>NC_090730.1:55322497-55352497 GCF_036898095.1 Palaemon carinicauda
TACTAATCTTATCATGGACACTGTACACTTCAGGCCAGGTGTTTAAACTGCACTTGAATCATAAATCAACTGATAGGAGATGCAAACTGCATAAATTGGAAGAAGCTACCTTCAACAAATCTAGTTTAGAACACAAGTGTGCGTGATTCAAAAAGATTATTAAATCACTTAAATAGCTATGCAAAGGCATTAAAATCAAAAAGAAATTTACCACAGGAGACATCAAACCCGCCTAGCACTGTCTGTAATTCTTAGAAAAGAAATACATTATCTAATGATAAAGTGCTGCATGGCAAGGTAAGCATATTGCCTTCTGAGGTTTTGTAACGGTATATTAAAACTGGGGCACTGCCCATTTATGTACAGCATTCATCCCCATTACCAATAATAGTGGTAACCTCTATCAGGCCATGTCCTTGCCTGATTTGATGGAAATTCCACCTGAAACCAAGTTACCAGGTGAACCTGTACTAGGAAATATGAAAAACCTGGTAGCTCACCACCTATTAATAGGAAACTGAGAGACCTCCATATGTCTCGCCCCTTTCCATAAGAAATATTAAAGGTGTGACGTAAAATAGATAGGATGTTTTGTCTTTTGATATTTTTTATCAACTTGAAGAAAATTTAAATAAATCAGAAATTCAAGTTGAGGTACACCATCCCCCTCTACAATTGGATCAAAAGGACAAAAAGAATATCACAAATGCAGAACCCAATTTATCAACACCCTCTTCAATAAAACCACCTAGAAAGTGTTACATCAAAAATTGCTAATGGGAAGACTTCATCCAAGGGGTCTACTAAAAATAAACCATAGTTTTTTTCCTCCATTTTGCAATTGAATTTTTAGTTTTTAATGGCCAAATATGAAGATCTTTTGCTCATCATTCGTGAGCATATCACCATAATCATATATCTACAGGAGAGCATAATTGATGATGATGTTCCTTGTCCCCACGAATATATTAGTTATAGGACACCATATGATCACCGAGTAGGGAGCCATGGCAGAAGTCTCAAACGTTTGTCGAAATAATTCCCAGATATCTTAGTCTATTTGTACTTCTCTGCAGGCAATGGTTTTACAGATTGATATGGGGAGAAAATATATAATCTACTCTCTGTACAGGCCTCTAAATAATAACATTTTTATATGATAATTTAAAAGAGGTGGTTCAACAACACACTGAAACTGTTTCTCTTACTTGGAGATTTGAATGACAGACATCCTTTATGGGATGACGTTCTAGTAAACACCATGGGCAATATCATATCATCACACACTTTCATGTCCAGATATGTTCCTTGCCATCTATTGACCTATAATTGTAAGCTCTAATTGCCTTCTCATTTTCAAGAGGAGAACAGTGGTTGGCATAACAGTGATAATGCAAAAATAATTATAAACACCTACAATGGTCCACCTTTACAGAGATCACTACAATGGAATATTGACAAGGCAGACTGGAATAAATTTCGTGAGCTAGGCAAAATTGAAGGGGATAGAAAACAGTCTGAAAGTGTTGATAATGCCAGAGACTTACTGAATGGAACTCTCCATACAGCAGGCTTCATTTCAATTCCCAAAACAACAAGGTTACTCAAACGAAGACTAGTCCTCCGATGGTCCCCAGAACTAACTGCCCTGCACAGAGCCACAGGAAGATCTCTAACTCGTTTGCGTAGACACCTTACTGAGGAGAATTTAGTAATATACGAGAAATGTACAGCACAGTTCCGGTTTGCTATGAAAGAAGCGATATGCCAGTCATGGGTGTCTTTTGTTTCCTCCATTAACAGTAGAACAGCACTATCTTCTGGGTGGAGGCAAATAAAAAAAGATAGCCAGCACATTCATCCCCGACCCACCACCAGTGTTATAGGTGAATAGTCAGTAACTGGAGCAACTGAGGTTAGCAATGCCCTGGATGATCATTTCTCATATGTATCATGTAAGTGTGTAGCAGCCCTTGGTCACCTGTATAGGAACATTGAAAAAAAGGAAATCTTAAGTTTTGCAACATGAAGGGAGGAGTCATATGATTCTCATTTTACTGAAAGAAGATTTGATTATGCACTTTCTACTCATAATGATACAGCCCTGGACCCGATGGAATTATATATGCAATGATTAAACATGTACCTGTTAATACCAAGTTATTTGTATAAAGAATTATTAACAAAATATGGCATGACCATAGTTATTTAAGTGTTTGAGAAGTAGCCATTATCTTAGCCTTATTAAAACCCTGTAGGGTTAAGTTTTTAGCAACAAACTATCGACCAATTTAATTGACATCTTGCTTATGTAAGATCATGGAGAGGATGGTAAATACAAGACTGAAGTGGTATCTGGAAAAGAACGGTATATTTTTTTTCACTTATCCATTGTGGATTTAGAAAAATGCAATCAATGCCTGATGAATTGATATGAGTCCTCTATTAGTGAAGCCCTTCCTTCCAAACAGTACCATGTAAACGTGCTGTTCTACCTTGAAAAGGCCTATGATACTACATAGAGATATGGTATGCATAAAACATTCATAATTTGGTATTACGAGGAGAGCTACCATTGTTCATTGAGTCATTTATTTCCCATAAATTTTTTTAAGTGAGAATGGGGGAAGCTCTGTCAGGGAGGAAATGTTAGGAATGAGTTCTCCAGGGTAGTGTGCTATATGTAACGATATCTGCAATAGTTTTGAATGGGATATCTTCTGTCATTTACCAAGATATTCTCTCAATGCTATTTATAGATGATCTCTCCATATCATTTGCTGAAGCTAGAATGGCAATGGTTGATAGAAAACTAAAACTTTCAATTGACAAGATTCTCTTGTAGGCCAATATGAATGGATTCAAGTTTTCAATAAGCAAAACTGTTATCGTTGATTTCTGTTGTGTCCGGGGAGTACATTCAATACCGGATATAAACAACAAAGGTCAACAGATCCCATGTATGAGTGATGCTAGATTTTTAGGATTGGTATTTGATTGTAGGCTTACAGGTTTTCCTCACATGAAAACTTTAAAAGTAAAATGCCCTGAGGCTGTGAATCATTTAAAAGTTTTGTCTCATACATCATGGGGTGCAGACAGCAAAACTCTTTTAACCCTGGATAGGTACGGTGGGTCGTTCGCGACCCCGAGCGTAAAAAAAAAACAGGTTTTTCTCACGTGACTCACCCCCGTGACTAAATTTGTGGGTGATCGACCTGCAGGAGGTGTCTCCCCTACACGCTCTAGTAGTGTCCAGATGTGCATTGCTGTAGCTGTACTCCTTCCCCGATTTCTGAGACGCGTCGGGGTCGAGCGCGACCGAGTTTACCCTTCTAAGGTAGTTTGCATAATTATCAAAGTTATTACGTATTATGAAATTGTCGTAGAATGGTGCAACTTGTATATGTTATCAGTTGTGGAAAGTCTTGGTGGATTGTTTGGCTACCATGTGCATGATTTTTTTTTTAGTTAAAATATCGTTCATCACCACGAGGACCATTTTACCGCGAGTGCCCCTTTTTCATTTTTTTGCATTTTTTTGCCAAGTCATTTTTCCATAAGATATTGCCAAATAGTGTCGTAAAACTTTTGCTTGTTTAGTGTTGGAAAGTGTGTCTAGATGATCTGGCTACCCATGCGTGACTTTGTTTTTGTCAGATACGACGTAGTTATTGGTATATTGGGTATTTAACTGCGGTTACCAATTTCTGTTTTTTTTCAATATTTGTAAAAATTACTACGTAGTAAGGAATTGCCGTATATTATTCATTTTTTTTTTCATGTTTATGTGTTAGAAAGTGTGCCTTGATGGTTGGGCTAACACGTGCATGTCTTTTTTTTTTATCTGAGATGCCGTATATTAGAATGTCGGGCATTTTACCGCGAGTGCCCCTTTTTCATTTTTTTTTATTTTTTTGCCAAGTCATTTTTCCGTATGATATTGCCAAATAGTGTCGTAAAACTTTTGCTTTTTTAGTGTTGGAAAGTGTGTCTAGATGATCTGGCTACCCATGCGTGATTTTGTTTTTGTCAGATACGACGTAGTTATTGGTATATTGGGTATTTAACTGCGGTTGCCAATTTCTGTTTTTTTTCAATATTTGTAAAATTTACTACGTAGTAAGGAATTGCCGTATATTATTGATTTTTTTTCATGTTTATGTGTTAGAAAGTGTGCCTTGATGGTTGGGCTAACACGTGCATGTCTTTTTTTTTTATCTGAGATGCAGTATATTAGAATGCTGGGCATTTTTCCGCGAGTGCCCCTTTTTATCAGTTTTGCATTTTTTTGCTTAGTCATGTTACCGTAAGGAATTGGCAAGTAGTGTCGCAAAACTTATATTTTTATAGTGTTGGAAAGTGTTTCTAGATGATCTGGCTACCCATGCCTATTTTTTTTTTAGCCAGATATGGCATATATATAAGTATGTGTTCGATTTTCCTGTGATTGCCATTTTTTCGTTTTTTCCCATTTCTTTCAAAATTACTACGTACTAAGGAACTATCACAGAGTAATGAATCATTTATATGTTTATTTGTCGGAAAATGTGCCTTGATGGTTTGCCTAGCACGTGGCTGAAATTTTTTTTTCTGAAATGCCGTATATTAGAATGGCCATTTTTCCACGAGTGCCCCTTTTTATTTGTTTTGCATTTTTTTGCTTAGTCATGTTACCGTAAGGAATTGGCAAGTAGTGTCGAAAAACTTATAATTTTAAAGTGTTGGAAAGTGTTTCTAGATGATCTAGCTACCCATGCCTATCTTTTTTTTTTAGCCAGATATGGCGTATATATAGGTATGTGTTCGATTTTCCTGTGATTGCCATTTTTTCGTTTTTTCCCATTTCTTTCAAAATTACTACGTACTAAGGAACTATCACAGAGTAATGATTCATTTAGATGTTTATTTTTTCGGAAAATGTGCCTTGATGGTTTGCCTAGCACGTGGCTGAATTTTTTTTTTCTGAAATGCCGTATATTAGAATGTTAGCCATTTTTCCGCGAGTGCCCCTTTTTATTTGTTTTGCATTTTTTGCTTAGTCATGTTACCGTAAGGAATTGGCAAGTAGTGTCGCAAAACTTATATTTTTATAGTGTTGGAAAGTGTTTCTAGATGATCAGGCTACCCATGCCTATCTTTTTTTTAGCCAGATATGGCGTATATATAGGTATGTGTCCGATTTTCCGGTGATTGCCATTTTTTCGTTTTTTCCCAATTCTTTCAAAATTACTACGTACTAAGGAACTATCACAGAGTAATGATGCCTCTAGATGTTTATTTGTCGGAAAA
This sequence comes from Palaemon carinicauda, assembly GCF_036898095.1. Classification (NCBI taxonomy): domain Eukaryota; kingdom Metazoa; phylum Arthropoda; class Malacostraca; order Decapoda; family Palaemonidae; genus Palaemon; species Palaemon carinicauda. Next base: position 55,327,790 of record NC_090730.1, read on the forward strand.
TTTTGTTTACTTCTTTTTTGATTGAATATCATCAAATTTTTTTAGCTAAAATATTATATTGTTTTACATTTTTTTTTTTTCGATTTTATTTCCCTTCAAAAAAAATTTTTTGGGTCAGAATTTTAATTTTATAGTCGTAAAATAATCGACAATTATCCAGCAACCCACCATACAATTTTTATGCATATCCAATAATAATTAGATTAGTAAATAACACCTTGAAATTGACATACCCTTCCTACATTTCAAGTGGCAGATTAGGGAGTCTGAGTCACTGTGGTTGGCGGCCATTTTGTGGACATATCCGAAGCGTAAGCTGCCCTATCTATATATATTCTTGTTCCCTATAGAATTTGTGATATTTTGGTATATTTTTACCTGCATAAATATCATATTATATATTAAATATATGTATTTTTTTACGAAATTTCTAAGTACTCAAAAAATTACCTTTAGATATGGCCCCTGATATAAATGTAATTTACAAAATAATGAAGATTTTTTTTACATATTTCTATTTTAGGATAACATATGTTTATTCCCTAAAAAAATTAGCCACTTCCTATTTCATTTGGGTACCCAAAAAAATTCATGAAATTTGGACAAATTTTTTTGGCCAAAAAAAGTTACCCTTTTTTTCTCATTTCAGATCTTCACCTCCATGGGTCTGACTTCATCCAAAATACATCAGGATGTGTCCTAAACATTCAAGAATCAATTCCTAAAAGGATTTGTGTATATATGTATAAACTTTTTTTTATGAATTTTTATGTCAGGTCTTTTTTTCTACTTAATTTTTTAAAATATTTATAATAAATAGTTTTTCGGCAGATGAGTAGTATTTATCTTTACAGTTGTTTTAAGCATTCATTGAAGTTTTTTTTTGGCAAAAGAAAAAAGGAGGTTACTGCAAAAACTGATTTTGCAAGAATTTTTTTTGGCGTCGGGGTCGTTCGCGTCCGATTATACCCTTAAAGGGGTGTCCGAGGAGCGTACCTATCCAGGGTTAAAATTATACAAGACATTAATTTTTTCCAAGATTAGTTATGAGAGTGAAATATACTCTTCAGCCACCCCAACTCGATTAAAAGGTTTAGATTCTACACACCATGCTGGTATCAGATTGTCAACAGCAGCCTTTAGAACTTTGCCTATCCCAAGCCTACTGGTTGACGCTGGAGAGTTATCTTTATACCCTTACCGGAAGTGTTCTATTGTTCGGTTGTGGTTTAGGTTGCAAAGACTCCCTAATTCTTTAACTTGTCATACTGCAAAACTTTTAAGGCATTATAGATAGTTTAAGCTACTCCCAAAGTCTCCTCGACCTTATGGTTTCCAGGTAAAAACATTATTAGAGAGTGTAGATATAGTTAGAAATAAAGTGCTCCAATGTAAGATATCTTCAACCCATCCATGGAAATTACCGGATAAATCTTTTTGTAAATATTTTATTGGTATAAAGAGGGACATGACTTACTTAAAAGCTAGGTTGCTCTTTAGGGAACATGTTGAAGAGCACAGGGATTCAACTTTTATATATACTGATGGCTCATTATCTGTTACTGGCATTGTATTTGGAGTATATAGCAGTGCTTTTAATTGTAGAGGTGCACTTCCTCTAGCATCCTTTATATTTACTGCTGAACTATATGGCATACTAGCAGCTATTGCAAGAATATTATTAAAAACCGAGAGCAATTTTACAATTTTTACTGATGCAAGAATTGTGTTTACAAGCTTTAGAAGTTTTCAATTCCAGTAATCATTCAATTTCAAAGATTCTAGAATGGCTTTTAATTATTGGCTTAAAAGGAAGAACAGTTCGATTTTGCTAGGTTCCGACACACTTAGGTGTGTCTAGAAATAAGAAGGCAGATTCACTGGCAAAGAAAAGGTATCCCACTACCTGTAATGACTTTTATATTTATGATATTTTGAAACAATATTGGAATAGTTTAGTTGAAAATAAGATGAGAGAAATATGTAATTCTATATTCCCTTTGAGGTATCACGGGGTGCCCCAAAAGTTGGAGACTACTTTTTCTTGTTTGTGAGTTGGTCACACTCGTATGACACATGAGTTTCTGCTTTCTGGCCAACATCAACAATATTGCGACGACTGTTTGATACCCTTAACAGTGAGGCATTTTTTGACTGAAGGCCCGACTTATAGAACAGAAAGAAATAGATATCTGTTTGATGTTCGAAATGAGGATGGTCAAGATTATTGGATATAATGTGTCGTACAATGCTAACGGCTTTTTTAGATATATTTCAGAAGCAATACTTCTGAAAGAGATTAAATTTTGGTAATGACATCTTTGCTTTTATGGTTTTAATTGAATATTCTTTTAATTTTTATTTATAATGAACAATATCGATATCAATGACCTTCAGTGTCAGGATGCCAGAAAATCTAAAATCAATCAATCAATCAATCATGATGCCCGTCGGCTGCACTTGTGCTACTACCACTCCAGATTCAGGGCTGCTGTGAAGAAATCTTAGAAAGGTTTTCAGTGGTCCAAAAACATATTAGTAGGCCATCACTTGTGTGGGTGGCCTCCCATGTCACTAATCTTTTCTTTTTACATGATGCAGGTATGGGAGTGCTATTTTTGGTAGACATAAGTGTCTGTCATTCTTTTATCCCTAGGCTACTCGTCAGGACATTACTTAGTCTGTCTAACTTTGCTGATGTCGGCCTAGTAGCTGCCAGCATATCTGCAATCCCCACCCATGGTCACGATATCCACATATCATCGTTTGGAAGTATTAAATATCAGTGGAAGTTTCTCATTGCTGATGTCACATTGCCATTCGTTGTCACGGATTTCTTGTCAAATAATCACCTCCTGGTAGACGTTAATCGCCGATAGCTAGTCAGTACAGACTTTTACTCTTCCACTTATCTTCAACCCACCCCCTCCGACCTTTTTCTCCACATCAACGCACCCACGGATTCCTACGCCTACCTCTTCACCAGTGTTCACCAGATTTTGGCATCTTGTGCTGGATCGTTGGGCACTTGTCAAACAAACGTTCACAAATATTAAAGAAATTGGCCTTGGCCAAAAGGCCTCAAGTCCATTGTCGTTACTGTTACACATCGTCCTGAAGAAAGATGGCTCCTTGCGCCCTTGTTGGGATTTCAGGCGTTTGAACATGCAGAAAGAACCTGATTACTACCACGTACAACACCACCGATATGACCTCTTATTAGTGCAAAGCGAAGGTTTTCTCTATGCTCAATCTACTGAAGGGGTATTATCAACTGCGCAGGAACCCATAAGACATCACAAGACTGACATGAACATCTACGTTTGTACATATACCTTCAATTACTACTGTTTTCGACTTCGTAATTTTGGGGCCACTTTTCGTTTCATGGATGGCATCTTTTACTTCTTTATATGTGATGTGGACGACATACTTGCGTTCTCTTCCTCGACCGCCTAAAATAGAACGGCATTGTAGTCCAGTGTGACAAGTGTACCTTTGGCCCTAGTTAAGTATCGTTTTTAGGGCACTACATCAATCCTGAAGGAGTCCACCCCCTCCCTGCAAAGGTAACCGCCATTTAGAACTTCCCCATGCCCTCGACCGTCAAACCACTGAATGAATTCTTACGCATGATAAGCTATTATCACCGTTTCTCACCATCCATTACTGCCACTCTTGTCCCCCTCTACTGCTCCCTCTACGCAAAGCTAAAAGTCCTTAATTGGATTCCCCTTCAAGAAGCGGCCTTCTGTAACGCAAAGAATGTCCTATCACCCACTATATTCCTCAATTTTCCCATGCCACATGCACTTCTCCTCTCAACCGATGCCAGCCATGTCACTAATGAGGAAATACTCAAACAGTTAGTTAACGGCTCGCCCCACCCATTGGCCTTCTTCAGTAAGAAACTGTCCAATGAAGAATCCGGCTACTTTACCTTCCATTACGTATTCCTGGCAGCGCACTGGGCTCTCCGTCACTTCCACCCTCTGGATGCCATAAAACTTTAAATCAATTAATCAATCACTCACCTTCACCTCTTCTTAAAAGGTATGCCCTCCGTCGTTCGCCCAAACTTCATTGCTCTGGTAAACACCTTCACTCAATAGTCCAGTGTGTGTCCCATTCGTCTACGCTGACATGTCTCCGCAATAGCTGAATTAAAATTGTACTCTTCAATATATCCCTGGGAAATCTAATCCTGTTGCTGATGCCCTGTCAAGAAACATATTGGCTACAACTCTCCTGGTATTAGATTACAACGCCTTGGCAAAAGCCCAACGAAAATATCTAGAGTGTCAAGCATGTAGGACATCCTAAAGACCATGGACACCTGCTCCCATGTCCCGACAGGTGCTGGATCTCATTCACGGCCTTTCACATCTCTTGCACCATTTTACTGCAGTGCTACTGAAGCCGAAGTTCATTTGGTATGGCATTATTAAAGATGCTAAGGATTGGGTTCGCGCTTATACTTTCTCCCAAACCTCAAAAGTACATAGACGTACGGATTCAGGAATTAGCAGCTTTCCTCAACTTTAGCAGAGCTTTGCCTTTAATCACTGCTTCCCCTTCCCCCCAAAAAAACACAATTTAGGAAGATGTTTACGACAATACGCAGAATAATAAACGAATCGATGTTCCTTATTTATATTATCGTGAAGGAAGCTAATTTAAATTTTTGCTCCAATAAAATTAACAATATTTTACTGCAACTTGATGCCTATGGTTTACATCAAATATAACTTTTGCTTTGTATTTTTATTTTCTTGTAAAGTGGCTGCGATCCCTTACCTCCTAAGTTGTTTGCTAATTTTTGTAAAGTAAATGTATTTGAGGGGGTTATAGCCTTGCTGAGGACTGTTTAATTTCCATATTTCCCAAATTATACATTTTTTTTCCTAATATTTCTTACCAAATGTGTAAAACAAAGCTCTGCTGACGGTAATTGGGTGTTTTTCATAGTCCTTAGAGCATGTGATGCTCTTGTCTATTTCCAGTGCTTGACAGATAATACTTTGACTGTTGTCAGAAAATTTTTACTATTTGTGTATTTTTTGTGGTAACTTTCACCTTATTAATAATGAGCCCAGTGTTTTCAGACCTCAGCATTTTTGAGTAAATAGACCCTCTTTCAAAAACGGATGATGCTACTAATCTCAGCATCAATTTTATATGTTGAACGTAGATATGGGGTTTAACGGTTACTTAAGAGAGATCAGGCTAAATTTAGTCCAGTGTACAAGCTATGGGGGTGTGAAGTTGATCAATAAAGAAAAAAAATAAATAAAATCAGGGAATAAAGCTTATGAGAAGTCAACTGGTTTATCACAGTGCTGGCAAGCGCGACCAGGGACAAAACAATGCCCTCTCTCAAAAATGCGGCCAGTGCTGTTATATACGATTACCAAAACGCGAAAATACGGGTTTTTAGAAAAGTACTTTCCCGACAAAGTAGAAGCTTGAAACTTTAGGATTTGTGTTTTCTTATTATTTCTAGGCGATCCTGAAATTTTCAAGTCCCTATCTTTTAAGGGTCAAGAGACATCACGTCAAAGATATGCCAAAATATGGCATATTTTGCATAAACATTCAGTGTTCTATATATAGATAGATTTAAGCAAAAACCGATAAATCGGTTGGAACCTTTGACCGGGGATGCCTTTCCATGTCCTAAAATAAAACAAAGAAAAAATTTTCATCTTTTCATTTGAGCGTCTGAAAGAATTTCTATAAAAATAAAAATTTTGACCGGGTGTCACCGGTCGCTTGCTTTTGACATTACCCATAGTCATAAAACAAAACACTGTGATTCGTCATCAATTCATGGAGATAAAATGTAGTATTCTACACCTATACTATGCTGAGGAACGCATTATAACTCCAACCTCTGATAGGTATTACCTCTTACTACGTGTTTCCTGTTTCCTACCTTGTTTCTTCTTTCTGCCTCTTACCTCCTACCTCCTACATCCTGCATTCTTATAGTTATACCTCCTACCTCCTTCATCTTTTATCCTACATCCTATATACTTATGTCCCCGGTCGCACTTGCCAGAGCTGTGATACCTCTTATATCCTACCCTCCACATCCTACCCCCTATCTTTTACCTCCCACCTCCTACATCATACCTCTTATCTCCTACCTCCTATATAACATCTTGCCTCTTACCTCCTACCTCTTACCGCTTACCTCTTATAAGAGATACATCTCTTACCTCCTACCCTCAACCCCCTACATATTTTATCCTAAACCCTAGATCTTTATATCTCCTACCTCTTACTTCCAACCTCCTACTTCCTACCATCCACATCCTACCTCTTACCTCTTACTTCTTACCTCTTACCACTTACCTTCTACTTCCTACCTCTTACCATCTACTTCCTACTTCCTACCATCCACATCCTACCTCTTACCTCTTACCTCTTACCTCTTACCATCTACTTCCTACTTCCTACCATCCACATCCTACCTCTTACCTCTTACCATCTACTTCCTACTTCCTACCATCCACATCCTACCTCTTACCTCTTACCTCTAACCTCTTACTTCTTACCTCTTACCTCTTACCTCTTACCTCTTACATATTACCTCCTACCTCTTACCTTCTACTTCCTACTTCCTACCTCTTACCTCTTACCTTTTACCTCCTACCTTTTCTACACATTTTCTTTTGTACCCTGCCTCTTTCATTTCTTACCTTTAAATGCTTAATTCACTAGCATACCTCCTACATCCTACCCGTTACCTGTCACCTCTTACTTACCTTTAGATTTACTTTTACATCTTACCACACCCCTTATTTGTTTACCTAAATATTTGTTTACCTTTTACCTCCCTTACTATCTACCTCGTACCTCCTACATCCATTCCTTGACCGCCTATCTACAACTTATGATATTTTTTTACTTATTAGTATTACGTCCTAATCTGTACAATCAACTGCATTCCCCCTCATCATAATACACATCAACATGGACATCTATCAAGTAACTTATCGTTCCTACAAGACGTACCTACATGCTACACGCTACCGTGTGATCTACATTAGTCTTTAACACCAAATCCTGTGACTGACATGATAGATAAGTCAATTACCATTACTACCTTTTCTCAAAAATTGGCAACTCCTCGTCATGACTATGGGTAATGTCAAAAGCAAGCGACCGGTGACACCCGGTCAAAATTTTTATTTTTATATCAATTCTTTCAGACGCTAAATTGAAAATATGAACATATTTTCTTTGTTTTATTTTAGGATAGGGAGAGGCGTCACCGGTCAAAGGTTCCAACCGATTTATCGGTTTTTGCTTAACCCTGGATAGGTACGGTGGGTCGTTTGCGACCCCGAACGTAAAAAAAAAACAGGTTTTTTTCACGTGACTCACCCCCGTGACTGAATATGTGGGTGATCGACCTGGAGGAGGTGTCTCCCCTACACGTTCTAGTAGTGTCCAGATGTGCATTGCATTAGCTGTACTCCTTCCCCGATTTCTGAGACGCGTCGGGGTCGAGCGCGACCGAGTTTACCCTTCTAAGGTAGTTTGCACAATTATCAAAGTTATTACGTATTATGAAATTGTCGTAGAATGGTGCAACTTGTATAGGTTATCAGTTGTGGAAAGTCTTAGTGGATTGTTTGGCTACCATGTGCATGATTTTTTTTTTAGTTAAAATGTCGTTCATCACCACGAGGACCATTTTACCGCGAGTGCCCCTTTTTCATTTTTTTTCATTTTTTTGCCAAGTCATTTTTCCGTAAGATATTGCCAAATAGTGTCGTAAAACTTTTGCTTGTTTAGTGTTGGAAAGTGTGTCTAGATGATCTGGCTACCCATGCGTGACTTTGTTTTTGTCAGATACGACGTAGTTATTGGTATATTGGGTATTTAACTGCGGTTACCAATTTCTGTTTTTTTTTCAATATTTGTAAAAATTACTACGTAGTAAGGAATTGCCGTATATTATTCATTTTTTTTTCATGTTTATGTGTTAGAAAGTGTGCCTTGATGGTTGGGCTAACACGTGCATTTTTTTTTTTTTATCTGAGATGCCGTATATTAGAATGTCGGGCATTTTACCGCGAGTGCCCCTTTTTCATTTTATTGCATTTTTTTGCCAAGTCATTTTTCCGTAAGATATTGCCAAATAGTGTCGAAAAACTTTTGCTTTTTTAGTGTTGGAAAGTGTGTCTAGATGATCTGGCTAGCCATGCGTGATTTTGTTTTTGTCAGATACGATGTAGTTATTGGTATATTGGGTATTTAACTGCGGTTGCCAATTTCTGTTTTTTTTTCAATATTTGTAAAAATTTACTACGTAGTAAGGAATTGCCGTGTATTATTGATTTTTTTTTCATGTTTATGTGTTAGAAAGTGTGCCTTGATGGTTGGGCTAACACGTGCATGTCTTTTTTTTTATCTGAGATGCCGTATGTTAGAATGTTGGGCGTTTTTCCGCGAGTGCCCCTTTTTATTTGTTTTGCATTTTTTTGCTTAGTCATGTTACCGTAAGGAATTGGCAAGTAGTGTCGCAAAACTTATATTTTTATAGTGTTGGAAAGTGTTTCTAGATGATCTGGCTACCCATGCCTATTTTTTTTTAGCCAGATATGGCGTATATATAAGTATGTGTTCGATTTTCCTGTGATTGCCATTTTTTCGTTTTTTCCCATTTCTTTCAAAATTACTACGTACTAAGGAACTATCACAGAGTAATGATTCATTTATATGTTTATTTGTCGGAAAATGTGCCTTGATGGTTTGCCTAGCACGTGGCTGAAATTTTTTTTTTCTGAAATGCCGTATATTAGAATGGCCATTTTTCCACGAGTGCTCCTTTTTATTTGTTTTGTATTTTTTGCTTAGTCATGTTACCGTAAGGAATTGGCAAGTAGTGTCGCAAAACTTATAATTTTATAGTGTTGGAAAGTGTTTCTAGATGATCTGGCTACCCATGCCTATCTTTTTTTTTAGCCAGATATGGCGTATATATAGGTATGTGTTCGATTTTCCTGTGATTGCCATTTTTTCGTTTTTTCCCATTTCTTTCAAAATTACTACGTACTAAGGAACTATCACAGAGTAATGATTCATTTAGATGTTTATTTGTCGGAAAATGTGCCTTGATGGTTTGCCTATCACGTGGCTGAATTTTTTTTTCTGAAATGCCGTATATTAGAATGTTAGCCATTTTTCCGCGAGTGCCCCTTTTTATTTGTTTTGCATTTTTTTGCTTAGTCATGTTACCGTAAGGAATTGGCAAGTAGTGTCGCAAAACTTATATTTTTATAGTGTTGGAAAGTGTTTCTAGATGATCTGGCTACCCATGCCTATCTTTTTTTTAGCCAGATATGGCGTATATATAGGTATGTGTTCGATTTTCCGGTGATTGCCATTTTTTCGTTTTTTCCCATTTCTTTCAAAATTACTACGTACTAAGGAACTATCACAGAGTAATGATTCCTCTAGATGTTTATTTGTCGGAAAATTTTGTTTACTTCTTTTTTGATTGAATATCATCAAATTTTTTTAGCTAAAATATTATATTGTTTCACATTTTTGTTTTTTTTTCGATTTTATTTCCCTTCAAAAAAATTTTTTTGTGTCAGAATTTTAATTTTATAGTCGTAAAATAATCGACTATTATCCAGCAACCCACCATACAATTTTTATGCATATCCAATAATAATTAGATTAGTAAATAACACCTTGAAATTGACATACCCTTCCTACATTTCAAGTGGCAGATTAGGGAGTCTGAGTCAGTGTGGTTGGCGGCCATTTTGTGGACATATCCGAAGCGTAAGCTGCCCTATCTATATATATTCTTGTTCCCTATAGAATTTGTGATATTTTGGTATATTTTTACCTGCATAAATATCATATATATTAAATATATGTATTTTTTTACGAAATTTCCAAGTACTCAAAAAATTACCTTTAGATATGGCCCCTGATATAAATGTAATTTACAAAATAATGAAGATTTTTTTACATATTTCTATTTTAGGATAACATATGTTTATTCCCTAAAAAAATTAGCCACTTCCTATTTCATTTGGGTACCCAAAAAAATTCATGAAATTTGGACAAATTTTTTTGGCCAAAAAAAGTTACCCTTTTTTTCTCATTTCAGATCTTCACCTCCATGGGTCTGACTTCATCCAAAATACATCAAGATGTGTCCTAAACATTCAAGAATCAATTCCTGCAGATGAGTAGTATTTATCTTTACAGTTGTTTTAAGCATTCATTGAAGTTTTTTTTGGCAAAAGAAAAAAGGAGGTTACTGCAAAAACTGATTTTTCAAGAATTTTTTTTGGCGTCGGGGTCGTTCGCGTCCGAGTATACCCTTAAAGGGGTGTCCGAGGAGCGTACCTATCCAGGGTTAAATATCACTCTTTTTTTTTTTGCCCAAGCGTATGTTATCTATTCCTTGGTCATTAGCCGTGATGTAATTTCATCGTTATTACATTACTGAACTGCCGGCTGCCTCAAATCCCGTACAGTTTCCCACAGATAACACCGAAGAATTCGCCGCAGTAAGAACAGAATAGCTTATGAAGTTAGGTGATCTACTAACACCACGGGACCAAACGTACACAATCGAAAGGTCAAGCAGCTTTATATATGTCGTTAACCTACTAAGAGTAAAATACCTGTGCAGCTTGTTCAGGCGTCAAAAATGTAAGCCATACCGCTTATCTGAAATAGCTTGTTATCTCTCATGTTACCTTACCCCAAAAGATAATTGATAATAAGTTAATTCCAGCCTAATTTAGGCAACACCTAAGTTTAGATTTTCAAAATCTTGTGTCGAACGTCTTTTTGACTCTTTAAGAAACAGAGCTAATGAACATTATCGTAAGCAGAAGAAGGAGTCGTTCAATAACAAAGATCACTTGACTTCAGATCTGACATCACGTGATTATCCGAACAATCATAGCAATAATCTAAGACTATGGTTTTAAAATTTGTGGTCAAACGTCTTTGTAGCTCATATCATTTGGGGGCCGATATACAAGCAATCCCGCTAGTATACTATTTCAAACCTAGGTCACGTGACCTTACCCCACGTGATCAACTGGTCACATCTGCACATAGCCTAAGACCCCCCTTATAAGTTTATCTTCAAAACCTAGGGGTCGAAAATCTTTCTAGCTTATTCAGAAGCTGAGAAATAAGCTCCCCCATTTTTTCTTTTGAAGCGTCTATCTGTATATCTACCTATCTATCTATGTCAAGTGACCTTACCCCACGTGACCATCTAAATGTGTCCGCAAATAGCTTAGGCCACAATTTAAGATCAGACCTACAAAACCTTGGGTCAAACGTCTTTTTAGCTGATTCAGAGGCTGAGAAACAAGCACTGCCGTTATAGTATCTTTAGAAAACTCATGTCACGTGACCCTACCCCATGTGACCACCTGGTCACATCCTCACATAGCCTAAGCCACCCCTTATAAGTTTATCTTCAAAACCTGGAGTCAAACCTCTTTCTAGCTGATTCAGAGGCTGAGAAACAAGAATTGCCGTTATAGTACCTTTTGAAAACTCATGTCACGTGACCCTACCCCACGTGACCACCTGGTCACATCCTCACATAGCCTAAGCCACCCCTTATAAGTTTATCTTCAAAACCTGGGGACAAACGTCTTTCTAGCTCATTCAGAAGAGGAGAAACAAGCATTGCCGTCATAGTACCTTTTGAAAACTCATGTCACGTGACCCTACCTCACGTGACCACCTGGTCACATCCTCACATAGCCTAAGCCACCCCTTATAAGTTTATCTTCAAAACCTGGGGTCAAACGTCTTTTTCGCTGATTCAGAAGCTGAGAAACAATCATTGCCGTTATAGTACCTTTTGAAAACTCATGTCACGTGACCCTACCCCACGTGACCACCTGGTCACATCCTCACATAGCCTAAGCCACCCCTTATAAGTTTATCTTCAAACCTGGGGTCAAACGTCTCTCTAGCTGATTCAGAGGCTGAAAAACAATCATTGCCGTTATACTGCCTTTTGAAAACTCATATCACGTGACCCTACCTCACGCGACCACCTGGTCTCATCCTCACATGGCCTGAGCCACGCCTTATAAGTTTATATTCAAAACCTGGGGTCGAACACCTTTCTAGCTTATTCAGAAGCTGAAAAATAAGCTCCCCCATTTTTGCTTTTGAAGTGTCTACTCTATATCAACCTATCTATCTATGTATCGTGACCTTACCCCACGTGACTATCTAAATGCGTCCGCAAATAGCCTAGGCCACAATTCAAGTTCAGACCTACAAAACCTGGGGTCAAACGTCTTTCTAGCTGATTTAGAGACTGAGAAACAAGCATTGCTGTTATAGTACCTTTTGAAAACTCATGTCACGTGACCCTACCCCACGTGACCACCTGGTCACATCCTCACGTAGCCTAAGCCACCCCTTATAAGTTTATCTTCAAAACCTCGGGTCTAACATCTTTCTAGCTTATTCAGAAGCTGAGAAATAAGCTCCCCCGTTTTTGCTTTTGAAGCGTCTATCTCTATGTTTATCTATTTATATATAGAACACTGAATGTTTATGCAAAATATGCCATATTTGGTATATCTTTGACGTGATATCTCTTGACCCTTAAAAGATAGGGACTTGAAACTTTCAGGATCGCCTAGAAATAATAAGAAAAGACAAATCCTTAAGTTTCAAGCTTCTACTTTGTCGGGAAAGTACTTTTCTAGAAACCCGTATTTTCGCGTTTTGGTAATCGTATATAACAGCACTGGCCGCATTTTTGAGCGAGGGCATTGTTTTGTCCCCAGTCGCGCTTGCTAGCGCTATGATAGGTAGATATAGAGATAGACGCTTCAAAGCAAAAACGGGGGAGCTTATTTCTCAGCTTCTGAATAAGCTAGGAAGATTTTCGACCCCAGGTTTTGAAGATAAACTTATATGGGGTGGCTTAGGCTATGTGCGGATGTGACCAGGTGGTCACGTTGGGTAGGGTCACGTGACATACATATTCAAAAGGGACTATAACAGCAATGCTTGTTTCACAGCCTCTGAATCCGCTAGAAAGACGTTTGACCCCAGGTTTTGTAGGTGTGAACTTAAATTGTGGCCAGGGCTATTTGCGGACGCATTTAGATGGTCACGTGGAGTAAGGTCACGCGACATAGATAGATAGGTAGATATAGAGATAGATGCTTCAAAAGAAAAAATGGGGGAGCTTATTTCTCAGCTTCTAAATAAGCTAGAAAGATGTTCGACCCCGGGTTTTGAAGATAAACTTATAAGGGGTGGCTTAGGCTATATGCGGATGTGACAAGGTGGTCACGTGGGGTATGGTCACGTAACATGAGTTTTCAAAAGGTACTATAACGGCTATGCTTGTTTCTCAGTCTCTGAATCAGCTAGAAAGACGTTTGACTCCAGGTTTTGTAGGTCTGAACTTAAATTGTGGCCTAGGCTATTTGTGGACGCATTTAGATGGTCACGTTGGGTAAGGTAACGTGGCATAGATAGATAGGTAGATATAGAGATAGACGCTTCAAAAGCAAAAACGGGGGAGCTTATTTCTCAGCTTCTGAATAAGCTAGAAAGATGTTCGACCACAGGTTTTGAAGATAAACTTACAAGGGGTGGCTTAGGCTATGTGCGGATGTAAACAGGTGGTCACGTGAGGTAGCGTCATGTGACATGAGGTTTCAAAAGGTACTATAACGGCAATGCTTGTTTCTCAGCTTCTGAATAAGCTAGAAAGATGTTCGACCCCATGTTTTAAAGATAAACTTATAAGGGGTGGCATAGGCTATGTGAGGATGTGACCAGGTGGTCACGTGGGGTAGGGTCTCGTGACATGAGTTTTCAAAAGGTACTAAAACGGCAATGCTTGTTTCTCAGTCTCTGAATCAGCTAGAAAGACGTTTGACCCCAGGTTTTGTAGGTCTGAACTTAAATTGTGGCCTAGGCTATTTGCGGACGCCTTTAGATGGTCACGTGGGGTAAGGTCACGTGATATAGATAGATAGTTAGATATGGAGATTGACGCTTCAAAAGCAAAAACGGGGGAGCTTATTTTTCCGCTTCTGAATAAGCTAGATAAATGTTCGACCCCAGGTTTTGAATATAAACTTATAAGGGGTGGCTTAGGCTATGTGCGGATGTGACAGGGTGGTCACGTGGGGTATGGTCACGTAACATGAGTTTTCAAAAGGTACTATAACGGCAATGCTTGTTTCTCCGTCTCTGAATCAGCAAGAAAGACGTTTGACTCCAGGTTTTGTAGGTTTGAACTTAAATTGTGGTCTAGGCTATTTGCGGACGTATTTAGATGGTCAAGTGGGGTAAGGTCACGTGACATAGATGGATAGGTAGATATAGAGATTGGTGCTTCAAAAGAAAAAATGGAGGTCTTATTTCTCAGCTTCTAAATAAGTTAGAAAGATGTTCGACTCCAGGTTTAGAAGATAAACTTATAAGGGGTGGCTTAGGCTATGTGCGGATGTGACAAGGTGGTCACGTGGGGTATGGTCACGTAACATGAGTTTTCAAAAGGTACTATAACGGCAATGCTTGTTTCTCAGCCTCTGAATCAGCTAGAAAGACGTTTGACCCCAAGTTTTGTAGGTCTGAACTTAAATTGTGGCCTAGACTATTTGCGGACGCATTTAGATGGTCACGTGGGGTAAGGTCACAATACATAGATAGATAGGTAGATATAGAGATAGACGCTTCAAAATAAAAAATGGGGGAGCTTATTTTTCTGCTTCTGAAAAAGCTAGAAAGATGTTCGACCCCTAGGTTTTGAAGATAAACTTAAAAGGGGTGGGTTAGGCTATATGTGGATGTGACCAGGTGATCACGTGTGGTAGGGTCACGTGACATGAGTTTTCAAAAGGTACTCTAACGGCAATGCTTGTTTCTAAGCTTCTAAATCAGCTTGAAAGATGTTTGACCCCAGGTTTTGTGGGTATGAACATAAATTTTGGCCTAGGCTATTTGCGGACGCATTTAGATGGTCACGTGGGGTAAGGTCACGTGACAAAGATAGATAGGTAGCTATAGAGATAGACGCTTTAAAAGCAAAAACAGGGGAGCTTATTTCTCAGGTTCTGAATAAGCTAGAAAGATGTTCGACCTCAGGTTTTGAAGATAAACTTATAAGGGGTGGCTTAGGCTATGTGAGCATGTGACCAGGTGATCACGTGTGGTAGAGTCACGTGTCATGAGTTTTCAAAAGGTACTATAACGGCAATGCTTGTTTTTCAGCCTCTGAATCAGCTAGAAAGACGTTTGACCCCTGGCTTTGTAGGTCTGAACTTAAATTGTGACCTAGGCTATTCACGGACGCATTTAGATGGTCACGTGGGGTAAGGTCACGCGGCAGAGATAGATAGGTAGATATAGAGCTAAACGCTTCAAAAGCAAAAACGGGGGAGCTTATTTCTCAGCTTCTGAATAAGCTAGAAAGATGTTCGACCCCAGGTTTTGAAGATAAACTTATAAGGGGTGGCTTAGGCTATGTGCGGATGTGACCAGGTGGTCACGTGGTGTCGGATCACGTGACATGAGTTTTCAAAAGGTATTATAACGGCAATGCTTGTTTTTCATTCTCTGAATCAGCTAGAAAGACGTTTGACGCCGGGTTTTGTAGGTCTTAACTTAAATTGTGGCCTAGGCTATTTGAGGACGCATTTAGATGGTCACGCGAGGTAAGATCACGTGACATAGGTTTGAAATAGTTTACTAGTGGGAACGCTTGTATATCGGCCCCCGAATGATATTAGCTACAAAGACGTTCGACCCCAAATTTTGAAACCATAGTCTTAGATTATTGCTATGATGGTTCGGATAATCACGTGATGTCACATCTGAAGTCACGTGATCTTTGTTATTGAACGAATCCTTCTTCTGCTTACGATAATGTTCATTAGCTCTGTTTCTTAAGGAATTAGAAAGACGTTCGACACAAGATTTTGAAATTCTGAACTTAGGTGTTGCCTAGATTGCTGGAATTTACCTTATTATCAATTATCTTGTGGGTTAAGGTAACATGAGAGATAACACGCTATTTCAGATAAGAGGTATGGCTTACTTTTTGACGCCTGAACAAGCTGCTCAGGTATTTTACTTTTAGTAGGTTAAAGATCTATATAAAGCTGCTTGACCTTTCGATTGTGTACGTTTGGTCCCGTGGTGTTAGTAGATCACCTAGCTTCATAAGCTATTCTGTTCATACTGAGGAGAATTCTTCAGTGTTATCTGTTTGAAACTGTACGGGATTTGAGGCAGCTGGCAGTTCAGTAATGTAATAACGATGAAATTATGTCACGGCTACTGACCAAGGAATAGATAACATAAGCTTGCGCCAAAAAAGAGTGATATTTAAGCAAAAACAGATAAATCGGTTGGAACCTTTGACCAGTGACGCCTCTCCATATCCTAAAATAAAACAAAGAAAAAATTTTCATCTTTTCAATTGAGCGTCTGAAAAAATTGATATAAAAATAAAAATTTTGACCGGGTGTCACCGGTCGCTTGCTTTTGACATTACCCATAGTCATGACGAGGAGTTGCCAATTTTTGAGAGAAGGTAGTAATGGTAATTGACTTATCTTTCATGTCAGTCACAGGACTCGGTGTTAAAAACTAATGTAGATCACACGGTAGCGTGTAGCATGTAGGTACGTCTTGTAGGAGCGATAAATTACTTGATAGATGTTAATGTTGATCTATATTATGATGAGGGGGAATGCGGTTGATTGTAGAGATTAGGACGTAATACTAATAGGTAAAAAATTATCATAAGTTGTAGATAGGCGGTCAAGGAATGGATGTAGGAGGTACGAGGTAGATAGTAAGGGAGGTAAAAAGTAAACAAATTTTTATGTAACCAAATAAGGCATATGGTAAGATGTAAAAGTAAATCTAAAGGTAAGTAAGGGGTAACGGGTAGGAAGTAGGAGGCATGCTAGTGAATTATGCATTGAAAGGTAAGAAATGAGAGAGGCAGGGTACAAAAGAAAATGTGTAGAAAAGGTAGGAGGTAAAAGGTAAGAGGTAAAAGGTAGGAAGTAGGAAGCAGAAGGTAAGAGGTAGGGGGTAAATGGTAAGAGGTAGGAGGTAAGAGGTAAGAGATAAGAGGTAAGAGGTAAAAGGTAAGAGGTAGGATGTGGATGGTAGGAAGTAGGAAGTAGATAGTAAGAGGTAGGGGGTAAATGGTAAGAGGTAGGAGGTAAGAGGTAAGAGATAAGAGGTAAGAGGAAAGAGGTAAGAGGTAGGATGTGGAGGGTAGGAAGTAGGAGGTATTCTAGTGAATTAAGCGTTGAAAGGTAAGAAATGAAAGAGGCCGGGTACAAAAGAAAATGTGTAGAAAAGGTAGGAGGTAAAAGGTAAGAGGTAAGAGGTAGAAGTAGAAAGTAGAAGGTAAGAGGTAGGAGGTAAAAGGTAAGAGGTAAGAGGTAAGAGGTAAGAGGTTAGAGGTAAAAGGTAAGAGGTAAGAGGTAGGATGTGGATGATAGGAAGTAGGAAGTAGATGGTAAGAGGTAAGAGGTAAGAGGTAAGAGGTAAGAGGTAAGAGGTAGGATGTGGATGGTAGGAAGTAGGAAGTAGATGGTAAGAGGTAAGAGGTAAGAGGTAAGAGGTAGGATGTGGATGGTAGGAAGTAGGAAGTAGATAGTAAGAGGTAGGAATTAGAAGGTAAGAGGTAAGAGGTAAGAGGTAAGAGGTAAGAGGTAGGATGTGGATGGTAGGAAGTAGGAGGTTGGAGGTAAGAGGTAGGAGGTATAAAGATCTAGGATGTAGGATAAAAGATGTAGGAGGTTAAGGGTAGGAGGTAAGAGATGTACCTCTTATAAGAGGTAAGCGGTAAGAGGTAGGAGGTAAGAGGCAAGATGTTATGTAGGAGGTAGGAGATAAGAGGTATGATGTAGGAGGTAGGAGGTAAAAGATAGGGGGTAGGATGTAAGGAGTAGAAGGTAGGATATGGAGGGTAGGAGGTAGGAGATAAGAGGTATGATGTAGGAGGTAGGAGGTAAAAGATAGGGGGTAGGATGTAAGGAGTAAAAGGTAGGATGTGGAGGGTAGGAGGTAGGAGGTATCACAGCGCTGGCAAGCGCGACCGGGGATATAAGTATATAGGATGTAGGATAAATGATGAAGGAGGTAAGAGGTATAACTATAAGAATGTAGGATATAGGAGGTAGGAAGTAAGAGGTAGACAGAAGAAACAAGGTAGGAAACAGGAAACACCCAGTAAGAGGTAATACCTATCAGAGGTTGGAGTTATAATGCATTCCTCAGCATAGTATAGGTGTAGAATACTACATCTTATCTCCATGAATTGATGACGAATCACAGTGTTTTGTTTTATGACTATGGGTAATGTCAAAAGCAAGCGACCGGTGACACCCAGTCAAAATTTTTATTTATATATCAATTCTTTCAGACGCTCAATTGAAAAGATGAAAATTTTTTCTTTGTTTTATTTTAGGACATAGAGAGGCGTCCCCGGTCAAAGGTTCCAACCGAATTATCGCTTTTTGCTTAAATTTTTATATATGATTAAAAACAGAATACTTACATATGTAAAAAAATATTTTGGAAAAAAGTGGTAGTTGGTAATATATAATAAACGGTAAAGCTAGGATCGCCTCTTTAATCTTTATCACGTCAGAGAAAATTACATGAAGTCTACGCAAATCCTTACTACTTATACCATGAATGATTTGTGGTGTAATAATAAGGATTAAACTTCCTCTATCAATCAAGTGATGTATTGATTATGTTACTTTGCCTATTGTTGTTTTGGGAAATAATCTGTAATATCTGATTTTTTTTATATCCTTCTTGAAGGCCTAATAAACAAATGTATAATACGGTCCCCTAAGAGGTAAGAGGTAAGAGGTAAGAGGTAAGATGTAGGATGTGGATGGTAGGAAGTAGGAAGCAGATGGTAAGAGGTAGGAATTAGAAGGTAAGAGGTAAGAGGTATGAGGTAAGAGGTAAGAGGTAAGAGGTAAGAGGTAAGAGGTAGGATGTGGATGGTAGGAAGTAGGAGGTTGGAGGTAAGAGGTAGGAGGTATAAAGATCTAGGATGTAGGATAAAAGATGTAGGAGGTTGAGGGTAGGAGGTAAAAGATGTACCTCTTATAAGAGGTAAGCGGTAAGAGGTAGGAGGTAAGAGGCAAGATGTTATGTAGGAGGTAGGAGATAAGAGGTATGATGTAGGAGGTAGGAGGTAAAAGATAGGGGGTAGTATGTAAGGGGTAGAAGTGAGGATGTGGAGGGTAGGAGGTAGGAGGTATCACAGCGCTGGCAAGCGCGACTGGGGATATAAGTATATAGGATGTAGGATAAATGATGAAGGAGGTAGGAGTAATAATAATAATAATAATAATAATAATAAAAACATGGATGCATGAAGCTATCTTTCCTCAGGACGGTGTGTAAGGGTGACAACCATAAGCTTGTGTCCTTTGAGAAAGTTCAATTTCTTCTCTTTCAGGAAACATCTGTTTAGTAGCTGCTAGAAGATATGTTGACAGACGCCTGATTCTGGCAAACACCGGGGCTCCATAGGGTGATAGATACCCTGTTTTCCATGAACCGTGGTCATTTGGCAAAGTCCTAGAAGGAAGACTCACGGGTAGGACTTGAAGAGGTGGGCATAAGCATCCATTGGTGCGCCGATGTGGAGACCGAGATTGCATGTGTGGGTTGAAAATGTGTTTATAAGTAAGATTCTGCATTGACTACCATTGGTGAGCAACATTAACCTGAAATGGAAATGTGATACGAAATCCGCACCGAGGATTGGTAATATAAGGCCAACAAAGAGAAACATCCAATGAGGTTTGTTACTTCCCAATAATAATGGAAGGGTCTCGTATCTGTGGGTGGGTATGGCAGAACAAATGGCAGCTTCCAGGGTGACGTTGACGGGTTTAGATAAACTACGTACTGTCCGGGAGTGTGGCTTTGGCAGAAGAGAGCGGTAAGCACCCCTGTCTTTCAAAAATCCAACATCTATACCTGCATCATGGTAAAAGAAAAGATCAGCGACAGAGGAGGCTATCGCCACAAGCGATGGTTTACTTACACTTTGTTTTTCACCCCTGACAACCTTTCACACATTCCTTCATACCAGACCTAAATCTGGAGTGGCAGTAGCAAAATCGTGACCGATGAGCATCTAAAAATGGCTAAGAGGTTGTTAATTATTGCTGAACAATTTGTGTAAGTTTGAGAGAGGTGACCTGCTTTTTTCCATTCCTCCAAATCATGTGATAGGCGTCTATGTTCTACCACGTACACATCATCTTCGGCAAATGTTTAATAGTTGTCCTCTTCATAAGGAGTGTAGGCGTTGAGGGAGATCTTGAAAGTGGTGAAGGGGCTCTCCATAAAGTAGTCGACTTTGGTCACCAGGTTCTTCATGGGCAGAATATTAACATTGTGTATTGTAGCACATATAGGTTTTAGGTATGTGTTATACCGAAAGAGCAGAAAGTAGGTTCACCTCTGAAGAACAGGCGTTCACAGCAAGTTGCAGGTGAGTGATACTGATCCTTTCCCTGAGAGCCAACACAGCCTTTTGGTGCACCAACCGTTGTTGAGAGAGCTTAAAAAATTTGACTATACATACGGCTGGCAAGGGGGTATGCTATGAGTTCTTCGTATGCTACTATGGTGTCCTCTTGGTCACCAAGCCAATCTTAGATTTCTGGTAAAATGTTGTCGGGGATCACTGGGAGAACAGAATCTGCTTTGGTGCTTGAGCGAGTCACCCGCTTAATGCGGAACTGGACCTAGTACCACTTAAACTAGGTGAACGCCCTTGTAATGGCAAATGGTGACAAATTAATGGGTTCATCACTGATAGAAGAGTCAGGGTTGGCGGGCGGCATCATCAGAGAATAAGGAGCAAGGGTGGAGGTAGCTGGTCACTCTGGCAGACAGCAATTGTGCAAGTGGGCCTTTAGGTTGTAACTAAGAGGTGAGGTGAATATAACTGACTTTATCTTAACAGAGAGCTAGTTTTTATACAAGAAGTTTCAGACAAGAATTAAAAAAAAAAAAAACAGTCATACTGATGTGAAGGCAGGCTTGAATGAGTTCGGTTCCAGTGAGGGGTACAGCAAGATATATTAAAAAAAGATAATACTATTAAAATGTACAAGCGTTTATCAAACAAGTGCTATGCGCGGATTAGGGAGATCATCCTATAATCTAATCACAGCTGGAAAAAACTTTTATAACGCCGTTTAGTATTAAACCTTATGACGAAGAAGACAAGACTAATATTATTAACTGCTTACGCAAGACTACGTACAGAATGCCAATGTCAGGAAAGATCCGAATGCAAGGATGGCCAAACCTGTGAAAAATCTTGAACAGCATGCACAAAGAACTAACTGAACGATGATGACAAACATCATTATTAATATTAGAGATTAGAAATTTCATCGACAGTAATGTTTTGTACAACAAAGTAAGATGTTAGACAGCAGCTGAAGATTAATAGGGGATGAATACTTGAAATGAGGTAGAAAGACACTTAAAAAATGCTATTTCCAAATAGATTGATACCAAAAATCTTAAAAGACTTCAAGAATTAGAGAAAAAAAATTTCAATTTAAGAAGAAACAGACAAAAGATGTTTCCCAATAGTAAATTTGCCATGAAGAATCAAACCTTAAATTTTAAAGTTATTGTAAATAGTTCATTAAACATTATTAATGCAGAGATCTGGATGTTGAGGAGCCACTCACCTTACATTTATACTTAGAGTTTTATTAACAGTTAATTTCAATGTCCTATAATTTGCCCTTTTCACTAATTTCAGCTCGATCTTTATTAAAGGATTCAACAACCCTATACTCTAATGAAAGCTATTTGCCCGTAGGAGCATTGTCTTTACTTCCAGAATACATCGTATCTAACTCAAAATATTGAGGACATTGCATCTCTGGAATAAGGAAGGAACCTGATCGACTTATCCCGGAAAGCAGGTAAAAGCAGTTTAGTGCCCGAAGGTAACCCATGCAATGTAATTTTTTAAAAAAGGCATGACAACCTCAAACAGCAAGTGAATGACGAAAAATTTTGTATTGCAATGATAGATTAAAAAAAATATATATATTTTTTCTCTTTTTTTTGAATTTGGTTACTAATACGATAAAGTTTTACATACTATCCTAATTACTTACTTATTTTTGTATATGTAAATTTTTTAGCCGACTGATTATAATTTTGTGTGTGTTTGACCTCTTGACTTTTTCCATAGGGGTTATGAGCTATAAATTTAAACTGTGAATTTGAATTGACAGGGAGTATTGAAAGAGTGAGTGTGCATTGACAGTAAATGTGTGCGACATGGACAGGTGTTACTTAAATCTAGGGCTTAATTGGATCCTTCTTCTCACAACCAAACTCTTATCTTGTCTCTGTCAATATAAATCGACCTACATATTCGAGGCCTTGGGTGTGGTCGGTACCAATATCATACCTTGGCAATTTTATGTAGTTAATCATAGCGTCAAGGAGTCTTGCATTATGTTTCATTGTTTGAAATGTGTTTAGCTTTGAAAATATACATAAAACATAGCTTATGTCCTAGATTTTTTAATAAAACCTAAGTTTCATTACTGAAGATGTATAGTAGATAAGACATATTTTTTTTTTCGGGGAAGCCAAGGCTGATTACAAGTGTTATATGGGATTTTAAAGGTCACAATCAATATTATTTGAGGCTACCCAAGGCCACTGAAGTATTCTGAAATGTTCTGAAATAATTCATTCTAAAACAACAGCAAAGAAGTCCTGCAACTGATGTTAAGAAGGCTATCCAAAGAGCATATGAAGCAACAAGTATCAGAAAAAAATATTCGTACACTAAGCAAGGAAATCTAGTGAAAACCTATCAAGCAAGAAAACAAAATAATTTGATTATGAGAGACTTGAATGTACTACTGAGTGAATCAGTGGAGAGAGTAACAAAAGAATATTCGAACGAAGTCATAAAACATTCCAAGACTTATTGTAATGCAATTTTTTTATTACTCATATTAATATTAACGATAAGTATATTATCGATATTATCCTATTTTTCAACCCGTCCAAATACTCTTACATAACAATAACGAACAATATCCATTCATAATATAATACAAAATTACTAGCAACAAAATCAAAGTATCATATCTCATCATTTCATCCAAATACTCCACCCATAATAATGAAATCACCTTGCATGCTGTCATATATTCACAAATGTTATTTCTTGTGAATTTGAGCGATATTTCCTCCTTACTTAAGCCTCAAGAAACAGCTCCCATTCTTTGAAGGAAACATAACCATCGATCATGCACCAACTGCATTACCGTCAGCGAGATGAGCCATCCATCAATTACGTCCCGAAGGAAACTTTAACAATCTCCTTCAGGAGCGTCGACTTACTGAAAGGTGTATTTTTTCGAGTTTTTTTTTTTTATATAAAAGAAAAGTAATCTTTATACAAAGATATCTTTTGTGATATCTGGTAACAAATTTAATCATTGCCGTTTTTTTTTTTTTTTTTTTGCTTTTTACTGTCCTTTTAGAAAACGAAATCAATATTGCTGAGATTCTTATCAAGATTTCACATAATTGTCATAAATAGACTGTATATGCTGTCAGAGGGCGCTTAACCTTATCACATACACGGCATCATTTATGAAAACTTATCAATCTGAATCCTCGAAATATTGTAAAGCTATTTCTTAATATAAACATTTTTATGTATGATAGCCTGTTTGGGATAATTTGTAGTACTATAGAAATATAATACAGAACGAGAGAGTATCTTAATTTTGAGTTTACCAATATTTTTATTACAGAATATGATATAAGTTCTAATAAGAACAAAATAATAATGTATAACATCAAAAAGAAAATTTGCGTTATTGATATGGGCCCCTTGTATGAAATACCTGTCTTTAAAATTTGATCATCAATTTCTAGTTACGCTTACGAGAAGAGCCCTTAATGTTATTTTATTTAAATGTTCATGCCTGTCGAATTTATTCTGATATATAGCTTAACAATGAAAACAATATAAGTCTTTATTTTTTTGTAGCAGTAGAAGGAAAAAAAATATATTCCCGATAAAAGCCTACCTCTTGCTTTACTCGGACTGAATAGATTTGTGCATGTACAATGAAGGCGAACTTGTTTGATTGGAAGATCACTGTAGATCAAGGGTTTCTTTTATTTTTTTCAGGGTCAGTGAAACAATTTGAAATATATATTAAAAACAGTACCGATTAAAACTTTCTCCCCGTTTTTCTGAAAACTTTTGATACAAAAAGAAGGTAGAAGTAAAAAAAAGAAATAAGGATTTCCAAAAAAAATGAGAGAGAGAGAGAGAGAGAGAGAGAGAGAGAGAGAGAGAGAGAGAGAGAGAGAGAGAGAGAGAGAGAGAGAGAGATTATAAACAACCTCCGATCCCTTGTCAATAATTCAGCAATTACTTCATGGGCACAGACGAAGGGGGTGGGGTGGGGGGGGGGGGGGCCGGGGGCTGCGGTGGGGGGCTGAAACCCTCAACTTTTTTGGCGAAAATTTACTTGTCCATCTTTTACTTCAGTAAAAATGAAAAGATGTTAAACAGCATAAATCTAATAACTCCGAAAGAATTTTGAGATATTCAATTGCAAACATTTAGTAACT
>NC_090730.1:55359997-55361335 GCF_036898095.1 Palaemon carinicauda
TAAACTTATATAGTACAAAACATTGTGAGTGCATTTACAATATATTCTACATAATTAGGACAATATTCTGAAGAGCGAAGGCTGATAGCTTTTGGGGAATATAGTAATGGGTTTTGCTTTTTAGTTCCCAAATTATATTCAGAACTGATTTCAACCAGTTTCCAAATTCATCATAATTTGCAATGAAATAATCTTCTTTCACTACATCAGTAATAGTTACTTCTAAAAATTGAGTCTTAATCTGCTAAATGTTTGGTGAAATACTATACCATAACGAGTTATTCTAACGAGGTTAAAAAATAAAAAAATAAATTGTAACAGTGAAAAATAGAACTTCCTTTTAACCAGTATAATTTAATCACTATTGCAAAAAAAAAAAAAAAAAAAAAAAAAAAAAAAAAAAAAAAAAAAAAAAAAAAAAAAACTTTAATGACTCTAATAACCTAATTATTTAGGTAGAAACAAAAGTTTATGAAATAAAAATATGTAAAATCTAAAGGTCTATATCTTTTTATGTGATGGTATCTAATAAAACTTACAATATTCTAAAAAAACAAAAATATACATATCAACATAGAGCGTAGGGCATTCATACATTTTTCTGTAATCTTTTTAGGATCACCCATCTAAAATTCCTCATTAGACAACAAGGAAGCATATACCAAATGGGTTGCTCTTTAGCAAACTACAGTTGTTATTTCAGTTGATAAGTAGGACCCCCGCCCATGGTATTGCCCATGTGATCCTAATTCCTGTGAGAGGCTGAAGTATACTCACATGTTTTCATATCTTTAGTGTTTGAACCCCTGAAAAGGATAATTAAACTTCCATGTTGTTAGGTCATCTATTCTTTTCATTTCAAGTACTTGAATGAGTTGCTAATCGGAGGGAGGACGAGGACATTTTACAGTAGTAACCCAAAATTTGTTGGGAAGAAAATATCGCTTGTCTTCTTAGGCACTAGGGTGTACTTTAACGCCTCAGATACGAACAAGGTATGTGTATATAGTTCATGTATGGTGTTGCTTCCTATTATAAATGGCTTGCATTTCACGTATGTAACTTATAATGACGGGGATAAAGAAGGTTAACATTGATCATTGAAAAATGATTTTAGCGTTTAATTATAATGTAATCGAAAATATTAATATTTTATATTATCGTCAATTAAAACCACAAAAGCTAGAAAATGAACTTCTGGTTTGTTACATTATGCGGTGAAAGGAATTATCTTTTTCATGAAGGAAAACTGCAAAAGAATGATTTATAATATTCATATAATGATTGTGCTTGAATGTTTCATTTTAGATGGTAAATGCGTAGAAATGGTTTATCTAC
>NC_090730.1:55361835-55366835 GCF_036898095.1 Palaemon carinicauda
CTTTCACCGCATAATGTAACAAACCAGTTGTTCATTTTCTAGCTTTTGTGGTTTTAATTGACGATAATATAAAATATTAATATTTTCGATTACATTATAATTAAACGCTAAAATCATTTTGCAATGATCAATATTAACCTTATTTATCCCCGTCATTATAAGTTACATACGTGAAATGCAAGCCATTTATAATAAGAAACAACACCATATATGAACTATATATCTGAGGCGTTAAAGTACACCCTAGTGCCTACGAAGACAAACGATATTTTGTTCCCAACAAATTTTGGGTTACTACTGTCAAATGTCCTCGTCCTCCCTCCGATTAGCAACTCATACAAGTACTTGAAATTAAAAGAGTAGATGAACTAACAACATTGAAGTTTAACGATTCTTTTCAGGGGTTCAAACACTAAAGATGTGAAAACATGTAAGTATACTTCAGCCTTTCACAGGAATTAGGGTCACACGGGCAATACCATGGGCGGGGGGTCCTACTTATCAACTGAAATAACAACTGTAGTTTGCTAAAGAGCAACCCATTTGGTATATGCTTCCTTGTTGTCTAATGATGAATTTTAGATGGGTGATCCTAAACAGATTACAGAAAAATGTATGAATGCCCTATGCTCTATGTTGATATGCATATTTTTGTTTTTTTAGAATATTGTAATTTTTATTAGATACCATCACATAAAAAGATATAGACCTTTAGATTTTACATATTTTAATTTCATAAACTTCTGTTTTTACCTAAATAATTAGGTTATTAGAGTCATTACATATTTTTTTTTTCTATAGTGATTAAATTATACTGGTTGAAATGAAGTTGTATTTTTCACTGTTGCAATGGTTTTTTTTTTTTTAACCTCGTTAGAATAATTCGTTATGGAATAGTATTTCACCAAACATTTAGCAGATTAAGACTCAATTTTTAGAAGTAATTATTACTGATGTAGTGAAAGAAGATTATATCATTGCAAATTATGATGATTTTGGAAACTGGTTGAAATCAGTTCTGAATATAATTTAGGAACTAAAAAGCAAAACCCATTACTATATTCCCCAAAAGCTATCAGCCTTCGCTCATCAGAATATTGTCCTAATTATGTAGAATGTATTGTAAATGCACTCACAAAGTTTTGTACTATGTAAGTTTACTTAAATACAATTGCCAATGGAACAGTCCCCTCTGCAAGAGCATTTGATCAGTGCGGTGCTAGCTTCTGATACTTGTATAATAGTCATCTTAACTCTTTCCTATGATACTGGGACTCAGTCCAGGAACTTATTTTTTTTTTTTTTTTCTTTTTGGGGGTGGGGGGTCGGTCTTATAGTTGCTGTAATAGAACAAATCTATTTTCAGGCAGTCTGTTCAATGTTAAATTTTTGTGAAGGAGGAATCTTCCTTTTTTTTTTTGTTTTTGGTTGACTGAACTCAGGGGGAAGTCTCTGTCATATGATATGAAATTCTTTTTTTCTGGAATCCTAATTTTTAGCATGGGCATACATAAACGTCTTTGTCACGTCCTCATAAATGTTTTTTTCAGCAGGGAAATTAAAAGTTTTACTAACAACAAAACTTTTTATTTGAGTAATATGGAAAATAAGATTGAGCATCGCCATGCAAAATTATATCTTTTTACCATGGAATGATGTTCTAATGATGAAATATATTGAAATGTATCCAAAAAGATCCTAAATTCCAAAATTCGGTTATAATAAGATTCTATGTATGATTAATACTCATAACAATAATGTAAGATATAATGTAGATCAATTATTCCTTACTATTGTAATCATTCTTTAAGAAATGAAAACAGAGAGATATGTATGGTTATAGATTTTTTAATTGATGTTCTTTACTGTATGGAATGAGAAAAAAATAAAAAGGGTATAAATAGCGGTATACATAGATTTGCAGATCTTTTTTTTTTAAGAAACATATAAATATATTTATCCAAAAAGAGAATATTAAAGAGATAAAAAAATAGTTTATAACATATAGCTATAAGCAAATTCCGCATTAACTCTTTAATCTAAATTACGTCAGATTAAATTGCATCGGATTTTGGGGATCCTAATCACTGAATCCATGAATGATTGATTTGTGGTGTGGTAATTAGGATTACAGGTTTTCTATACATTTCATGATTAATTGGTTAGATATCTTTGTTTATTTTTGCTTTATAATGTGTGAGATCTGGTAACAATCCGGTTTTTCGTTAAAGAACAAAAAAGTACTTTATCATAATTAAAGAAATATCACAAGTATAGTTATATACACCACTATTGTCTGTCTGTTTTTGGAGGGAAAGTTATGTAATGTACATGTATTTCATACACGTTCTTTTGCTGTAATGCCATCTCTCTCTCTCTCTCTCTCTCTCTCTCTCTCTCTCTCTCTCTCTCTCTCTCTCTCTCTCTCTCTCTCTGCCTGATGACAGAAAAATCTGTTTAACGTGGCCATTGCATGCTTCATAGTATTATGTTTTTTTTTTTGTTACTGTTTTACTCAACGGTTTATATGTTATGTCCCTTGAATATATCACTCATGTCCAGCCCGTCTTTCTGTTAAAACCCTTTGCTTAAATAACTTTGTATATGATAAAGAGGAAAACGATAATAATAGGTTAAGTTATTTCATTCCTAATAGGAAGAAAGTCTGTAATTGGCGTGGAAAACAACATACTGTAAACATAAAAATTGTGACAAATTATGAGCAACTGCTCCTTGAAACTATCCATTTATTGGAAGTAAAGTCTATGACCAGGTTCTTAAATATTTCATTGATAATAATTTACTTCAGGTTCTCCCTCTAAATGCTTTCCCTATTCGTTAGTTGCGATAAAAACACTTCTATCTGTTAGTTTTTTTTTTTTTTTTTCATTTGCGTGCTTCAACACCCATCTCCTTTTATAAATATTATGTCATTATTCAGGTGCGTTATTTGTGTGTGATAAGTCATTTGATTTATGACTATGAGCTGACCATGTGGCGGGATGTTGCAAAACAACCACCACACCCTTGAATCACTCAAACAGACAATTGTCCCACAACACAAACTTTCCCCTTACTTTATCAACTGGACTCTTGGACAGAAGGAAAATTGAAACAAAGCATAACCTTACTAACTATATTCATTAAAACTAAATTACCACTTAATTCTAGAATCATAACAACCAAACTTGAGATATTGCTATAAACGACACAAAAAAACTTAATCCTACAAAATAAATAAAACTGCCACATTCATATAAACCCGGATACACCACAACCAAATATGTTTATAATTGTTTGTTTATTAATGCGGAAACTGTCTCCGCACACAACCCGATCAATCCTTGGCACAGCCACCAATCTGTGGCAAACGGAACTATATTCAGTTCCAGTCAATTTAACTAAACAGTCAATTAGTTGTCATCATCATCATCATTATCATCATCATCATCATCATCAATCGGAATCTCAAATAACAGGCCAGGTCATCAACGGTTGTGCAGTCAAATGAGCAGTCCAAACAATATTAAGTACAGGCCAGGTCATCAACAACAAATCCACTTTTTAAATTCGTATCTCTCCAAAGGAGGAATCACGGCTTAGAATATAAACCCTCACTTCCACGCTGGTAATAAATAATTGTCAAATCGTAAATCCAGCTCTCACTACTGCCTCTTGCTGCAGTCAAATCAAAAAAGCATTCGCTCCGAAACAGTCACCACTGTCGTAACCTAACTAAAAACATAAACAAACAATCTCATTTGTGCCAACAGTCTTTCTCACCGCCAACGATCGATACACTAACTACTTTCGCTCGCTAACACAATCTCTCTCTCTCTCTCTCTCTCTCTCTCTCTCTCTCTCTCTCTCTCTCTCTCTCTCTCTCTCTCACACACACAGGATTTGGCAAAAAACACAAATTAGAATAAAGCAAAAATAAATCCTCCACAACCATACACGTTGAACTACACCTATCAGAGGTCACTTCAAAATACACAAGAAATTCGTCGAGAGAAGCAAGAAGCTCATCAAATAAAATACACACGTAATCATGAAGGAAAAATACCAATGCTTAAAATTGTTTTATGATAAATGCATTTGGGCTACAAACATCGATTGAAAAAAATTATTCATGAACAATAGTATGTGGGAAAATCTTCCTTATACTAATAATACCTGCTTTTCATAATGAACGTTCATTGAAGATGTTTTTAAAAAGAAATAAGAAATTAGCTCGTACGTTTGCTATTCCAATTCCGCTAGTAAGGCAATAAACCCATTGGTAGGTTCAATGTAACGAAAGCATGAATACTATACACATGATTTCCTAAAGGAGGGGAATCTAACGTTCTATCGCAAAGCTATGCTAAATAGCCTTCTAACATTCTGAGATCTATTATGTTGATCTTTTCGCATAATGGAGAAGATACTCATCCAGACATCGTGCTTCTTTAACAAATCTACCGCTTTAAATGCCGTTTCTCTTTCCGGTGTGGAAGGGAGAACAGGAAAAAATTTATGCCTGACATCCCTTTTGCCATCCCTAGTGTTTTTTTTTTTTTTTTTTTTTTTTTTTTTTTTTTTTTTTTTTTTTTTTTTTTTAATCTACTTGGAATTATATATGGGAAATTATTTCAATTATTTTCAGAATATGCTTCAGTCTTCAATATACTACGTATATATCAATTTGGCCTAAGATATTTTATTTTCGTTTCGGACTAGATGCGTAGCTTTCCAGAATACGGAAACATACATATATACATACATATACCAAAGGCACTTCCCCTAATTTTTGGGGGTAGCCGTCATCAACAAGAAACAAAACAAAAATGGGGACCTCTACAAAGCATACGGAAACATATTTGATGTAAATTTGTATTGACGATAATTGGCTATGAAATTTCCAGATTCATAAGAAAAAAAAATAATGTACGAATGACTATAGTTGCAGATGTGTATCCTAAGGTTAGTTTCCTGAATTTCAATAGAATGTTTACCTC
>NC_090730.1:55374335-55386835 GCF_036898095.1 Palaemon carinicauda
GTAATTGCTGAATTATTGACAAGGGATCGGAGGTTGTTTATAATCTCTCTCTCTCTCTCTCTCTCTCTCTCTCTCTCTCTCTCTCTCTCTCTCTCTCTCTCTCTCTCTCTCTCTCTCTCTCTCTCTCTCTCTCTCATTATTCTGGAAATCCTTATTTCTTTTTTTTACTTCTACCTTATTTTTGTATCAAAAGTTTTCCGAAAAACGGGGAGAAAGTTTTAATCGGTACCGTTTTTAATATATATTTCAATTTGTTTTACTGAACCTGAAAAAAAATAAAAGAAACCCTTGATCTAAAGTGATCTTCCAATCAAACAAGTGCGCCTTCATTGTACATGCACAAATCTATTCAATCGTAGTAAAGCAAGAGGTAGGCTTTTATCGGGAATATATATTTTTTCTTCTGCTAAAAAAAAAATATTGTTTCCATTGTTACTCTATATACCGGAATAAATTCGACAGACATGGACTTTAAAACAAAGTAACATTTAGGGCTCTTCTCGTAAGCTTAACTAGAAATTGATGCTCAAATTTTAAAGATAGGAATTTCATACAATGGGGACCATATCAATAACGCAAATTCTCATTTTGATGTTATTAGTTATTATTTTCTTCTTATTAGAACTTATATCATATTATGTAATAAAGATATTAGTACCTTCAAAATTAAGATACTCTCTCGTTCTGTATTATATTTCTATAGTACTACAAATTATCCCAAACCGGCTATCATACATAACACATTTTGATATTAAGAAATATCTTTACAATATTTCAAGGATTCAGATTAATAAGTTTTCATAAATGATGCCGTGTATGTGATAAGGTTAAGCGTCCTCTGACAGCATATATAGTTTATTTATGACAATTATGTGAAATTTTGATAAGAATTTCAGCAATATTGATCTCGTTTTCTAGAAAGACAGTAAAAAGCAAAAAAAAAAAAAAAAAAAAAAATAAAAATAAAAAAGGCAATGATTAAATTTTTTACCAGATATCACAAAAGATATCTTTGTATAAAGATTACTTTACATTTATATAAAAAAAAGACTCGAAAAAATACACCTTTCAGTAAGTCGACGCTCCTGAAGGAGATTGTTAAAGTTTCCTTCGGGACGTAATTGATGGATGGCTCATCTCGCTGACGGTAATGCAGTTGGTGCATGATCGATGGTTATGTTTCCTTCAAAGGATGGAAGCTGTTTCTTGAGGCTTAAGTAAGGAGGATATATCGCTCAAATTCACAAGAAATAACATTTGTGAAGATATGACAGCATGCAAGGTGATTTCATTATTATGGGGGGAGTATTTGGATGAAATGGTGAGATATGATACTTTGATTATGTTGCTAGTAATTTTGTATTATATTATGAATGAAAATTGTTTATTATTGTTGTGTAAGAGTATTTGGACGGGTTGAAAAATATGATAATATCGATAATATACTTATCGTTAATATTAATATGAGTAATACAAAATTTGCATTAAAATAAGTCTTGGAATGTTTTATGACTTCGTTCGAATATTCTTTTGTTACTCTCTCCACTGATATACTCAGTAGTACAGTCAAGTCTCTCATTATCAAATTATTTTGTTTTCTTGCTTGATTGATTTTCACTTGATTTCCTTGCTTAGTGTACGAATATTTTTTTCTGACACTTTTGTTGCTTCACATGCTCTTTGGATAGCCTTCTTAACATCAGTTCCAGGACTTCTTTGCTGTTGTTTTAGAATGAATTATTTCAGAACATTTCAGAATACTTCAGTGGCCTTGGGTAGCCTCAAATAATATTGACTGTGACCTTTAAAATCCCATATAACACTTGCAATCAGCCTTGGGTTCCCCGAAAACAAAATATGTTTTATCTACTATACATTTTCAGTCATGAAACTTAGGTTTTATTTAAAAATACAGGACATAAGCTATATTTTATGTATATTTTGAAAGCTAAACACATTTAAAGCAATGAAACTTATTGCAAGACTCCTTGACGCTATGATTAACTACATGAAATTGCCAAGGTATGATACTGGTACCGACCACACCCAAGGCCTCGAATATGTAGGTCGATTTATATTGACAGAGACAAGATAGGAGTTTGGTTGTGAGGAGAAGGATCCAATTAAGCCCTAGATTTAAGTAACACCTGCCAATATCGCACACATTTACTGTCAATGCACACTCACTCTTTCAATACTCCCTGTCAATTCAAACTTACAGTTTCAATCTATAGCTCATAACCCCTATGGAAAAAGTCAAGAGGTCAAATACACAAAAAATTATAATCAGTCGGCTGAACAATTTACATATAAAAAATTAAGTAAGTAATTAGGATAGTATGTAAAACTTTATTGTATGAGTAACCAAATTAAAAGAAAAGAAAAGAAAAAAAAAAAACATTAGCGTGACCCTCCACCCCCTTTTTTTCAATCTATCATTGTAATATGAAATTATTCGTCATTCACTTGCTGTTTGAGGTTGTCATGCCTTTTTCAAAAAATTACATTGCATGGGTTACCTTCGGGCACTAAACTGCTTTTATCTGCTTTCGGGGGTAAGTCGATCAGGTCCCTTCCTTATTACAGGGATGCAAAGTCCTTAATATTTCGAGTTTGATACGATATATTCTGAAAGTAAAGACAATGCTCTTACGGGCATATAGCTTTTATTAGAGTATAGGGTTTTTGAATCCTTTAATAAAGATCGAGGGGAAATTAGTGAAAAGGGCAGAATATAGGGCATTGAAATTAACTGTTAATAAAACTCAAAGTATAAATGTAAGGTGAATGGCTCCTCAACATCCAGATCTCTGCATTAATAATGTTTACTGAACTATTTACAATAACTTTAAAATTTAAGGTTTGATTCTTCATGGCAAATTTACTATTGGGACACATATTTTGTCTGTTTCTTCTTAAATTGGAAAATTTGTTTCGTTAATTCGGAAAGTCTTTTAAGATTTCTGGTATCAATCTATATGGAAATAGCATTTCTTAAGTCTCTTTCTACCTCATTTCGAGTATTCATCCCCTATTAATCTTCAGCTCCTGTCAAACATCTTACTTTGTTGTACAAAACATTACTGTTGATGAAATTTCTAATCTCTAATATTAATAATGATTTTTGTCATCATCGTTCAGTTAGTTCTTTGTGCATGCTGTTCGAGATTTTTCACAGTTTTGGCCATTCTTGCATTCGGATCTTTCCTGGCATTGGCATTCTGCACATAGTGTTACGTAAGCATTTAATAATATTAGTCTTGTCTTCTTCATCGTAAGGTTTAATACTAAACGGCGTTCTAAAAGTTTTTTCCAGCTGTGATTATATTATAGGATGATCTCCCTAATCCGCGCATAGTACATATTCGATAAACGCTTGTACATTTCAATAGTATTATCTTTTTTTAATATATCTTGCTGTACCCCTCACTGGAACCAGACCTATTTAAGCCTGCCTTCACATCAGTATGACTGTTTTACTTGTTGAAATTCTTGTCTGAAACTTCTTTTATAAAAACTAGCTATCTCTTAAGATAAGGTCAGTTATATTCACCTCACCTCTTAGTTACAACCTAAAGGCCCACTTGCACAATTGCTGTCTGCCAGAGTGACCAGCTACCTCCAACCTTCCTCCTCATGAGTGTTTCTTATTCTTTGATGATGCCGCCGCCAACCCTGACTCTTCTATCAGTGATGAACCCATTAATCTGTCACCCTTTGCCATTACAAGGGCGTTCACCTTGTTTAAGTGGTACGAGGTCCAGTTCCGCATTAAGCAGGTGACTCGCTCAAGCACCAAAGCAGATTCTGTTCTCCCAGTGATCCTCGACAACATTTTACCAGAAATATAAGATTAGCTTGGTGACCAAGAGGGCATCATAGTAGCATACGAAGAACTCATAGCCTACCCCCTTGCCAGCTGTATGTATAGTCAAATTTTTCAAGCTCTCTCAACAACGGTTAGTGTACCAAAAGGCTGTGTTGGCTCTCAGGGAAAGGATCAGTATCACTCACCTGCAACTTGCTGTGAACACCTCTTCTTCAGAGGTGAACCTTCTTTCTGCTCTTTCGGTATGACACATACCTAAAACCTATATGTGCTACCATACACAAAGTTGATATTCTGCCCATAAAGACCCTGGTGACCAAAGTCGACTACTTTATGGAGAGCCACTTCATCACTTCCAAGATCTCCCTCAACGCCTACACTCCTTATGAAGAGGGCAACTATTAAACATTGGCCGAAGATTATGTGTACGTGGTAGAACATAGACGCCTATCACATGATGTGCAGGAATGGAAAAAGAACAGGTCACCTTTCTCAAACTTACACAAATTGTTCAGCAATAATTAACAACGTCTAAGCCATTTACAGATGCTCATCGGTCATGATTTTGCTACTACCACTCCAGATTTAGGTCTGGTATAAAGTAATGTGTAAAAGGTTGTCAGGGGTGTAAAATAAAGTGTAAGTAAACCATCGCATGTGGCGATAGCCTCCTCTGTCGCTAATCTTTTCTTTTACCATGATGCAGGTATAGATGTTGGATTTTTGGAAGACAGGGGTGCTTACCGCTCTCTTCTGCCAAAGCCACACTCCCGAACACTACATAGTCTATCTAATCTAAACCTGCCAACGTCAACCTGGAAGCAGCCATTTGTTCTGCTCTACCCACCCACAGATACGAGATCCTTCCATTATTATTGAGAAGTAACAAACCTCATTGGATGTTTCTCTTTGTTGTCCTTATATTACCAATCCTCGGTGCGGATTTCGTATAACATTTCCATTTCAGGTTAATGTTGCTCACCAATGGTTAGTCAATGCAGACTCTTACTTGTAAACACATTTTCAACCTACCCATGCAATCTCAGTCTCCACATAGGTGCACCCATGGATGCTTATGTTCACCTCTTCAAGTCCTACCCGTGAGTCTTCCTTCTAGGACTTTACCAAATGGCCACGGTTCACGGTAAACAGGGTACCTATCACCCTATGGAGCCGCAGTGTTTGCCAGAATCAGGCGTATGTCAACATATCTTCTAGCAGCTACTAAACAAATGTTCACTGAAAGAGAAGAAATTGAAATTTCCCCAAAGGACACAAGCTTATGGTCGTCACCCTTACACACCGTCCTGAGGAAAGATTGCTTCATGCATCCATGTTATTATTATTATTATTATTATTATTATTATTATTATTATTATTATTATTATTACTTGGTAAGCTTCAACCCTAGTTGTAAATGACAGATGCTATAAGCCGAAAAGGCTTCAACAGGGAAAATGGCCCGGTAAGGAATGGAAATAAGAACACTACATGAGAATTATTTAACAATAAAAATAAAATATTTTAAAAATAGTAACACTAAAATAAATCATTCATATATAAAGTAGAAATTCTAGAAAAATATCCAGAAAAAGAGAAAAGAGATAAAATAGTGTGCCTGAGTATACCCACAAACAAGAAAACACTACCCGAAGACAGTGAAAGACCATGGTACAGAGGCTATGGCAATATCCAAAACCAGAGAACATTCATTTGATTTTGGAAAGTCCTTCGCATGAAATTGCTGCTTACCATAGCTAAAGAGTATCTTCTACCCTCAGAAAGAGGAAAGTAGCCACTTGAGCAAAGAAGAATTGTTTGTTACTCTCTGTGGTGTAAAGTGTATGAGGACAGAGGAGACTATGTGAAGAATTGGCCAGATAAAACGGTGTATGTATAGTCAAAAGGAAAATGACCTGAAATCTTAAAGAAGAATCCAATGTACTACTGACAGGCCAGTCAAAGAAGCCAATAACTCTCTAGTGGTAGTATATCAACGGGTGGCTGATGGGCTAGCTAACATACTACCTTGTTGTTATATAAGCTATATACCTTACAATTCCTTAAAAGACATATACATAACTTTATTAATATTGAAAATGATAGTAATATTAATTATATAAAATGTATTTGAACAGTTTTTATCATATACTGTACATTCCTAACACTTAAAGTTACACAATTATATATTCGTTTATTAGGCCTTTAGGAATGGTATAAAAAAATCAGATATTACAGACTATTTCCAAAACAACAACAGGCAAAGTAACTTGAACTATACATCACTTGATTAATAGAGAAAGTTCAATGCTTATTATTACACCACAAATTATTCATGGTATAAGTAATAAGGATGTGAGTAGACTTCATGCAATTTTCTCTGACATGATAAAGATTAGAGGCGACCTAGCTTTACCGTTTATTATATACTACCAACTACCACTTTTTTCCTAAATATTTTTTCACATTTGTAAATATTCTGTTTTTAAATATATATAAAAATAAACCAGTTGACTTCTCATAAGTTTTCTTCCCTGATTTTATTTATTTATTTATTTATTTATTTATTTTTTTTTTTTTTTTTTAGTGATCAACTTCACACCCCCATAGCTTGTACGCTGGACTAAATTTAGCCTGATCGCTATTAAGTAACCCTTAAATCCCATATCTACGTTCAACATATAAAATTGATGTAGAGATTAGTACCATCATCCGTTTTTTAAAGAGGGTGTAATTACTCAAATATGCTGAGGTCTGAAAACACTGGGCTCATTATTAATAAGGTGAAAGTTACCTCAAAAAATACACAAATAGTAAATTTTTTTCTGACAACTGTCAAAGTATTATCTGTTAAGCACTGGAAATTGACAAGAGCATCACATGCTCTAAGGACTATGAAAAACACCCAACTACCGTCAGCAGAGCTTTGCTTTACACATTTGGTAAGAAATATTAAGAAAAAAAATGTATAATTTGGGAGATATGGAAATTAAACAGCAAGTCTATAACCCCGGCGAATAAATTTACTTTACATAATTTAGCAAACAACTTAGGAGGTAAGGGATCGCAGTCACTTTACAAGAAAATAAAAATACAAAGAAAAAGTTATATTTGATGTAAACCATAGGCATTAAGTTGCAGTAAAATATTGTTGATTTTATTGGAGCAAAAATTTAAATTAGCTACCTTTAGGATAATATAAATAAGGAACATCGAGTCTTTTATTATTCTGCATATTGTAGTAAACATCTTCCTAAATTGTGTTTTTTTGGGGGAAGGGGAAGCAGTGATTACAGTTAAAGCTCCGCTAAGGTTGAGGAAAGCTGCTAACTCCTGAATCTGTATGTCTATGTACTTTTGAGGTTTGGGAGAAAGTATAAGCGCAAACCCAATCCTTAGCATCTATAATAATGCCATACCAAATGAACTTTGGCTTCAGTAGCACTGCAGTAAAATGGTGCAAGAGATGTGAAAGGCCGTGAATGAAATCCAGCACCTGTCGGGACATGGGAGCAGGTGTCCATGGTCGGTAGGATGTCCTACATGCTTGACACTCTAGATCTTTTTGTTGGGCTTTTGCCAAGGCGTTGTAATCTAATACCAGGAGAGTTGCAGCCCATATGTTTCTTGGCAGGGCATCAGCAACAGGATTAAATTTCCCAGGAATATATTGAAAGGTACAATTTTAATTCAGCTATGGCGGAGACATGTCAGCGTAGACGAGTGGGACACACACTGGACTATCGAGTGAAGGTGTTTACCAGAGCAATGAAGTTCGGGCGAATGATGGAGGGCATACCTTTTAAGAAGAGGTGAAGGTCAGTGATTGATTAATTGATTTAAAGTTTTATGGCATCCAAAGGGTGGAAGTGACGGAGAGCCAGGTGCACTACCAGGAATACGCGATGGAAGGTAAAGTAGCCGGATTCTTCATTGGACAGTTTCTTACTGAAAAAGGCCAATGGGTGGGCGAGCCGTGAGCTAACTGTTTGAGTATTTCCTCAATAGTGACATGGCTGGCATCGGTTGAGAGGAGAAGTGCATGTGGCATGGGAAAATTGAGGAATATAGTGGCTGATAGGACATTCTTTGCGTTTCAGAAGGCTGCTTCTTGAAGGGGAATCCAATTAAGGACTTTTAGCTTTGCCTAGAGGGAGCAGTAGAGGGGGACAAGAGTAGCGGTAATGGATGGCGAGAAACGGTGATAATAGCTTATCATGCGTAAGAATTCTTTCAGTGGTTTCACGGTCGAGGGCATGGGGAAGTTCTAAATGGCGGTTACCTTTTCAGGGAAGGGGTAGACTCCTTCAGGATTGATGTAGTGCCCTAAAAACGATACTTAACTAGTGCCAAAGTTACACTTGTCACACTGGACTACAATGCCGTTCTATTGTAGGCGGTAGAGGAAGAGAACGCAAGTATGTCGTCCAGGTCACATATACAGAAGTAAAGGATGCCATCCATGAAATAAAAAGTGGCCCCAAAATTACGAAGGAGAAAACAGTAGTAATTGAAGGTGTATGTACAAACGTAGATGTTCATGTCAGTCTTGTGATGTCTTCTGGGTTCCTGCGCAGTTGATAATACCCTTTCAGGAGGTTGAGCATGGAGAAAACCTTCGCTTTGCACCAATAAGAGGTCATATCGGTGGTGTTGTACGTGGTAGTAATCAGGTTCTTTCTGCATGTTCAAACACCTGAAATCCCAACAAGGGTGCAAGGAGCCATCTTTCTTCAGGACGATTTGTAACAGTGACGACATTGGACTTAAGGCCTTTTGGCCAAGGAGAATTTCTTTAATATTTGTGAACGTTTGTTTGACAAGTGCCCAACAATCCAGCACAAGATGCCAAAATCTGGTGAATACTGGTGAAGAGGTAGGCATATTAATCCGTGGGTGCGTTGATGTGGAGAAAAAGGTCGGAGGGGGTGGGTTGAAGATAAGTGGAAGAGTAAAAGTCTGTACTGACTAGCTATCAGCGAGTAACGTCTACCAGGAGGTGATTATTTGAGAGGAAATCCGTGACGACGAATGGCAATGTGACATCAGCAGTGAGAAACTTCCACTGATATTTAATACTTCCAAACGATGATATGTGGATCTCGTAACCATGGGTGAGAATTGCAGATATGCTGGCGGCTACTAGGCCGATATCAGAAAAGTTAGACAGACTAAGTAATGTCCTGACGAGTAGCCTAGGGAGAAAAGAATGACAGACACTTATGTCTACCAAAAATAGCACTCCCATACCTGCATCATGTAAAAAGAAAAGATTAGTGACATGGGAGGCCACCAACACAAGTGATGGCCTACTAATATGTTTTTGGACCACTGAAAACCTTTCTAAGATTTCTTCACAGCAGCCCTGAATCTGGAGTGGTAGTAGCATAAGTGCAGCCGACGGGCATCATGATTGATTGACTGATTGATTTTAGATTTTCTGGCATCCTGACACTGATGGTCATTAACGCCAATATTGTTCATTATAAATAAAGAATAAAAGAATATTCAATGAAAACCATAAAAGCAAAGATGTCATCACAAAAATTTAATCTCTTTCAGAAGTACTGCTTCTGAAATATATCTAAAACAGCCGTTAGCATTGTACGACACATTATATCCAATGATCTTGGCCATCCTCATTTCGAACTTCAAACAGATATCTATTTCTTTCTGTGCTGTAAGTCGGGCATTCAGTCAAAAAATGCCTCACTGTTAAGGGTATCAAACAGTCGTCGCAATATTGTTGATGTTGACCAGAAAGCAGAAACTCATGTCTCATACGAGTGTGACCAACTCACAAACAAGAAAAACTAGTCTCCAATTTTCGGGGCATCTCGTGATACCTCAAAGGGAGTATAGAATTACTTATTTCTCTCATCTTATTTTCAACTAAACTATTCCAATATTGTTTCAAAATATCATAAATATAATTCTTAATTGAAGGTAAAAATCATTACAGGTAATGGGATACCTTTTCTTTGCCAGTGAATCTGCCTTCTTATTTCTAGAGGTTTGTCGGAACCCAGTCAAATCGAACTGTTCTTCCTTTTAAGCCAATAATTAAAAGCCACTCTAAAATCTTTGAAATTGAATGATTACTAGAGTTGAAAACTTCTAAAGCTCGTAAACACACTTCTTGCATCAGTAAAAATTGTAAAATTGCTCTCGTTTTTTATTAATATTCTTGCAATATCTGCTAGTATGCCATATAGTTCAGCAGTAAATATAAAGGATCTAGAGGAAGTGCACCTCTACAATTAAAAGCACTGCTGTATACTCCAAACACAATGCCAGCATCAGATAATGAGCGATCAGTATATATAAAAGTTGAATCCCTGTGTTTTTCAACATGTTCCCCGAGGAGCAACCTGGCTTTTAAGTAAGTTATGTTCTTCTTTATACCAATAAAATATTTACAAAAAGATTTATCCTGTAATTTCCATGGATATGTTGATAATATCTTACATGGGAGCACTTTATTTCTAACTATATCTACGCTCTCTAATAATATTTTTACCTGGAAACCACAAGGTTGAGGAGACTTTCGGGGTAGCTTAAAATATCTATAATGCCTTACAAGTTTTACAGTGTGACAAAATAAAGAATTAGGGAGTCTTTGCAACTTAAACCACAACCGAACAATAGAACACTTCCGGTAAAAGTATAAAGGTAACTCTCCAGCGTCAACCAGTAGGCTTGGGATAGGCAAAGTTCTAAAGGCTGCTATGGACAATCTGATACCAGCATGGTGTGTAGAATTTAAACCTTTTAATCTAGTTGGGGTGACTGAAGAGTATATTTCACACCCATAACTAATCTTGGAAAAAATTAATGTCTTGTATAATTCTAAAAGAGTTTTGCTGTCTGCACCCCATGATGTATGAGACAAAACTTTTAAATGATTCACAGCCTCAGGGCATTTTACTTTTAAAGTTTTCAAGTGAGGAAAACCTGTAAGCCTATAATCAAATACCAATCCTAAAAATCTAGCATCACCCATACATGGGATTTGTTGACCTTTGATGTTTATACCCGGGTTTGAATGTACTCCCCGGACACAACAGAAATCAACGATAACAGTTTTGCTTGTTGAAAACATGAATCCAATAATATTGGCCTACTAGAGAATCTTGTCAATTGAAAGTTTTAGTTTTCTCTCAACCATTGCCATTCTAGCTTCAGCAAATTATATGGAGAGATCATCTATAAATAGCACTGAGAGAATATCTTGGTAAATGACAGAAGATATCCCATTCAAAACTATTGTAGATATCGTTACACATAGCACACTACCCTGGAGATCTCATTCCTAACATTTCTTCCCTGACAGAGCTTCCCCCATTCTCACTTGAAAAAAGCTATGGGAAATAAATGACTCTATGAACAATGGTAGCTCT
Organism: Palaemon carinicauda; assembly: GCF_036898095.1. Lineage (NCBI taxonomy): Eukaryota > Metazoa > Arthropoda > Malacostraca > Decapoda > Palaemonidae > Palaemon > Palaemon carinicauda. The sequence goes on from NC_090730.1 coordinate 55,385,565, forward strand.
CCTCGTAATACCAAATTATGAATGTTTTATGTATACCATATCTCTATGCAGTATCATAGGCCTTTTCAAGGTAGAACAACACGTTTACATGGTACTGTTTGGAAGGAAGTGCTCCACTAATAGAGGACTCAAGTTATATCAATTCATCAGTCATTGATTGCATTTTTCTAAATCCACAATGGATAAGTGAAAAAAAAAATACCGTTCTTTTCCAGATACCACTTCCGTCTTGTATTTACCATCTTCTCCATGATCTTACATAAGTAAGATGTCAATTCAGTATGTCGATAGTTTGTTGCTAAAAACTTAACCCGACAGGGTTTTAATAAGGCTAAGATAATGGCTACTTCTCAAACAGTTAATAACTATGGTCATGCCATATTTTGTTAATAATTCTTTATATAAATAACTTGGTGTTAACAGGTACATGTTTAATCATTGCATATATAATTCCATCGGGTCCAGGGCTGTATCATTATGAGAAGGAAGTGCATAATTAAATCTTTCAGAAAAATGAGAATCATATGACTCCTACCTTCATGTTGCAGAACTTAAAATTTCCTTTTCTTCAATGTTCCTATACTGATGACCAAGGGCTGCTACACACTTCATGATACATAAGAGAAATGATCATCCAGGGCATTGCTAACCTCAGTTGCTCCAGTTACTATAACACTGGTGGTGGGTCGGGGATGAATGTGCTGGCTATCTTTTTTTATTTGCCTCCACCCAGAAGAGAGTACTGTTCTACTGTTAATGGAGGAAACAAAAGACATTCATGATTGGCACATCGCTTCTTTCATAGCAAACCGGAACTGTGCTCTACATTTCTCGTATATTACTAAAATCTCCTAGGTAAGGTGTCTGCGCAAACGAGTTAAAGATCTTCCTGTGGCTCTGTGCAGGGCAATTAGTTCTGAGGACCATCGGAGGACTGGTCTTCGTTTGAGTAACCTTGTTGTTTTGGGAATTGAAATGAAGCCTACTGTATGGAGCGTTCCATTCAGTAAGTCTATGGCACTATCAACACTTTCAGACTGTTCTCTATCCCCTTCAATTTCGCTTAGCTCACGAAATTTATTCCAGTCTGCCTTGTCAATATTCCATTGTAGTGATCTCTGTAAAGGTGGACCATTCTAGGTGTTTATAATTATTTTTGCATTATCACTGTTAGGCCAACCAATGTTCTCCTCTTGAAAACGAGAAGGCAATTAGAGCTTACAATTATAGTCAATAGATGGCAAGGAACATATCTGGACATCAAAGTGTGT
>NC_090730.1:55391835-55394335 GCF_036898095.1 Palaemon carinicauda
TCTTAGGGTCACTCAGCAATGTCATACGTATTGCCAAACTCAGCAACAAGACCACAACATTTTACGTATACATTGAGCATCAACATAAGAACACATTGTAATCATCAAGTTTATTCAAAACACGTCAAAAGAAGAAATAAGGTCTGTTCAAACAACAACAACATCAAAGGAAAAAGAAAAATTACTGCTCATCAACTCGAGGAATTCCACCCATGCAAGTGTAAGGAATAACACTTTTGAAAACTACCTCTTCAGGCACGACATGTATGTGCCTAATGATGTTCAGACACTACACCATTTATAATGCTTTGTATCACAACTTTGTTAGATTTAACCATCTTTACTCGGTACGGACCCAAATACGCTGACTCTAGTTTGTGTTTCCTAGGTTGTAATCATTTTAAATACATACAATCGCCCACAAATACATTTACCAGTGCAATTTTGACCTGACCATCATATTTTGAGCTGTGTTTTTCATTAGCTCTTTTCAAAAAACTTTCAGTGGTGTGCATTACACTCCTCAATACATTTAATAAATATACTCAGTACTGCTCAGTTGAATAATCATGCAATTGTTGCGAATTAATGAGGACGGTATATGGTAACACAGGACCCTGTCCATACACTAAATAGAAAGGCATGTCCCTGGGTGAAGCCTTATGTGCAATGTTCAAAGCTAGCTCAGCTGTAGGAAGCATGGATTGCCGATGAAGAGGGTCATCAGCCACTAAGTAACGTAAAATTAGCACTATTTCCCTATTATGTGATTCCACTAAGCCATTAGCTGAGGTCTATATGCGGTCACTGAAAAGTGTTAAATTTTCATCAAGTCTGTGACCGATTTCACTACCTTCTTTATAAACTCAAGATCATTATCACCTATCAAAATTTTCGGCCAACTAAACCTGGTAATGAAAGAGCACAGTGCCAGGGCTAAAAATTCGCGGATTTATCCAACAATGCGTAGGTATGAGTGTACCGAGTAAATGTATCGACAAGTACATATATGCATACTTATGTTGTCTTAAACCAGTAGGAATGGTCCTACTTCCTCCATATGCACTTTATAAAATTTAATGGAATCACAGGCCATTTTTTGGCTTCTGGTACAGTGTTTTTATGTTCTTTGTAACAGTTAAAAGCATGAAAACCTTTTATATAATTCTCAATATATTTTCTCATTCCTAACCAAAAGGTATGGTATGAGTGTACCGAGTAAATGTATCGACAAGTACATATATGCATACTTATGTTGTGTTAAACCAGTAGGAAAGGGTCCTACTTCCTCCATATGCACTTTATAAAATTTAATGGAATCACAGGCCATTTTTTGGCTTCTGGTACAGTGTTTTTATGTTCTTTGTAACAGTTAAAAGCATGAAAACCTTTTAAATAATTCTCAATATATTTTCTCATTCCTAACCAAAAGAGATATTCATGTGCTCTCCTTAATGTTCTATCAATCCCTAAATGCCCTGCATATAGACTTGCATGTACAACGCAGATGGCTCAATTAATTAAAGAGGCAGAAAGAACTACCCGTGCACAAAACTACCCTCCCCTCTTCTCAAAAGCACAATATAAGATATAATTTTCTATAGAAAAATTCTCACGAGGAACATCCAGAAAATGATGGATAACTCTCCGATTCCCCTCTAATCAATGCTCGCACTCTTTCCATCCATCCTTCTGCTCTTCTCAGAATTCTTTTATGTCCCAACCTACCAAGTCAACCAAACCTGCATCATCAGGGCATTCATTCTGGACACCCATGGTGATGTCCTCGGCCACCCACATAAATTCACCTTCCCCGCTCCTATCTCTCTCTATCTCTCCTTCTTTCTCTCTCCCTCTCTTTCTCTTCTCTCTTTCTGCTCCCATATTCTAAATGCTTATTGGGAGAACTCATATCCAGTTCTCTATTTTCTGTATTTTGAATGGGGTCTTCAATATTTTGTTTATGTTCTTTGTTCCTCTTTTGTGCCCTGGTTGTTACTCTTATTACTGCACCTCTTGAGAGAGCATCAGCTTCCTTGTTAGCTTTAGCATCTATGCGGTGAAAACCCTTTATAATAAACTCTAACACACTCTCAATCGATCTTGCTTGGCGAGAGGTTAAATCATTTTTATAATACAAATCAAGTAAGGGACGATGATTACTTTGCAACTCAATCGACAGACCTAATAAAAAGAACCGATGCCTCTCTAGAACCCAAAGAATAGCCAAAGCCTCTTGATCGAATATACTATAACTCTTTTCTGCCCCTTTTAATGCCTGGGAAGCATAACAAAGGAGTCACTCTCTGCCTTTATCATATTATTGAGAAACAACGCCACCAGTAGCTACGCTACTCGCATTTGTTTTCACTAAAAACGAGCGATCAAATCTAGGATATGCGAGTATTTTATTGCTAGTTAAGGCAGCTTTCAAATGGTTAAAGGCCCTTTCTTCTTCAACTCCACAAATTGTTACTTCTCTTTAACACATCTAAGGGTT
>NC_090730.1:55399335-55416835 GCF_036898095.1 Palaemon carinicauda
TTGGAGTCATCAAGGGGGATGGCTTCCCACCGGAAGGGTGTGCAGGATGTCCTACATGCTTGAAATTCTTGATCCTGACGTTGGGCTTCAGCCAAGGCATTGTAATCTAATCCCAGTTGAACGGAGGCCAACGGGTTTCTTGACAGGGCATCGGCAACGCAATTAATTTTCCTAGGGAAATGTTGAAGGTGCAATTGTATTCAGCCACGGCGGAGATAAGTTGGCCTTGACAGGCGGACCAGGTGTCTGACTGTTGAGTGAAGGCGTACACCAGAGGTATGTGGTCCGTGCAAATGACAAAGGGCGTACCTTCTAAGAAATGGTGAAAGTATCGGATAGCCAAGTGCACCACCAGGAATTCGCAATCGAAGGTAGAATAACCCAATTCTGCCTTGGATAGATTTCTGCTGAAGAAGGTCAATCGGTGGGGTGAGTTGTTGTCCACCTCTTCGAGTACAGCACCAATAGAGACGTCGCTGGCATCGGTGGAGAGAAGGAGAGCGGCATGTGGGATGGGAAAAGTGAAAGCAGTAGCGGTTGATTGGCAAAAATTGGTGCAGTGCGTTGATGGTCGAGGGTGTGGGGAAGTTCTGAATGGCTGCTACCTTCTCAGGGAGAGGATGCAGTTCCCTGAGAACGACACTTTTTTGTCGCCAAAGGTACACTTGTCATACCAGACCACAAAGCTGTTTTGTTCAAGATGATCGAATGCGCACGTGACGAATAGGTTCCCCTTTTGTGGAAGAGAACATGAGTATCTTGTCCACGTAACATACACAGAAAGGGAAGTCCCCTAAGATGCCATCAATGAGATGTTAAAAAGTGGCCCCAGCATTTCGAAGGCCAAAACAGGAGTAATTGAAGGTGTATGTACCAAAGGGAGTGGTGATGGTAGTCTTGGGGATGTCTTCTGGGTTCATAGGCCCCTGATAATACCCCTTCAGGAGGTCGAGCGTGGACAAAACCTTAACTTTGTGCAGGTAGGAGGTCACGTCAGCAATGTTTAGGAGCAGATATTGATACGGTTCTGTTTGCATGTTCAGGCGCATGTAATCCCCACACGGATGGAGGGGCCGTCTTACTTCAGGACGATGTGTAAGAGTGACGATCATGGGCCGGAGGGCTATGACAACGCTCATTTCCTCCATTTTGGCGAACATCTTTTTAGCGTCTGCCAATTGATCCAGTGCCAGACGTTTTAATTTGGCGAAGACTGTGGGTAGTGTCGTCTTGATGTGGTGATCAATACCGTCTTTGGCAGGAGTCGTGGGTGTTTGGCGAAGTCCTGGACAGGAAACTTCTGGGTACGACCTCAGAAGGTGGGTGTAGGCATCCATGGGTGCTTTGATGTGGAGAGTGAAGTTGGAAAGAGCGGGTTGAAGAGGTGTCAGCAAGTTCGAGTCTGTGTTGACCAATCGTTGGTGGGCGACATCAACCAGAAGGTGGAAATGAGAGAGGAAATCTACACCGAGGGTTTGCAATGTGATGTCAGGAACGAGAAACTTTCAATTAAATTTGCAGTTTCCAAACGATAATGTGAGGTTCTCGTAACCGTAGGTGGGTATCACATATCCGTTGGGAGCTACCAGGTGGACGTCGGCAGACTTAGACATAATACGTCGTGTCCTGAAGAGTTCCCTTGGCAAAAGAGAACGACAAGCCCTCACTTCTACCAAAGATTAAATGCCTGTTCCTGCATCATGTAAAAAGAAAAGATTAGAAACACAATAGGCCACTGCCACGAGCGATGGCCTAATCATAGGTTTTTTTACCACTGACAATCCTTGGCACATTTATTTTTGGCAGCTCCAAATCTGGAGTGGTAGTTGTAAAACTGCGGCCGATGGTTGGCAGTAAGTAGCTGTAGAAGTTGGTTGGGACGTGAGCGAGTGGTTGGTGATGGGTGGCTTTGTCGTTGCTCCAGCACGTCACGAGGTAGGCATGTGTCCTATGGCTTTCACGTCAAGTTTGGTTGACGATGAATAGGTGTCCTCTTCATCATGAATGGATGTGTTGAATGAGTTCTTGAAGGTCGTGAAGTGGCTGTCCATAAGGGAGATAGCTTTGGTCATCCGGTCTTTAATGGGTAAACTATCAACTTGGGGTATGGCAGTGTGTACAAGTTTGGGTAAACGGCGTACTTGAAGGGTACGAAGTAGGTTCACCTAACGAGGAGAGCTGCTTGCGGTAGGCTGCACACGAGTGATACTGGTCATTTCCCTGAGGGAGAGCGAAGCCCTTTGGTACCCCTAAATTTGATGAAAGAGCTAAAAAAGCTTGAGGGTGTCGTAAGTTGTTGGGGTGTCTCCTAGTTCAAAAATCCAGTCGGAGACTCTCAGAAAGGTGTCCTCGGGTATCGTTGAGAGTACAATATCTGCTTTGATGTTTGAGCGAGTCACGGCCTTGATGCAGAACTGGACTTTTGCGCGCTGAAACCCAGTAAACGCCCCTCCGCTAACAACAACGAATGTTTGAGTGTGGCGGCAACAACTTCCGCAGAGTCCGCAATAGTAACAGTGAGAATGGCGGGGGGGAGGCCACAGGAGGAGCGAGTTGACCTTCGGGGTCACCAATGTGACCGACCAAGAGTAGATTGTGAGTCAAAGGGGAGAGCAAAGATACAAAGTATAATATATACAAAAAAAGAGAAATGAGGTTACTATGTATGATCATGTAAGAAACAAGTGGTACACAGCACCAGCACAGGTGTAAGCTGAATACTCCTGTTAGGACTGAGACCAAGAAACTATTGAATAATTTTTCCAATATTTGTAATGATAGGCTTCATGCCAGAAGCCGAAAGTCCTACCTAAATCATTGAATCCCCCTAGATTCTGAAGGCCTAACCGTTGAGAAAAGTTTATCCCAAAAGGTCTAAACCATTTTTAGGATAGCTGATATCATCCCATAGTTCCACATATACCTTTCAATGCAAATACCTCCCAACCGTGATACCACCTCCCTTTTATCGAAGTGGGCTACAATAACGGATGTAGAAACATCCACGCCAGCGATAAAAATGGATATAGAAACATTCACGTTAGCGGCAATAACAGATGAAGAAACATTCACTTCAGCGGCAATATTGGCTGTAGAAACATCCATGCAATTAAAAAGAAACAAAAAAATAATTATATGCATATATGTATATCACACATACACACATACACACACACACACACACATATATATATATATATATATATATATATATATATATATATATATATATATATATATATATATATATATATATATATATATATATATATATATATATATATTTATTTAAAATATATATATATATATATATATATATATATATATATATATATATATATATATATATATATATATATATATATATATATATATATATATATATATAAAACCACTGGTTCTTCTGCATCTGAGCATCACGTTTTCCTGTGATTTTTACGCATATATATATATATATATATATATATATATATATATATATATATATATATATATATATATATATATATATATATATATATATATATATATATATATATATATATATGTATATATATATATATATATATATATATATATATATATATATATATATATATATATATATATATATATATATATATATATTTAAGTGAAATTTTACTAATAGAGTTTGGTCAGCAACTCGAAAAAATGTTTATTAAATTAGAAAGTATAATTTATGTGCATAGGAAGGAAAAGATGAGAGATATTGATTCAGATTCTAACTCCGGCAGCAATTTCCTCAAGTTTGAGAGCTCTCTTGCCCATCACAATGCTTTAACGTGAAAATAAAAATATTTTGCTGAAGCACCAGGACTAAGGACTTCAAACATACATTCTGCCGTTAAGACGGTGGCCGTCAAGATGTGGCTCTAGAGGTTGTTATTCGGGCCTAAGCGAGTTTTGTGTGGTTGGCCGTGCCTATTGTTGGGGCCTAAACGAGTGTTGTGTGGTGGGAAGTTTTCTTGCCAATTCAGCATGTATATAGGGATGCCATCCTTGTCCTATCTCATTCACAATAGCTTTGGTCAATATTGAATATTTGTCGTTTTCATCAGGAGTTGAGGCATTGCTCAAGGTCTTGAAGGTGGTGAAGTGGGTTTCCATGAGAGCGTTGACTTTAGTTAACAGGACATTCATGGCCGAAATATTGACATCGGGTATGGCAGAACATATAGGTTCAAGTAAGCGTCATATCGAAAGGGAAAGAAGTAGGTTCACCTCATGAAGTGAGCAGTGGTTGGTAGGAGAACAATACTGGTAATTTCCCTTGGGGCTAGCGACTTGTCTTGATCCCTCAACGTTTGTTGAGAGAGTTGAAACTGTTAGGCTTTTTTGGTTGCTTGTGAAGGCAAGTACTGCTCCGGAGGGTATATTTTTTTAGAGTATCGTGCACTACTGGGCTGTCCCCTTACTCACAAAGCCAATCGGATATTTCTGGAAAAGTGTTCTATGGGGTCACCGCGAGAACATTATCTTTCTTGGTGCATGACTGAGTCACTCCCTAATGCAAAACAGTACTTCAGCACTTTGGAATCATACAAACGCTTTTCCTCAGGCAAAGGGGAAGAGTTTCATTGAGGCACCTGTGTACACAAAAGGTATGTTTTGTGGGAGGCATTTTTAAACAGTAGGGCATAGCAGTAAGGGGGCAGGTGGGACGGACCGGACACTCCACTGGACAGGAATCTGTGATTAAGCAGTTAGTATGTAAGTGAGAGGCAAAGGGAATGCCACTATATTTTATTAAACAATCATAAAGTTTTTATAAAGTAATTTGCAAGCAAGAACATCACAAAAATTCAAACATAAAAAAGCCTGAGTTATTATTATAACACAAATTGGTCTATTAACATTGCAGGGATGAGCAAGTGATAAGATATAAAATCGAAACCGTTACAGTGTAGGATTGTATACATGCGGTACAGAATAAAGCAATATTTGTTAAGATTTTTCGTTATATTATTCAAGGGCCGACAATGAGAGTAGAAGTTTGATAATATGGATGTTGGATTTTATAACCGGATATCAGTACAAAATAAATTTATACACGTTGCTTTACGCTTATATATATATATATATATATATATATATATATATATATATATATATATATATATATATATATATATATATATATATATATATATATATATATATATATATATATATATATATATATATATATATATATATATATATATATATTTGGGCTCAGGCCCTGTCGTCCTGATGGAAGTTCCTAATAGGTAGCTTTCTAGGGTATATTTGACTACAGTGATATTCCCAGAGAATTTTACCTTGAGGTATCCAGAATTATAACTTCTGGTGCAAATATCCCTAAATAATATCACACGAATATCGCATAATATCAGAGTACGTATTCTTGACACGTCACATAGCTATCTTCACCCCGAACAGTATTAACGCTTTGAGGGGTTACAGTGACAAGAATCTGAAACGAGAATGAAAAGAGACCCGCTCATAAGGCATCTCTCCTATTCCGTTTCCAGTGTGTATCTGATGAAGGCGGTAGCGCCCTCTTTATTCCTTTTCGTTTAGCTCTACTACTCGGTGTTTTTCCTTAATGATGAGAAAAAGATTCGGTGTTAATAGTCAGTTTAGACTTTCGGAAGAAACCAGAAGACATTATGAGGCTTCAAGGAAGAAACAGATATCCCTTGTCAAGACGAAGAACCCAAAAGAAATCTTGACAGATTCCTATTTATCATTCTTCATTAACCTTCATGAGCAAGGTTTAGCAGCCAACACAATTCTATTGTTCAAGTCTGCCTTGACAAGACAGATACCATATGCCTTACAGGTCGACCTTTCTAACAACGTTCATTATGAACTACAAAGGCCCATGCTAGGCTTAGCCCTTCAGCACCTCAAAAGACCCTTTGTATGGTCAGTAGATAAGATTCTTCATTGTGTATAAATAATGAACAATGAGGAATGCGCTTTGAAGGTCTTGAATTTAAAGTCATATTGCTGCTTTTACTTGCTTTGGGGGCCAGATTGAGGGAAATAGTGGCTCTCTCTAGAGAGGAAGGCCACGTCAAGTTCTTGGAGGGAGAACTGATTCTATTTCCAGACTCAACGTTTCGTACCAAAAACAAGCTCCCCACCAACAGGTGGGGTCCCTTGAGAATCTACCCTCTAAAGGAAGATGCATCTCTATGTCCAATGGAGTGCCTAAGGTCTATCTTCATAAAACTTCAGAATTTATGGGAGGACAGCTGTTCAGAAGAGAAACCCTGGGTTCAAAGTTATCTATAACTAAGGGCGAAACTCACACGTGTTATTCGCAGAACGGATCCAGACAGTACACCCGTTAGTCATGATCCGAGGAAAGTTGCCTCTTCCATAAAATTTCTGTAATTATATGGTCTTTGAACATCCTTGCTTGTACACCGGCTGGTAGTCATCCAAGGTGTTCTTTACGCACTATGCGAAGCTAGTGGAGCAACTTAAGAAATCTGTGGTAGCAGCAGGTAGAATTCTTTAACCTTCTGTTTTAAATCCGCGAGGAACAGTGTAATTAATTTGAGACGATTAATTAAGAGGGTGGGTGTGTAGTCACTGTATGTTACTGCACACTGAGCGATAGGCCACGAAAGTGTCCTTACAAACTGTTCCATTGACATCGGTGAACTATAGTACAATACGGACACTTGTGCCAAGCGTTTTTTACGCTATTGTAAATAAACAGTATAGACTATATCATTATTATTGATAATTCAATTGAAGTCGCAAATCTGTTTCCTAGTACATGAAACAAAATTTTCTTATGACTGTTTTTATTTATGCTTTGACACATATCATCCACATTTTATAAATTTTATAAATGTTAATCTGATATGTACGTTTATTAAATTTTAATAAACTAGTTCATAGTGAACCCTGTGGCTTATTCGTCCACACTCATTTTATTAGAAATGTACTGAGCATTAAGATTAAAATATGGATATTTTTATCATGGTATGTCTTTTAAGACTGTTCCCTGTTTCAAGCAAAGTCCACTCACTCTAACCCTTCCTTGGAAGGGTTGACTTGGTACCCTAAAGGGATAGAGGCAAGGAGGCAAAATTTGTTCCTATGCGGATACAACCATTATCCAATAGTTTATAAGAGTAGTCACATTGGGGAAGGGGTCACAAATTCATAATGACATTGGTGACTCTTATACAAACTTTGATTTATATTGTATAGGGCAAGACCACTATACAAGCTGGTCATTTTGTCATCCATAATTATTATGTACTCCTCGAGACTTTTTCCAGAGTCTAGTACGACTCTCCCTTGTAGGGGGTAGGAAGTACTAACATAGTTCATGCTTAGGTGAAATGATATATGACGGTAACATCATAGGTCTCTAGGTCTAGACGGACCAGGAAAATACTTTCTTGAGTGTACGGCACTGATTGAGAATCCACGGATACAGTAATGCTCTGGTAAACTTCCTTCAGGACGACATGGCCTGAGCTCAAAAAACGGATTTTGAGCGAAGTGAAAAATCTATTTTTGGGTGAGATAGCCATGTTGTCCTGATGGACCCGCCCTTCCTTTTATTGTAAAAGGGCTTATTGACACCTCCCTATATTACAGTATCTGTATCACCTCATATATCACTACAAGGAATAAAGAGGGCGCTACCGCCTTCATCAGATACACACTGGAAACGGAATAGGAGAGATGCCTTATGAGCGGGTCTCTTTTCATTCTCGTTTCAGATTCTTGTCACTGTAACCCCTCAAAGCGTTAATACTGTTCGGGGTGAAGATAGCTATGTGACGTGTCAAAATATGTCCTCTGATATTATGCGATATCTGTGTGAGATTATTTAGGGATATTCGCTCCAGGAGTACAATTCTGGATACCATAATCCGAGAAATGCGGCAATGTCATTTTACTACAATCCCATGGTGCGGTTATCTTGACAAAAATACAATGTTTCAGAATCTAACCCATAACTATACCAATGTTTTTGAAATAACTTCGTGCATGTATCATCCAAATATTTTATCCGACATATTGTTTGTTATTTTTATATAAACCCTCAAAGTTAATTTTAAAGCACGACGTGACATCTTACGTGATGGCCAATTGGTGAGTCTGGATTGTCTTTCATGGGTGGGTGGGTGTGTGTGTGGGGGGGGGGTGTTAGGTGTTAGTATATTGGGTATTACCCATGGTATCACGTGACTGTTTGCGCCCGGCAGAGGTTAGCGATTTTTATTTACTATATTCCGTACTTTGTAATTAAGTTTTTAGGCTATTTTTTACAAATAGACTTTACTATATATCGAAAAGTGTAGTGATAAAAAGATACTTTATACTTTCAAATCTTATGATATAGAATTGTATCTATACCTGAAATAATAATGATAATTTCAGTTGATGTAGTCACATTTACTATTTACAAACACTTTATTTGCTTCGTTTTTTTTTCTTTATCTATTCATAAAGTGACTATTGTTACCATTGCAAATATTTTAAATTTGTTTAAAATAATATATCATATTCAGAGAGAATATATGCTTTTTATTACAATTTTGATGAACCAACTTAAAATATTTGAAGGAATAAATTGATTAAAAGTAACGTAATATCATAGTCTTTTAAAAATATATATATATAGTAGTTATAACCTAAAAAATCATAATATTTAAAGTACATAAACAGAGCAGTAATTATAATCATATTGAAAACATACTATCTATTATTGGAATCTTGTATAGATAAACATAGTAACTAATAAACTCATGACCTGGCTTATGTGTTCAGACTAATTACAATAGGTTTTCATATGACATTTTTAATCATTAGTATACACTAATGCGTATATCAAAAGCATCGCCGCATATGAAAATATACAGCATATACGGTATATACAAAATATATAGAAAATTCCTATTGTGGATATAAATAATGAACACAGGCTATATAAAACATTTTTTAAAAAGATTATTCTCTCTCTCTCTCTCTCTCTCTCTCTCTCTCTCTCTCTCTCTCTCTCTCTCTCTCTCTCTCTCTCTCTCTCTCTCTCTCAATATAATAATAGCTCATTCTCCTTGTAAACAACCCTCCAGTTACTTATAATAAAATTATATTTTGTAAACAAACACTCGCGGATACTCAAAACAAAACCATTCGGTATTGTTGTCGAAATTTAAAACTAGGCAACCGCCGTCCTGACGTAGGATTTGAGAGTTGCCACAGGTTTTATTTCCCTTCCTACACAATATATTACGATGTGATATCGCTGGTTTCTATGTGTATGTATGTTGTTATATGTTTTTCTTTTTCACCGTTTATGTTTCTAATATGCTAATATAAAACCAGTTTTAACTGAAAATAATTACAATTCGCGTTTTTCCCTTGCAAAAAAGTTAATGTTCATAAATGGAAAGGTTTTATATCATACATAATTATATGGGTAAAATAAAGATATGAACATTCAAATTCCAACCAGAAATATTGTTTTATCATAAGAAAAATAATAAAAGTCGAATAAGTTCACAAGGGAATTTGCAAGAAGAGATAGAAATTTTGCCCTCTGAAGAGGCTTATAGCAGTCTCCCATACAGCCGCTCAAGAGGCTTGTCGCAGTTCTCGGGTTAAAGTAAAATTCTCTAGGAATATCACTGTAGTCAAATATACCCTAGAAAGCTACCTATTAGGAATTTCCATCAGGACGACATGGCTACCTCACCCAAAAATAGATTTTTCACTTCGCTCAAAATCCGCTATATAGGGTTTTGAAAAACCTCGACGCTCCTGAAGGAAATTGTTAAATCAACTTCGGGAAGTAGTTGATAGATTGCCTATGGAGCTTACGGTAATGGGTTTATTGCATTATGGTTATGTTCCCCTCGAAGGATGGAAGTGGTTGTGTAAGGTTTATTTATGGAGGAGAGATCGATTCAATTTACAAGAAATTCATTGATATTTCTGTAAATAAGATATGCATTGACAACACTTCATAAACTGAAGACGGCTTGAATGATTTAATAAATTGCTTTGTGTTAATGGAGTTTTGTCAGTTATGCTTCATCACATTCAGATGGATTTTCATTCTTATCCATGTCTATTCGTTAAAATACATTTTGGGTGATAAGGATCAACGTAAGCCTTTAAGATAGTTAATATAAAAAAAACTCATATATTATCCATTGCGATTTTTTTAACAACTGTTATTATTATTATTATTATTATTATTATTATTATTATTATTATTATTATTATTATTATTATTAGCCCAGCTACAACCCCAGTTAGAAAAGCCAGATGCTAAAAGCCTGAGGGGTCAAATAGGGAAAAATGGCCCAGTGAGGAAAGGAAATAAGGAAAAAAAAATAAATAGCGATAACAAGTTAATAATAAATCATTCTAAAACAGTAACAACGTCAAAAACGGATATGTCATATATGAACTATAAAAAGATTCATGTCAGCCTAGTCAACATAAAATCACTTGTTCTAACTATGAACTTTTGAAGTTCTTCTGATTCAACTACCCGATTAAGAAGATCTTTCCTCAACTTGGTAACAACTGGAATAAATTTCCTAGAGTACTGTGTAGTATTGAGCCTCATGATGGAGAAGGCCTGGTTATTAGAATCAACTGCCTGCCTAGTATTACGAAAAGGATAGAGTTGTCCAGGGAGATCTGAATGTAAAGGATGGTCAGAGTTATGAAAAATCTTAAGCAACATGCATAATGAACTAATTGAATGACAGTGCCAAAGCTTGATATCTAGATGAGGAATAAGAAATTTAACCGACCGTAATATTTTGTCCAACAAATTAAGATGAGAATCAGCAGCTGAACACAAGACAGGAGATCAATACTCAAAACTAGGAAGCATGAAAGAATTAAAACACTTCTTCAGAATAGATTGATCACCGAAAATATTAAAAGACTTCCTCAATAAGCCAATTTTTTTGTGCAATTGAAGAAGACAGAGACCTTATGTGTTTCTCAAAAGTAATTTTGCCGTCGAGAATCACACCTAAAATTTTAAAAGCACCATACAAATTTAAAGAAACATTATCAATACTAAGTTCCGGATGTTGAGGATCCACCGTCCTTGACCTACTTACAATCATACTTTGAGTTTTGTTAGGATTCAACTTCATACCCCATAATTTGCACCATGCACTATTTTTAGCTAAATCTCTATTAAGGGATTCACCAACTCCAAATCTACATTCAGGGGATAGCACTGATGCAAAAAGAGTAGCATCATCTGCATATGCAACAAGCTTATTTTCTAGGTCAATCCCCATTTCATGTGCCTATATTTATGAAAAGTAATGGGCCAAGAAAACTACCCTGTGGAACACTGGATATCACATTCCTATACTCACTATGGTGCCCATCAACAACAACTCTTTGAGATCTATTACTTAAAAAATCAATAATAATGCTAAGAAACAATCAACCCACTCCCAGCTGTTTGAGTTTGAAAAAGAGCCCTTCATGATTAACATGGTTAAAGGCAGCACTAAAATCAAGGCCAATCATACGAACTTCCTAACCACAATCGAGGAATTTATGTACTGCATTGGAGATTGTAAAAAGGGTATCACATGCTCCAAGGCCTTTACGAAAACCAAATTGCAAACTAGGGAATAGATGATTACTTTCATCAAACCTAATAAGAAGTTCTGCCAGAAGACGTTCAAGAACTTTAGATAGTATAGGAGTTATGGAAATTGGGCGGTAATGAGTGGGATGTGAGCTACCACAAATACATTTACATAGAGGAGTAACATTACCAATCCTCCAACAAGTGCTAAAAGCTCCTCTTCTTACTAACTTGCGCAAAATAAAAGATAACTTTGGAGCTAAGTAATCTGGTGTCTTTATAAGAACAATGGAAAAATACCATTTTGGTCTACACCTCCATAAGCATCAAGGTCCATCAACAGAGCTTCAATTTCACGAGATCGAAAAGCTAAATAGTTAGTTTAGCCTCTGGAAAACATGAATGAGGAAGTTCAAGTTTTTCATTACACTGTTTACTGTCAAAAAACATCAGCCAAAAGGGTTGCCTTTTCCTTTGGACAGTGAGTGACTAAGCCATCTGGTTTAAGTAAAGGAGGAACTATTGCATCTACACTAAATAGTACAGATTTAAGGGTATACCACCATTTATGTTCCTGAGTTGTACCAGAAAGGGTTTCTTTTATGATTAAATTTTACTCATTTTCAGTTGAGGCATAAACTCTCAGAGCAAAAGTTCGAAACTGAGTATAGTTATTCCAGGTCAAATCTGATATGTTACCCTTCCAAAGATGATAGGACTCCTGCTTCTCTAAATATGCAGGTCTACAATCATCATTGAACCATGGTTTGTCCTTCAGTCGGTACCTTAGCACGCGAGAGGTGAGACGCCTATCAATTATGTTGACTATATTCTTCAAAGGGACAACAGTATCTACACTACTATATAATTGTAAACAATTCAAGCGCAAAATATCATGCAAAATCCCATTCCAGTCTGCTTGGGATTTCATATAAATTTTACAAGAGTATGATATATCAGGGGGCAGGCTGCTCAGTCTTCACTACTAACGAAATCATGGCATGATCAGATACCCCGACTGGAGAACCAACCTTACTAGTTAACATGCCAGGGAAGTCAGTGTATACGAGTTCCCAGCAAGGACCAGACGTGTGGGTAGCTTCATTTAGGATTTTCTCATAGCCTGCATGTGAGCCTCATTCCAATTGTTCATATATTTATATTTCATTTTTTTTTACGAAATAATTCTTAAAAAAAGTAAAAAACAATCTCAGGTGGGACCCTGTGGGCAGCACTAAATTTTAGTAAAATATAGAAATAGCTGAAAAATGAAAACACTATACATACGTTACTGTTCATGTTCTATTGAGCAGTATGTAACAAAACTGGTTGTTCTGAAGCTGCCACTTAATATTAAAGCTTGTATTTTACTTTGTAAATATGTGTATATATGACACAACGGTGGTCCATTGTTATGTAAATGTTTACTATTGAAAAATATTAGATTGTTAAAGAAATTTTGTTAGAATAATATTTCAGAACAAAAACTAAATACCATAGTGTAGCAGGTACTGTCACCATTACTCAGTGGGACTATTGTTGGTGGGACTGTCTCAGACTGCCTGGACAGAAGGAGAGAGTGAAAGAGGGCACCAAGAGGTGAAAATAATCAATGCTTAGCGTTATTGTTTAACGGTAGTAATTTATGCATTTGGGCTATGAATTCAAAGTTATTCAATTTTGCCTCTGTCGCTTTGTGTATAAAGGAAAATTTAGTTACGGTCGTGATTTCGAAGCTTGCAATAAATTATTATAAGCCATAGCTTACTATCATTTCCAGAGGCCGTGTAATAGTGTTTTTCCCAAATATCTAACAAACCAGCTTATGAATTTCCATGAAACTACAGAAATGAATGTTTCAAACATTGGCATAATTTTTGGTGGTACAATGAATTGGTAGATGTGCTTAATTAACCCGTTTACTCTTAAAAAAAAGAACTTCTTCCCTTCCTTCAGAGCGTTTTGAAGAAGTGTTACTTAATCACGTAACTGTGACGCAGAGGTTCCCCCAACCCTCCTTCGGTGTTTACACCTATGGCTATCGTAGTACTCCTCCCGCCCTCCTTCCTTCTTGCCTTCTTTCCTTCATTCCCATTGTTATTAGGCTACCGAAGAAATCCCTGTTAGGAAAGACTCTGTACTGCACATATAAAATGAGCTGGAAGAACAATAAAATGTTTTATGGTGGTATATAATGATTAGATGGTTAACACAAATTATCTAACATAATAGAAGAGGTTTAAAACGGGTGTAGAATCGCACTGAGAGATATTTTACTTGGACTCCTACAAATTTTAGATTTGCGACTAAAAAATAAAATAAAATAAAAACATTAGTAGAAATAGAAAAAAAAATTTCCTTGAGAGTGATGATGAGTAAAATGTATAAGTGTCCATTTCTTGTTTTTTTTTTTTTTTTTTTTTTTTTTTTTTTTTTTGTTTTTTTTTTTTTTCATCCCTCATAAATCTAAGGTTTCCAGCAATTGGTGATAGCATTATTTTGGAGAATCAAAGCTAATGAATACTTTGATAAAGTATATCAGCTTGACATGTAGATAATGTCAATGGATTTCTCAAAGTAAGGTTGATTGGTTCATTAATTGAAGTCTGGTATACTTCCAGTGACAAAGTCGCAATGATATTTTTCACATACCTTTTAAGTAACAAAAATAGGTACTGGTACTTACAGCGTAAATAAATATGTAAAACAATAGGTTGAAATATATTAAAGCTTATGTATGTATGAACACAATATATATATATATATATATATATATATATATATATATATATATATATATATATATATATATATATATATATATATATATATATATATATATATATATATATATATATATATATATATATATATATATATATATATATATGGTTTCAAAATGGCCGTTGTCAATGCCCTTATATGAAACATCCTTTAGAAGTCTACCTTCTAAGGAATTCAAGCTACTACTCTGGTGAAATTGATATGATAAATTATATCAAGCAATGCTCTCTGTCATTTTCTTCCTGGCAATTGATGTATCGAGTAACCTGTGTTGTAAGGAAGAATGAGTCCTACGGTTTAACCTAAAGAAGACTATATTTCTATTGCTTTACCAACACTCGCTTGAGGTGCGAAGTGTAGGGTTAGCATGGCTTCTTTCGTCTCCTCTCATAGTCTCATTCTTGATCTTCAATGTAAGTGAGTGGGTAAGATATAAAACGTTGGTCTTGTGCTTAGGTAAAGTCTAAAGTCACGAATCACATTACCAGGTATGCTGAACTTTTACTGACAAAGAATTTCGTATTGCTTGGGGTAGGTCATATGACAATTATCTATGGAGTTAAACAGAAGTTTAACAATTATTCGGGGGGTCGGAGGTACAGGGGAAGAAACGTTATAACAACGTCACTGAGGGACGTCATCACTTTTGCGAATGTGTGGGTGGCTGAGACATGCCTTAGGCTCATTTTCTTAAGTAAAAAAGTTAATGAAACGTAATTGGCAATGCACAGTATTTCCCAAAATTAGGCCATTGTATGAAGCGCTCCCTGCTTTGATATCATGGAAATCCATCAGTTATTTTAGGAGTTATTTAAAAAAAAAAAATAACACTATTACAGGGCCTCTGGAAACGATAGTAGGTTATAGTCAACGCTACATAATTAGGTATAGTCTCTACAGTGTTTTCTTCAGGGAGAGGAAAAAATGATAATTAGATAAGTAAATAAACGAGGTGGTGAGTTGTTTTCGCTATAAGAGAAATAATTGATTCTACTTCAATCATATACTTGTACCTAACGAACTGAAGTCTATAATCAGGTCAGACATATTCACCAAAAGCTATAATACGGCGAATCTACAATAACAACGTATCTCGAATAATAATAATAATAATAATAATAATAATAATAATAATAATAATAATAATAATAATAATAATATGGCTCTGAAGTCTTGGCTATAAACACAATAAGGCATGGCTATATATCAAATAGCTGCAATATATAGTGGAATCAAATCTTGTAACTTATAAAGGGGGTTTATCTGTTCATAGAGTAAGACTTGTGAAATTTTTCCACAATCTAGGTGTAGTATATGTCGTTTATTTGTGTTTTCCTAGGCCTATAGTCCTAGGCTTCAACTTCACGCTTCTGAATATGGCATTTTTATTAAGAATACCATATTCAGAAGCGTGAAGTTGAAGTCGCATATAACAGTAGGGCGAGGAATGGAAAACTTAGCCATTTAAAAATTCACAAGTTGGGTCTAACTAAATCCTAAGTAAATCTCAAAACACAAAACTTCCAAACGGCATTAATAAACCAAGTAATAGATAATGCTTAAAATTAAGACTAATAATACAATCGTTATAAGTTAAACAACGGTAAGCCACTATAATTTATTAAAACATACACGTATAATTCTTTGAAATATATAGGCCTATACGAAAAATAAAGCACGCAAATTCCAGTAAATCAATTAGAATAAAGACAATTTCATCTTTTAAAAGGGGTATTTATTTGTTTATATATAATATGCTTAGGCAAACTATACAATTCCTAATAATCCTTGTTCATCCGAATATTTTTTTTCTAAATACTCTCACTCTTCATTTAATATTGTTAGCAGTCTATTAATAAAGAAAAAAAAAATAGCCATACATTTTTAACCTTACACTCATAGGAACACATAGTTATCCTTTTCTAACAATTTCATAAAAGGATAAGAATCTGGCAGCTTATAATTGTCTATTAATGGGATATTTTTATCCTAATTAGGTACTGAATACTCTGTTTGTCTAATGGTAACCAATAACTCTCGAGAAGAATCCCAACACCGAATGAAACCCTAGCGATAAAATGTACCTCTGTTCTGTTTGTACTTGGCACTTCCCAATAGCTAGGGATTTGACCGATCTACCTTTATTACAGCTACCTACCTTTTCTCGGCTATTGAGGACACCCATTTTACAGACAACTTCCTGTATAACGTCAGCTCTAAAACTGGAAGGAAGGAGGACCATTACCGGATATTGCAGAAGCAAACGAGTTCTATTAGGAGGGAAACTTTGACGATCTCCCATAGGATTTTTTTTCCTATACATATCAAGGATCGTACATTATTCAATGCTTGCTACTGCTGATGTGTAGTCTTTATTGATTTTATTTTGTTATGTAAATTGTATGTTCTGTAAAAAAAAAAAAATCCCATAAACTATTTTTTTTAATTACATTGATATATATTTTTTTCTTACCTAGTAAGAAGGTGAAAAAGATTGAGATCCATAATTTGCCCCCCCCCCCCAAAAAAAAAATCTATTTTTCAAACTATTTTACCTCTATTATCATCAATTCATGATTAATAATTATAGTGATTTCTAAAACACAAATTTATATCTACTCTCTTATGATAAAAAAGGGACCAGTTACTTTATCTTTTCCTTGCAAATAATTGTTAAAACATTCCAACCTTTTACGTGATTTTCACTAGTTCCTGCATTATAGATACTTTTTTGTTCCAGGAAGTTTGAACTGTGTCAACACCGCTTACATAGTAATCATTTGAATAAAGTCTGACCTCTAACATTTCAATAACCTCATAGTAGAACTAGGCTAGTTATCATATTCCTAATATAGAATCAAATGATCCTCTGACCTTAAAAGATAAAATATCTGCTAAAAACTCATAGTTTTGAATTAGTGGAGTTATTTTAACATTTGTTTCACTCTGAGAAAAGATATATATATATATATATATATATATATATATATATATATATATATATATATATATATATATATATATATATATATATACATATATATATATATATATATATATATATATATATATATATATATATATATATATATATATATA
>NC_090730.1:55436835-55438157 GCF_036898095.1 Palaemon carinicauda
AACTTAACATTTCCTCTCCCGTCAATATCTTCTCGAGTAGTTCATGAACCCAACCTTTGCCCACATTTCCCAATGCCTTAATCCCTTCTATTGCTACCTCCGATTTTCATGCAACTTTATCTCATTTTTCTTTCTTTATAGCATTCTCAACTTTATTCCAATATGTTCGCTCTTGGTCCTCTTGAGAAAGCACCAATTAGCAGTTTCAGAATAGTTATAAAAAGTAGTCTTTCCATCTCACTTGACTTCCTCTTCATCATTAATAACTCCTAACTCTCCTACAACCTTCTTGCACTTTCTTCTCGCGTTTGTAATTCTATAGATGATAATTTCTCCCTTTTGTAATCCCATGAGCTGGTACCTTTATCACCAATTGGCTGGGTTTGGATATATATTTGTCTTCAGAAATGACGCTCCAAAAAAATAAAGGTCTACCATTTTACTCCTACTTAATATTTTAAAATAATCACTTGTTATCCAATCACTTGTTTGCTTATATGTCACATCATTAAAATTTTAGCTTGAGAACTGTTTATGTATAACTAAATGATATGATGAATTTTCTATTCTTGCTACTTTATTAGTTTTGTAATCTTTGCATACTATGAGGAATATTTGATCCAATTATTCTTATTGTGTCATTTAACGATAATTTTATTTACTTACATAATTTGCTGGGATCTTAAGATGACACCATGACATATATCATGTAAGCCAAGTAATTTGTTTTGTGATCTTGTATCTAATATTTCAGTTGCATTCCCCATATGACGATAATTTATCCTGAAAATTTCACAAAATTTAGCAACCTTTTCTTACCCGTTTCATTCAATTTTCTCTACTTTCTGTTTCTCGTATTCTAAAGATCTTCAAAGTATTGACCCACTGACCCAGGGATGGGTTCATCTCAATGAGTGTCGTATTACTTGTATTACTTTGGCATTGTTTCTGATTTCTTATTCGTGACAACTCTTCAAATCTACCAGTATATTTAGACTTAAGTCATCACAATACCATATGGTTACACATGAAATATTTGATATCCTCTCTAAATCTTCAAATCTCTCACCTTACCACAAAGCTTCTTTCCATTTGCTCTTTCTTCATATTCACACTACCTTATCTACCTTACAAAATATCTGCATGCAGCTGTATCCCGAATAGTTTTATTACATTGAATCACTAAGACTTTCTATGCATAGCCTTATTTACATGTATTAATACCATCTATCCTTTTTCCCAATACTTCAATACTTCTACCTTCATGATCTCCTACTCCACGCTCCATTGTCCCTAGCCACGTAGGCCTGGGTATTCCAGTG
>NC_090730.1:55446157-55473657 GCF_036898095.1 Palaemon carinicauda
TTTATCATACTCCCCGGTTGCTTTCTTTTCTTCGGAGAAGGTATGCAATCCCTTTCCCTCTGTTTAAGCCTTGGGCTTATCCCTAAGTGGTTTTTTCCGAATTTATTTTCGATAAAACTGTACTGGGGTGTTACTGTACCTTCCTGTTCCAGTAGTATGGTTCAAAGAGGGACAGAACAACAGAGTTTTTTAGTCTGAGTCTGTGTTTGTCTGGCTTGGGGTAGAGTCTCCCTCACTGGCCTGACACAGACAAAAAGGGGGCTTAATTCAGGAGCCAAATAAATATCGATGATAACGAATCAACTATTTATTCCTGAATGGATTTATTTATAATACGAAGTGTTACCTTCACGGCTGACAAATAACGACTCCCCATATAAGAAAAGGCGGGAGGCGAAAACCATTACAGTAGACATGTAAACAAAGTAACAGTAGTAATTATTATATGTAAACAACTGGTCGTTGGACCATACAACTGTTGAACGACAATCATAACAAAATATAGATAGAACTCTAGTATACTTCAACTTCCTTTTTTTTTCTTTTTTTTTTTTATTGGATCAGAAAATATTTACCTTTAGAGTTCCATCATAAATAATGAAAATAAATGTACATTACAACTTAAGACTTATCTCTATCAAATGTTACAATACAAAGTTTATACTATTCCTTTTACAAAAACATATTTAGTTACATTGCAAATCTGACAGTTTTTTGTCTTAATCTTCCACTTCGTCTCGGTTCCCTTATTTCTCCCTCGGTATTTTCAAACTTCATCTGTGGATCTTCATCAACATCTCCTCGGTATTCTCGAAGTAATCTACGGTTTCTCCATAGCAACTTTCCATTTGATAACTGGACATGATAGCTTCTATTCCGTAAACCAGCTTTGACTATTTTTCCCCTCTTATCCCATTTCTTGGATACTGGGTCTTGGATTCGAACTTCTACCCCAGGCAAGAATTCTTTCAGCTTTTTAGCGGATGTGTTGTACCACGTTGCAGTCTTCATTTCTCTTTCTTTTCTTTTCCTTTCTGCTTCTTCAATTTCTTCCGCACTTTCTTGCTGAAAAGCACTGTGATGAATGGGAACAGTAGATCTGAGAGGATGTCCAAACACTATTTGGTTCGGCGATCGTCCATCTGCTCTTGGAGTGTTTCTTAGTTCTAACATTGCTTCTTGAAATGTTTCGTCCACCGTTGTTTTATTTATCTTTTTTAGTAAGGTCTTGACTTTCTTAACAAAGGCTTCGGCATGCCCATTACTGCTTGGGAAATGGGGTGAGCTTGGGCCCCACTCGATGCCCTTCCTCTCCAGAAACTTCTGAAATTCTGCGGCTCGGAATTGCGGTCCACCATCTGTTCGGATCCGTTGTGGGTTTCCCATTATTGCCATCATTTTTATCATTGCCCCCACAATAGATCCTGCTGATGGATCATCTTTCCATTCATGGACCATCGGATATCCACTCAGGCGATCAGCATAAATCAAGAAATGTCTGCCATTACAGTAAAATAGGTCTGCAGATACACATTCGAACGGTCGAGATGGTAATGGGTCTGATTGTAGTGGTTCCTTTCCCAAGCTGGGTAGAGGGCATTGGCATGTCTCACATTTCTCTACTAGCTGATTTATGTCATTTGTGATACCAGGCCAGTATACACACATACGGGCACGCTGCTTCGTTCTTGTAATTCCTTGATGAGCAGTATGCAGTAGATTAAGAACTTCTCGTCTCTGTCCTTTTGGAATTACAATGCGCTGCCCATACATCACAAGGTCTTCGTCAATAGCTAATTGGTGCCGTATGGCTTTATACTGTTTCACACATGCAGGTACATCTTCATGTCCTACATTGTCATTCCTGACAGCAGTTACTAATTCCATGTATTCTGGATCTCCTCTTGCGGCTTCACGTAACTTTTCAATGATGAGGTCAGTGCATCCTTTCCCATCCATTGAATTCTCACTTCCTATTGATGCGATCCGAATAGCCATCAATGTACGTCCCTGGAGATAGTCTTCACCTTCATCTGGATCCTCCAGGGAGGCTCGGCTAAGGCAATCTGCGATAGCATGCTCCTTACCTTTTCTCCATTCGACAGTGAATTGATATTGACTTTGGAGTTCTGCCTTCAAATTCTGCAATTTAACATTTTCAACCTGGGTCAAAGAGTATTTGTTGAATATTGACAAGAGAGGGCGATGGTCAGTAATCACCGTAAACTGTGGTAGTCCAGACAAATATAACCTACTTTTCTTCAATGCATATCTGATAGATAGAGCCTCTAGTTCTATCATGGAGTACTTGGTTTCAACATCTGTCAGGAACCTGCTTCCACAACTGATGAGTTTCCATCCATCTTCATGTCGTTGAAGCACGATGAAGCCAAATCCATTTAGTCTGCTTGCATCAGTTTCCACACGAGTTTCCCGAAGTGGATCAAATTGTGCAAGAACTGGTGTTTTTACGAGAAGTTGCTTCACTTCATTAAAGGCTTCAGTATGTGCTGGCAACCATTGAAACTGATTCCTGGTTTTCAAAAGTTCCCTCAGCGGCGTGCTCGCTGCACTAATGTGCGGGCTAAAGGATCCTAACTGATTTACCAATCCCATAAAACTTCGTAGTTCGGTGATATTTGTCGGCGTTGCAAAATCTGCAATAGCATTCACTTTCTTTGGATCTGCTTCTGTCCCGTTTTTGGACAAAACATACCCAGCAAACTGCACTTGTGGTTGAGCAAATTTGAATTTTTTCTCATTCAATGAAATGCCATGTTCGATGCACCTGTTTAGGAATGCCCGTATATCTTGTATGTGTTCCTTATATGTCCTACTTGCAATCAGTACGTCGTCCACCACTTTATGGGTTCTTTCCAAACCATCAATTGCCAAGTCTCCTCTGAAATTGTAACTGTCACCAGTGCTGATGAATCCCATAGGTGCTCTCTTGTACCGAAATCTTCCCCATGGTGTTAGGAAAGTAGTAAGATCTCTTGAATCTTCATGCAACTCTAATTGCCAGTAACCCTTGACAGCATCACATACTGTGAAGTATTTAGCACCATGAATCACTTCATTTATAGCATCCTGTGGCGTTTTGGCATTGTGTACCGTCCTATTTACTTGCGAATTGAGCTTTGTGAGATCGACCGTCATTCTGATCCCACCAT
This sequence comes from Palaemon carinicauda, assembly GCF_036898095.1. Taxonomy (NCBI): domain Eukaryota; kingdom Metazoa; phylum Arthropoda; class Malacostraca; order Decapoda; family Palaemonidae; genus Palaemon; species Palaemon carinicauda. Next base: position 55,449,331 of record NC_090730.1, read on the forward strand.
CTGGTTTCGCGATTACAACGATTGGATGGCACCATTCCGTTGGTCTATCTCCAACTCGTTCTATGACATCCTGATTAATCATGTTCTCCAGCTCCTTCTTCACTGCATCCCGCAATGGGTAGCTCACTGGTCGGGAGGCATAAATTGCAAAAGGTTTTGCATTTTCCTTAAGCTCTATTCTCATTGGTGCAGTTTTCATAGTTTTTAACCGTCCTTCAATGCTGAACACTTCTGAGTAGTCTTCTATGATCTGGTTCCTCGTGTTTATGCTGAATTCCTCCACTTGGAATTCCTCCACTGGGCTATTTTTTTCAGTACACCGAAGATCTGTGATAATACGAACTGTTTTTTTCATAGGAAATGGGAAATTTTCATGCACGATGTGCAACTTCTTGCAGGCATCAAGGGATATATACATCTCCTCACTTTTAACGTCACTACAAAAAATAACATTTTCCACACATTTGTTACCATTACCATGTAACACTAAATCAGTCTCTCCAATAACATTTAGTCTTTTGCCGTTAACACTTTCTAAGTACTCTTCACAGAATTGGAGGTCCTGTTCACCAAGCATCAAATCCTCCATCATTCCCACACCAGCGACAGTCCTCTCTGCTCCTGTATCGGCGATGACCCATTTTCTGATGACATGACTCTTCAGTGGGTGATGGATGTCAACTGACAGCATCGGACGTTTCTCAGTACACCTAGAAATGTCGGCGACATGCTTGCGTTTATCGGCTTTAGGAGACGATTTTGTAGCGTTTTCCTTCCTTGGACTTTCACAGGCCTTACTATAATGGCCAAAGCGACCACAATTAAAACACTCCTTTCCCATTGCTGGACATTTTTTTCCTTGTTGGTGGGCTGAAAAACCACATCTGCGACACTTTGCGGATTCATCTATAGAGGACTTGTTGGCATGACTTTTTGTTCGCTGTTGACTTTTGCTTCTTTTCCGGGTCTGCAATCTATTCATATCAACACTATAACCTCTACTCAATCTCTGATCTTCTTTCCCTGCCAACTCACGGTTGCGGCATAAAGTGATCGTCTCACGAAGGTTAAGTGCAGGTTTCTTCCCCAACAGTTCCTGTCTTACACTCTCATCGCGAACTCCGGACAATATAAGAGTGGCAATCCATTCATCAGCACTCATGTCTGACAGGTTGACATCCTCTGCTTGCTCCCGAAGATCCACCAGAAAATCGTCAAATGACTCTCCGGATTCTTGCTTCCTCCGAACAAGCTTGTAACGGTCTACTGCGATGTTCCGTTGTGATTTAAGGTGTCCCCTAATCCTCTCTATGATTTCACTCAAACTTAATTGTGTATCCATTGGGATTTCCATTGCATGGCGAATTCTTTGAAGGAACTCTGGTGTGCAAAACGTCCAAAAAGTCGCGATCTGGTCCTCTCGAGTTTTCTCCCCTAGCTTTGTCACCTGTACGTAATTTTTCCATGTAGCCTCCCATCTCTTGAAAATCTTCAAAGTAGTACCATCATCTAGTAGCTCTGGGGGTCTAACAGAAATTTTTGTTGTCTCACTTCGGCGACTTCTCTCAACTCCTGTGGTTGTGTTATCGCTGAGGTCAGCCCGAGGTGTGACTCGTTCAAGGATAGCAGCTAATTCTCGTTCGCGGCGCTCCTGTTCACGTGTAAAGCGTTCTTCCTGTGATTGCATCTGCTTCTGTAGCATTTGCAACATAGTAGACATGGGATCACTTGCCGCAATAAAAGTAGTTTCCTTGTGCTTTTCAATAGGAGTCTTTATTCCCTCCTCAGTGTCGCCTATCAAATTGGACCTTTCGATGGTTATTTGAAGTAGTCTTGATAATCTTGATGTATTATCCTTGTTGTCATAGGGAACTCCAAGAGCCTCCAGGTAATTCTTGATTTCATCACGATCTAAATCACCAATATTTTCTTTAGTGAGGGCAAGGGCTTCCTCACGAAGTTCTGCAACTATAGGCATTGTAGTGGTAGGGTTATTCTTTCTGCTTGTAGATATCTTCCTTTATACTCACTGCGCCATGTGTTAACTTAATTCAGGAGCCAAATAAATATCGATGATAACGAATCAACTATTTATTCCTGAATGGATTTATTTATAATACGAAGTGTTACCTTCACGGCTGACAAATAACGACTCCCCATATAAGAAAAGGCGGGAGGCGAAAACCATTACAGTAGACATGTAAACAAAGTAACAGTAGTAATTATTATATGTAAACAACTGGTCGTTGGACCATACAACTGTTGAACGACAATCATAACAAAATATAGATAGAACTCTAGTATACTTCAGTCACTACCGAAGGTTTCTGTGGATATGATTCCTTCTTTTGTGACCTACCAGACTAGTCCTTGTTGCTGTTCTCGGGGGAGGATAAGTTTCTTTCCCTAGGAGTAGCAACACCTTCATTGCTTTGGTGCTCTGGGAGCTGGCAAGTATTGCTGGCCTTCCCCCTTAGATCTCCCTTAGGCTAAGATAAGTTTCTTGGCTGCGGGTGATCCGTCACTAAAGCAAGGTTGGTAGGACCCTCTTGTCCCTTCCCCCTCTATCTCCATAATGCCCTAGCCAATACAGTACTGTACGTCGTTCTACATCTGGACCTATTATAGGTTAGGATGTGGAATTGACTCAGCCCCTTACCGGCCGGCAGCTCAAGGGTCTTATATTTTTGAGTGCTGCCCGGACCTCTCTTTGTCCCTCATCCATGCCTGCCTGTAGAGCCAGACGGCATTGGTCAGGAAGCCTGAATCAGATTCTCCCCTTCCTTATATGCACTCTTTCGGATTGCCGGGCTTGGAGGTAGTGTACACTCTTATCCCAGCATCCATTCTATTTTTCTTCCTAGTGCTGTACCCGACCCGGCTGCTGGCCTCATAGGCCGGCAGCCGGGCAGCTGTAGTCCTCTGGTTCTTTTGCTGCCTGCTGGCATCGGTCTTGTACCTTTGCCGGCAGGCTTATGTCAGCCCTTATCTGCCGGTCACCAAGAGTGTGGCCGGCAGCTGGGTACTACCTTCTGTAGTTGCCGGCCGGCAGCCATTGCCGGCCGACATTGGCTGTTGCCGGCCAGCAGTTGCTGCCGGCCGGCACATGCATTTGATCCAGAGTGCTGTCGCCTTATAGCTGTTAAGTAGTATACTTTAAAGCTAGTTATGGTGTGTGCCGGCCGGCACGTATCCCCCTATACTGTACTAGTATTCTTCAGTATAACATATACAGTAAGAAGAAAACTATGGTAAGGGTTTTGGTACAGCACTGTGTGTTCTAACACTTTTGTGTTTTCTTGCACATCCCTTTGCTGTTGCCCTACAGATAGGAAAGTGAGTTCTTTCCTGTCTATTATCCAGGATTTTAAAATCATTGCTTAGGTGTGAGCTTCACCTGTTTCCTCTGGAAACCTTGCTTTGGTTACTCTAGAAGAGATTAACCATTTGATTTTATTATCTGGAAGGCTGCAACAATGGGTTGTGAGGGAAACACAAGTGTGTGTCTTTCCTTTATGAATTGTTATGCTATACTATGCATATCCAGTGATACATAGTTCACTTGATACTCATGGAAATTTCTTCTCTTTACAGGAGGACCCTCCGAAGTGCGGAAATGTTTTCTGCAACGTCCGTAGCAAGTACCTCTGCGGACATGAGCTTTGTAGGAGACACGCAGCATGCGCTGTCTCCAAGGATGATCTCCAGTATTGGGACCCTCAGGTATGTACTGTATGCACTAACCTGATTACTGAGGCTTTTGATTCCCCTAGGACGGCGGAATCAAGGGATATAGCAAGGGATAAGCTTCGTACCTAGGTAAGGGGCTTCAAAAAGGACACCTATGGCCCTTATCTTCCAAGTGAGAAGATGAGAGCGTATCTTTTTCCCAAGGCATCAGCTGATGCAGTGATCCCCCAACCTCAAGAGGAGATCCCCCAAGATCAGGTCCAGGTGGATGCTGAAGTCGCGGTCGCAATGCAAGACATCCAGTTAGATGACAGGATGTCTGACATGGACGAGCGTTTGGAAGAAGACCTCCTGGCAGAAGGCCAGAATGAAGTTCAAGCACCGGACGTCGTAGAGGATGAGGTCGACGAGGTGTCGGCTACTCCGGTTCAGATTCCGGAACCTATTCCCTCAACATCGGCCAGTCTCCCAGTAGAACTAGGACAGGCCCTCTCTTCGATTGTTGGAATGATTCAACAAATGCAAAAGGAGAATCAGGAGAAGGCGGCTGCTATGGAACAGCGGATGCAGTCCCTGGCAGAATCACATGGGCCCCGGTAAAGGCTCAATGTGAAAGACCTTCCCTTATGCTCAGATGCTAACCCCTGGAGGTATGCTGAGCACATGCCGATGACGACTGGAAAGATCGTCATCTCGGATAAGCTGGGTTCAGTTCCCCTAGAGGAGGTGGAATTCTGGCCCAGCAAGGCATCATATCCGGACTGCTATGTCCGGCTGAGAAGAGAACCAGCTTCAAGGGAGGAGACAGAGCCGAAGGAGGTCATAATCATGGACCACGCTAAGGCTCAAGGCCTATTTTATCCTCGATGAAGGAGAAGGGCTTCTCTAACTCGAAGGTAGCTGCATTGAGCAAGAAGCTCCCTTCCTTTGTGTCCTCTCCTGCTAGAGCCTTCCACTTTTTACAGAAAGGGTTTGTGGCTGTCCTAAAGGCAGTCGAGGCAGGCAGGCCTTGCCCCTCCCTGGAGGAGTGTAAACCCTTGTCGCTGGCCCTGCCCATGGACCACAAAGACTGGAAGGATGTCCATCTGACGTTCTCAGTGGGAAAGTTGGAGGCTGATATTGCCGGACGGCAATTCGGCGAGGACCTCCCCAAGCTGTACGACTTTCTTTTACGAAGAGAGTTCGAGACAAAAGAAAGACTGGCTGCATCAATGTCTCATCAGACTACTCTTGAGACGATGGCAAATGACCCCAAGGTCCATGAAATGTTCATGGTGGTGGCTAAGAATCACCTAGCAACAGTGACGAAGGACCTTTATGGCTTCGTCAAGGCAAGGAGAGCTTGTAGGGAGTTCGTGTTTACCTCGGCTATGGTGAGGCACGAGCCAAGGAAGTTAATCTCCTCCAACATTTGGGGAAAAGACCTTTTCCCTACCGATGTGGTCAAAGAAGTTGTTGATAAGGCCGCCGTGGAGAATAGAAACCTTCTCCAGAAGTGGGGCCTGACTATCAAAAGAAAGTCTTCCCCGGATGAGGGTCCTCAACCAAAGAGGAAGAATATGAGGACTAGGCTACCGTCGCAGCCAGCCAAGCCCTCTAGACAGCAACAGCAACTGCAATTGCCATTGCCTCCAGTGCCCCAGATGGTGGCACAAACCCCGACCACTTTTCAGTGGGTACCCCAGGCTGTGCCAGGTCAGTCCACCGCATTCACCCCAACGTTCGAAGGACAGTCTTCTTCCTTTCGAGCAAAGCCTAGAGGAGCAGCCAGAGGTTCGTCTAGGCGCCCCTCAAGGGGAAGGGGATTCAGAGGTGGTCATGGTCAGGGAGGCAAGACCTCAGGACGGTAGTCCAAGTGAAACGATACCGGTAGGTGGGAGACTGATGAAATTTTGGGATCGTTGGACCTTCGATCCCTGGGCCCAAAGCCTACTCAAGAATGGACTGGGTTGGAGCTGGTACAGCACTCCACCCCCGTGCCTTCGGTTTTTCCAACAATCCACCCCCGTTCTGGAGGAGTACGTTCAAGAACTGTTGGAGAAAAAGGTGATCCGAAAGGTGAAGTCCATCAAATTCCAAGGGAGGCTGTTTTGTGTTCCCAAGAAAGACTCGGAAAAGCTCAGAGTCATTCTGGACTTGTCGCCACTCAACAAGCTCATAGTGAATTGCAAATTCAAAATGCTAACACTGCAACACATAAGGACCTTACTGCCCAAGAGGGCATACTCAGTCTCTATAGACTTGTCAGACGCCTATTGGCACATTCCAATCAGCCGTCGACTCTCCCCCTACCTAGGGTTCAGGCTACAACGGAGACTATACGCCTTCAGAGCCATGCCATTCGGGCTAAACATAGCCCCAAGGATTTTCACGAAGCTTGCGAGCGCAGCTCTCAAACAATTACGCCTAAAGGGAATTCAGGTAGTAGCCTACCTGGACGACTGGCTGGTGTGGGCAGCATCCGAGACCGAATGCTTGCAAGCTTCCAGTCAGGTGATCCAGTTCCTAGAGTACCTAGGCTTCAAGATCAACAGAAAAAAGTCTCGACTTTCTCCATCCCAAAAGTTCCAGTGGCTGGGAATCCACTGGGACCTTTTGTCACACAGTTTCTCCATCCCGACGAAGAAAAGGAAGGAGATAGCGGGCTCTGTCAAGAGACTTCTAGATTCCGAAAGGATATCAAGACGCGAACAGGAGAGGGTCCTAGGCTCTCTCCAGTTTGCTTCAGTGACAGACCCAGTGCTAAGAGCACAGCTAAAGGATGCAACCGGAGTTTACAGAAGGTATGCATCGAACGCGCGAAGAGATCTCAGAAGACCAGTGCCGCCTCGGCTACGTACTCTTCTCAGGCCTTGGTCCCAAGCCAGACATCTAAAGAAGTCGGTTCCTCTTCAGCCACCTCCCCCGTCGATGACGATTCACTCAGACGCCTCAAAGGAGGGATGGGGAGGTCACTCTCATCGGAAAAAAGTCCAGGGGACTTGGTCAAAGCTATTCAGGACCTTTCATATAAACTTTCTAGAAGCTATGGCAGTGCTCCTTACCTTAAAGAAAGTCTCCCCGCGTCACTTGATCCACATAAGATTGGTGATGGACAGCGAGGTGGTTGTGAGATGCTTGAATCGACAAGGGTCGAGGTCACCACCTCTCAACCAGGTGATGTTAGCCATTTTCCGATTGGCGGAAAAGAAGAAGTGGTACCTGTCGGCAGTTCACCTTCAAGGAGTCCGCAATGTGACAGCGTACGCTCTATCCAGGTTCACACCGATAGAGTCGGAATGGTCCTTAGATGCAAGATCATTCTCCTTCATTCTGAATCAAGTCCCAGAACTGCAGACAGACCTCTTTGCGACGAAAGACAACAAGAAGTTGCCCCTGTACGTGTCCCCGTACGAGGACCCCTTAGCGGAAGCAGTGGACGCGATATCCCTCGACTGGAACAGATGGTCCAGGATTTATCTGTTCCCCCCTCACAACCTTCTGTTGAGGGTCCTCAACAAACTGAGACCCTTCAAAGGGGTAGCGGCAATAGTGGCCCACAAGTGGCCGAACAGCATGTGGTTTCCCTTGGCGTTGGAACTACAGCTGAAGTTTGTGCCGCTACCACATCCAGTTCTGACCCAGCGAGTCCAGAAGTTGACTGTCTGCGCTTCATTACAGAAAACCCGGACCCTGCAGCTCATGATTTTCTCGCCCTTGCGGTGAGAAAGCGTTTCGGGATTTCGAAACCCAGCATAGACTTCCTAGAGGAATATAAGTGCAAATCGACTAGAAGGCAATATGAGTCATTTGGAGAAAATGGGTGGCCTTTGTAAAGGCAAAGAATCCGCAGGAGATCTCAACAGACTTCTGCTTATCTTTCTTCATCCACCTCCATGGCCAAGGGTTGGCAGTTAACACAATTTCAGTGTGTAAATCTGCTTTGATGAGACCCATTTTATTTGCCTTCCAGATCAACCTAGGTAACGAGATCTTTAATAAAGTTCCGAAAGCCTGTGCTAGGCTCAGACCTTCAGCACCTCCAAAACCCATCTCCTGGTCTTTAGACAAAGTTCTTCATTTCGCCTCCCTGTTGAGCAATGAAGAATGTGCGTTAAAGGATTTGACGCAAAAAGTTATTTTCCTATTTGCACTCGCGTCCGGGGCCAGGGTTAGTGAGATCGTAGCCCTCTCGAGAGAGGCAGGTCGTGTTCAGTTCCTGGATGGGGGGGATCTGAACCTGTTTCCGGATCCTACGTTTCTCGCCAAGAATGAGTTACCCACCAACAGGTGGAGTCCCTTGAGAATCTGCCCTCTGAAAGAAGATGCATCTCTATGTCCAGTAGAATGCCTAAAGGTCTATCTTCGTAGAACTTCAGACTTCAAGGGTGGTCAACTATTCAGGGGAGAAACATCAGGCTCAAATTTATCTCTGAATCAACTCAGAGCGAAAATCCCATATTTTATTCGCAGAGCGGATCCTGACAGTACACCCGCAGGTCACGATACGAGGAAAGTTGCCTCATCCCTAAATTTCTTTAATTGTATGGATTTTGAACATCTCCGTTCATACACGGGCTGGAAGTCTTCCAGAGTGTTCTTTCGCCACTATGCGAAGCAAGTAGAGGAACTAAAGAGATCTGTGGTAGCAGTGGGTCGTGTAGTTAACCCTACTGTTTAACTCTGCGAGGAACAGTGGTCTTAATTGGGACGATTAAGTCCAGGGTGAGTGTGTAGGTACATACTGTACTACAAACTAAATGAGGGCACCGAGTGCCCACATAGACTTTTCCTTTTTCAAAGGTGAACCTAGCATAAGTACAGACATGTGTGCCGAGCGTTTCTAACGCTAATGTGATTGATTTGTAATACAGACTTTTATGACTTGATACCTCGGTATCTTAAAAAAGTGGCGTTTAATGTTTTTTCTTTCAGATAAACAAGTTCTGTTTACTATCATACTTATGCTTAAAGTTTTGGGTTATCCTCTTTTATATATATATATATATATATATATATATATATATATGTTGTTAACCTGTCTATTTATTGTCTGTCAATAAACTTGTTCTTGAGAACCTTGCGTCTCTTTCACCTGTGTCAATTTATTGGTATAATTGACCATTTATTCTATGTATCTTATCTGGGATAATTCTAATAGAATTGTTCCGTTATGCAAGCTATGTTGCATGGGTTTATGTAGTCCCCTAATGGGAGGACTCCGTCCCATAAAGGGACGAGGGCGGTTTTATTAGTTTCTTCCTATGCGGATATAAACCTTTGTCCAATACAAGTATTTTGCGGATTACTGGTCAATATATATTGACGCAGTGATTCTTTACAAACTATGCTTTACTTAATATAGGGCGAGACCACTATATTAGCTTGCCTGGTATTCATACATAGGTATATGTACTCTTCGAGACTTTTCCAGAGTCTAGTAGGACTCTTCCCTGTAGGGGGCAGGAAGCTCTGACATAGTTTATAGTTAGTTGAAAAGATGTATAACGGTAACATCTTAGGTCTCTAGGTCTAGTCGACCGGGGAAAAATTACCTCCGGGGAGTACGGCACGTTCTGAGAATCCACAGATACAGTAATGCTCTGGTACACTTCCATCAGGACGACATGGCTTGAGCCCAAAAAACGGATTTTGAGCGAAGCGAAAATTCTATTTTTGGGTGAGATGGCCATGTCGTCCTGATGGACCCTACCTTGCCTTTCTAAGAAAGGGCTGTAGGACCCCTCCCTACATACAGTATCTGTAGCACCTCGTGTACGCTACAAGAAATACAGATGGCGCCAGGATTGGTGCCAGGAACGCATACGAATCGGAGGATAGGGAAGCCTTGGGAGCGGCTCCCCTTTTTCTTTCCCGAATTCATATATCTTGCCAATCGCCTCCTACGAGACGAAATCTCTATCCAGGATGCAGATTGCCATGTGGCGTGTCAAGAACACGTCCTCTGATATGTCGCGATATCCCTTTCACGAGGGATACTCGCTCCAGGAGTTAGAATTCTAGTACCTTAAGGTAAATTCTCTGGGAATATCGCCGTAGTTGTAATATACCCTAGGAAGCTACCCTATAGGAACTCCCATCAGGACGACATGGCCATCTAACTTAAAAATAGATTTTCCGCTTCGCTCTAAATCCGTGATATATATATATATATATATATATAAAATAACACACACAATATATATATATATATATATATTTATATATATAAATATATATATATATATATATATATTTATATATATATATATATATATATAAATATATATATATATATATATATATGAACACGCATATAATATATATATAAATACATACATCACACATATATGTATTATATATATATATATATATATCTATATATATAAATATACATACATATATATATAGATATATAGATATATATATATAGTGAACACGCATATATTTATATATATATATATATATATATATATTTATATATATATATATATATATGTTCTATATAATATATATATATATATACATATATATAATATATATAATATACATACATACATATATATATATATATATATATATGCTTATAATTATCGATTTATTGATATGATCATAATGAGAATAATGAAACTGATATGATAATAAAGATATTCATAATATTATTATTATTATTATTATTATTATTATTATTATTATTATTATTATTATTATTAACATTATTATTATTATTATTATTATTATTATTATTATTATTATTATTATTATTATTATTAATGATAATATTATTGTTATTGTTTGCAAAAACAAAAAATATCCGGAACTAAGAGCTAAACTTCTCAATCAGGAGAAGACAAGAATGAAAATAACGCTATTATTACTAGCAACACTAGTTTCCCCGTGTGCAGACAACTTGATAGATGCCGATACTGCCCGTCTTTCAGACGGGTCCATACCCGCTATGTTCGCGGGTATTTATCAAATTATTATGCAAACTTAAGTAATTTATTCTTGCTAGCCACTGAAGCCTCCACAAACGTTTCTTGAGCCCTTTCTTCTTCATTAAAGCTTTGGCAATAACAGTCATAGCCAACGCTTCGCCAGAAGAAGCCATCTTGTTGGTTTATTTTTTTAGATGGGCCGCGAAAAGTTCCCAATTTTCCGCAACTATTGTAGTGCGTAGTGAGAAGTAAATTTAGAAGTCTCCTACCGTAACTTGTAGGTACTTGCTCCACTCAAAAGTTGATGATAGTTGCCCTGAGTAAAATAGCCCGTTTAGTACAAGGTTTAAAAGTTTCAAACTACGAATAATAATATTATGCCGACAAAACTATATATGAATATTTCTTCTATAGTGTTTCAGGAAGATCATCAACAAAATAATTTTACCGTTAATTTTTCTATTATAACATTGCGCATACTAAAATAACTTATACAGGTTCCATATTTTTTTTTCTAAATACTGAAGGAAATATCTCTTATTCTAGACCCAATAATTATGAAGAAGAAACCCATAAAATTATTGTTAATCCCAGGTATCATATATGGAGAACATGATGCAATTGTTCGCCTGTAAATGATGTACTTCACGCCATACTTATAAAATTGTGTTGGTAATGTCTTTGGAAGTAGATAGTGGCCAGGCCTCATGGGAAATGAAGCATAAAAGGAGTTAACGTTATAAACTCTGATTAATGTAACCCAGGGGACATGAATATGTTTTCGAAACAGCCATACAAGTAGTTTCATATCTGGAATATTCATTACAGTTACGAAAAGTAACCCATAGAAGTGAAGTAACGTACGTCTATATGGTGATTGAACGGAAATTTACAAATATCGTGCGACGAAAAGTATACGTACAAAGACATTATATGACGACCATAATGAAATTAGAAAATAATATCATGATATCATCATTTAAGGTAGCAGGTTGAACCGGTCACCAGCCACCCATTGAGATACTACTGCCAGACAGTACTACATTGGCTATTTTCCTTGGAGTCCCAGGGCTTATAGCATCCCTCTTTCCAAACCAGGGTTGTAGTTTAGCAGGTAATAATAATAATAATAATAATAATAATAATAATAATAATAATAATAATAATAATAATAATAATAATAATAATAATAATAATTCTAAATGATATGTTTTCATCATGATTTTGTGAATACGATGACAGTTTTACATAACGCAATGTATTAGCAATACGTTAGTGGAAATCAACAATTTCTTTTATTCTTTCTGATTCCTTCTCAACCACTATGCCAAGTAATGCTCTTTAACATATTCATATTCTTCACTCCTAAAGTTAATAATATCCTATATATAAATTCAAAATATAACCCGAAATGTCATCTACTTTTCTAGAAAACATTCCATTCAGAGAAGCCGCCATATGAAAACTTTGTTTGAATACCCTTATCCATCACATTATCGAACAAATTTAATCATCAAATCCTTATATCGTGTGAGAGACAATGTTCTTAAGGTGAACCATTATTCATTATTATTTTAGTCTGAAAATAAGTTTCTGATATCTACTTTAGTATTCTAATTAGAATAATGTGTTCCTTATTTCTAGGTACACAATTATTGATCTGTTAATATGTTATCGGTATATTAGCTCTCGATTGATCAAAAAAAAATAAAGGTATATCTCGTTATAAGAAATAATGACCTTATGATTGTTAAGAAAGAGACTTAAACCATCTAGTGTACAGCTATATCTCGTAAAATTTCTAAAGGACATAACTATGTACTTGTTTTTCTTTAAAACGGTAGGTATAAGCGTTATGTAAAACAAAATTTTCGTCCTTAATATTTATTTTTCATCTTTTTCAGATATAATCAATATACTTGTCATCATTTGCTACTCCTTTCAGGCATTTCTTTTGTTAAGTTCGTGTGGAAATCTGACATCAAAATTTTGTCTTTTACAACGACTTCTTCAAATACTATTCATATTCATTAACGTTCATTATCTCTGAACATTTGTTATTTCTGATTGATTGAAACACCATTTAAATTTATAGATACGTAAAGAACATGTATGATCTGGAGGAGGAAGGTTTTGGTTACCTTGCCTATTAACGACTCATGTGATAAAGTGATGGACATCTAAGAAAAGAGTTCTCTCTCTCTCTCTCTCTCTCTCTCTCTCTCTCTCTCTCTCTACACACACACACACACACACACACACATATATATATATATATATATATATACATATATATATATATATATATGTGTGTGTGTGTGTGTGTATGTTCTGGAGTGTGTGCGTATATACAGTATATTTCTCATAATATAAAAAGGTAAACGAATTCCTTAAAACCATTAACTATTTACATAATGCATATGATATATTTTTGGCGGTTATTTAATTTTTTATATGATTATAGTGATATCAGATAGATTGGAAAAACGCAAAAGTCTATTGTGAATGTGTGTACGGTCATATTCTAATTAGATTTGTATTTATTTATTTATAACAGCCTCAACTATCATTTATTAGATTTAATTTCATAAGACCACTCAATGCAACATTAACATGTTGGAAGTGAGCATATTTTAAGAACATTGCCGTCCAGGTGGAGCCAATGTCTTATGAATCTTTTGAGCCGTATCTTAAGGTAAATGACGGTCTCTCTCTCTCTCTCTCCTCTCTCTCTCTCTCTCTCTCTCTCTCTGAAGTCATCGGTAACACATTATATCAGATCTATCGATTTGACCATAATCACCAGAAAATTACAAAAAAAGAAAATGCTAGAAAAGAGGGGAAAAAATTAAACAATTGTGGATACGTCAGAGAGTATTAACGTATATGTCACACATGACTATCGTCACTTTCTTATTTTATAGTAGTGTGCAAATATAAATCAAATTACGTCATAATTTGATAGTCTTTAAATGTCCTAAGGGAAATATTTCGAAATGATATACTTTCCATTCACGTTGTAAAAAATAAGAGTGAATTACAGACTAAAACACTTGCTTTGAGATTTTTATTTATGGTATAGAAAAGGTAGACTATGAGGTAAAAAATTTACTAAACGATAAAAAAATATATTCTTTTTCTAGTGTATGGGTAATATAGTAGCTGTATAGCTGTATAGCTGAATATATATATATATATATATATATATATATAGATAGATATAGATATATTTATGTCCTAATTCTTGTATGAAGATATGTCCTGTACGTCAAGGTAAATGAACTCTAAAATCATGATAATTCCAAAAACCTAACTATTCAACATATTACTATAGCAAGATTGCATTTTCATGGAAAGCAGTAGTTAGTTGCCTTTGTGCACTCACGTAGACAAGGCTCTCACCTGAGAGAGTGTTAGCTGTGTAAAGTGTAGTCGCGAACCTTTTGTAATAAAGTGAAAAAACACATGTTCTGATGTCTCATTATCGTCAACGTAGGACATATTGGTATTAAGTGTAAATATATGTCTTTTTTTGTATGGTCTGAGCAAAGTTGTTCGTTAAGCCTGTAAAATGAAAGTTCAAGATACCTAGATACACAGGGACTACCATAGCAGACGCTGCTGCTGCAGGAGATGAGAACGAAAGAACATTGGGATATAGAGTTGTCGATGAAAAATATAGACAGGAAATTAGAAAGCAAGAATTGTATAAAAAGTTAGAAGAAGAGTTAATAAACAGATTCTTAGTTGAACGAGAAGAGTATCAGCCCCCAACCACAGAATATCCGTCGTAGATGAACAAAGTCCAAACGCATACTAGTGAAAATACACATGCATAGCTAAGTGAGGATACACAAATTGTAGTTCGGAAGCTACCAGAGCTCAAAATATGTGTTAGGCTTTTTCATTATCAGCGGCCTAACGAAGGGTTTCATTCAATTGGAGTGTTTTTGAGAAACTTTGAAGTACCCATATATGGGTGGTCGGAAAAAAAAAAATATTCAAGTAATTAGATTACTGAAAGATGCTCCGGCAATGGAGGTAATGTGTTGGCCACAATACAGTTTGAGAAATTATACTGAAATGAAATGTTTGATTGAAAAGTATGCCTTACCTGATGCAAGAAAGGGGGACATAAAAAAAATACAAACCCAAAATTTGGGAAGGTGAATCCATTCCTGGTTTTACAACTCACATTTTTGGAAATTGCGATTCGATTGCTACCCGGAATGCCAATCTCCCGGAAGGTGATAAAAAAGCAATTACCTGTAGACATAATCGCAGATTAGTAAACCGGTAATTATGTGGTTATTTGTTCGATGACAATTACTTGGAATAACTGGCCCGGTTCCGAGAAGTTGGGAGTTTTGAGAGGCATTCATCAACCCCGAAGGCGGAAGAGGGGAGAACGCAGATGTTGGCAGTGTGGGGGAGAGGGGCATCGACGTGTGGAATGCCCCACCCAAGGATCCCCCGCTGTTAAACTTGTCATGCCTACGGTCATCTATCTTGTGAGTACCCAGTAAAAAACACTGAAGGCGGGTGGGCTGTGGCACACTCAAACCTCCCCTAGCCTAACATACAAGGAAAAGGAAACAGATGAAGGGGGATATGAGGGAGTTTGATGGCCCACCCCCCCACATGACATCAGAAGCAGTAGCCGAGGTAGCGCTCCCAACAACGACGGACTTAGAGCAGGCACTGGGACCCTCCATAGGTACCCCCAGACCTCACCAAGCAGTACTAGGGAGCAGCGGCATTGCAGCTGAGGGCATTGGCCCATTCCCCATATATCGTAATGGCCGGCTAGGAAAATTAGCAGTTAGGATTGACTTGCTAGATAAATCCATTCGAGCGCTGATCGACACAGGTGCTAGCGTTTCACCGATTGAAAAAAGATTCTCCTCAAACCCACTAAAGTCAACAGCATCACTCGGTCTCGACATACTAGGATGAAATAATATCTGCATAAACAATACAACGATCGTCAACCTTAATGTGGGATCTATGAATAGATTTCATTTCTAGTGATCAAATTTGCATTTTTAAGGGAAAATATACAATAACAGTAAAAGCAGGAGGTTGTATTCTGCCGATAGAAAGTCATGAAAGAGTATGTATGTTAACAGCTGTACCTGAGAGAGAAGTATTGTCTTCCCAGACACTTACGAGCATATCAGGGACCCTATGTCACCCTCTCCCGGAGGGAACGAAGGTCGTTGCTAAACCTCAGGATAATTGGGAGCATGTAATTGTAGAGGTTTTATCGGAAACAAAAGAGAACAGAGCTGATATGACGATAGTTTATATGTCAAATTAAAGAGTTGTGTTAGAATGTGATTCTGTGTGTGAGCTAGAGTTATGTAAAATTGTTAAGAATGGTATATTGCGAGTCAAAACTCCAGCCCGCGCAGACGAACGCACTCAGAATTTGATTTTACAACCGCGAAAACTATGTCTGTTAAATATCAACCTTTAGTTAGTAATATTCTCAATAATTATACCAATGTATTTGCAATTGGAGATGAGCCACCCGGGAGGATTGATCTATTTCCCTTTAGCATTGCAACTGGGCAGGCGGAGCTGATCAGGTCAAGGCCTTATAAGATACTCATTCATTTCCAGGGTGAGAAAGAAAGGGAAATTAGTAAATTAAGGAAACCAGGGATAATCGAGGAGAGCGAATCCCCGGGGCTTCTGCAATTGTAGCTGTTAGGAAAAAGGATGGCTTGGTAAGATTGTGTGTTGATTATAGGAGGTTGAATGCAGTCACTACGATTAATACATTTCCATAGCCCTCGATCAAAGAAATACTACTGAAGGTACAAGATGGTAAATATTTTACAACTGTTGATTTAAAATCTAGATACTATCAAATACCCATTCAAGAAGACAGTAAATGTAAAACGGCATTTATAGGTCACGATCAACTATTTCAGTTTTTATTCTCTTCTTTTCGGTGTTAAAAATGCTCCAAGTTATTTCTCTAGAGTAATGATGGCAGTTTTGTCTCCCTTAATTGGCCAAAATGTTTTGTTTATTTAGACGATATCATAATTACAGGGAAAACGACCGAAGAACAAAATAATGATATTCGTAAAGTTTTAGAAGTATTGCGATGTAATGGTATGAAAATAAAGTTGTCAAAGTGAAAATTTTTCTATAAACATGTTGAATTTTTAGGTCACATAATAACCCAAAAGGGTATCCATCCCTGCCCCAGTGAAGTAGCAGCCAGGTAACCCTAAGGAAGTAGCTTGGTTCCTTGGGCTTGCTGGGTGTTACCATAAATTCAAAAGAGGTTTTGGCGAGTATGCAAGATCCTTAGATTCTTTAATTAAACAAAAAGTAATAAATTGAGGAGTGGAAGAAGAGATTGCTTTAACAATTTAAAATGTGCTTAACTAGCAATGAATTACTCTTATATCCTAGATTTAATCGGCCGTTTCTAGTGACAACAGATACAAATAGCGTAGCTATTAGTGGCATAGTATCCAAACGGGATGTTAAGGGTAGATAGCTACCCATTGGTTTTGCTTTCCGGGCATCAAAAGAGGCAGAAAAAAATTATAGTACATTCGATCGATAGGCTTTGGCTATTCTTCGAGTTCTGGAGAGGCATTGGTTCTTTTTATCAGGTCAGTCGATTTAGTTGCAAAGTGATCATCGCTCCTTACGGGACCTCATTTTCAAAAGGAATTGGACCTCCGGCAAGCGAGAGAGATTGAGAGATGGTTAGACTTTGATATAAAGCATTTTCACCACAAAGAAGGTAAAGCTGATGCTATCTCTAAAGGTGCCGGAGTAGGAGTAACAACAAGGGCACAATAGAGGAACGAAGAAGGCAACCAAAATATTGGGAGACCCCCATCAAAATAAAGAAAATAGAGAACGGGATGAGAATTTTCCCGAGGAGCAATCGGAATACGGGAGCAGAGAGAGAGAGAGAGAGAGAGAGAGAGAGAGAGAGAGTTACAAATATTATGGAGAGAGGAAGAGATATGAGCGGTGAAGGTAGATATATGAGGGTGGCCAAGGAAATAACCAGGGGTGTCCAGAATGAATGTCGTGATGATGCAGGGTTGATTGACTTATGAGGTTGGGACATTAAAGAAGTCTGAGAGGGAGAAAAAAAAGAGGAATGGATGGAAAGAATGCGAGTAGCGATTAAATTGGAATTGGAGAGTTATCCATCGTTTCTCAATGTGCCTCATGAGTGTTTTTTTTTATAGAAAATGATATCACCTATTGTGCTTACGAGAAGAAAGGGGAGGGGATTATGTGGACCGGTACTTCTTCCTCTCTCTTAAATCAATCGAGCCATTCACATTGTACTGCAAGTTTGTATGCAGGCCATTTAGGGATTTTGGTTAGGAATGAGTAAATATATAGAGAATTATAGAAAATATTGTTATATTCGGAACTGTTTCAAAGAACCTAAAAACACGGAACCAGAAGCCACAAAGTGGGCTGTGATTCCTATTAAATTTTATTGAGTGCATTTGGATGTGGTAGGACCATTTCCTACTCGTTCAACACAACATAAGGATATATTTGTATTTATGGATGATTAACTCGGTACACTCAGAAGCCAAAAAGTGGGCTGTGATTCCTATTAAATTTTATAGAGTGCATTTGTATGTGGTAGGACCATTTCCTACTCGTTTAACACAACATAAGGATATATGTGTATTTATGGATGATTTACTCGGTACACTCATACTTACGCAATGTTGGATAAATCAGCGAATTCATTAGCCAAGGGGCAGTGATCTTTCATAACTAGGTTTGGTTGCCCGAAAATTTTGACAAGTGATAACTTTCTCAAGTTTTAAATAAGGTGGTGAATTCGGTCATGAACTTGATGAAAATGGAAAAATTTTCAGTGACTGAATATAGTACTTCAGCCAATGATTTAATGGAATTGCTTGATAGGGAAGAAGTCCGAATTTTTCGGTACTTAATGGCTGATGACCCCCTTCATTGGCACGCCATGCTTCCCACAGCTAGGCTAGTTTTGAACATTGCATATAATGCTTCGCTGAGGGACACGCCATACTTTTTAGTTTATGGGCAGGATCCTGTGTTACCATATACGGTCCTCATTAATTCGCAACTATTGTTAGATTATTAAACTGAGCAATACCGTGTATATTTATCAAATCTATTGAGGAGAGTAATGAACCCCATTGAAAGGTTTTTGAAAAGAACTAATGAAAAACACAGCTCAAGGTATAACTCGGTTCAAAACCGCACTGGTTAAAGAATTTGTGGGCGATCGTGTGTATTTGGAATGATTACATCCTAGGGAACACAGAATGGAGCCAGCGTATATGGGTCCATACAGAGTAAAGATGGTTAAATCTATCACTGTGGTGATACAAAGCATTATTGTTGACGCAGTGTATGAGACATCATCCGGCACACATACATGTGGTACCTGAAGAGGTAATTTTCAAAAGTGTCGATCAGAGGGTGACATTCCTCGAGTTGATGAGTAGAATGTTTTATTTTTCCTTTACTGTTGTTGTTGTTTGAGAAGACTTCATTTTTTCTTTTGATGTGTTTTAAAGAAACTTTGATGATAACAAGGTGTTCTTAAGTTAATGCCTAATTTATACGTAAAGTGTTGTAGTAATTTTACTGAGGGTGGCATTATGTATAACAAGTTGTTGAGTAAACCTAAGAACAATCAGAGGTTAAATAGGTCAGGTGAGAAACGTCAGGTGGAGGCTATATTATTCATGTATTTATATGATTCCTGGTTGCTGGGGCCGGGGTGCTTCACGAAAGGTAGGTGGCTGTTGGATTTCGGTTCAGCCTAGGGGATAGGCAGTGTCAGATAATATGTAGAAATACCTTATAGTTAATATTATAAGAAAAGGTCAGGAAGGTGAATGTTTTTTTCAGGCAAATGGGTGATGCCCACAGGTTGATAGTGGCAATTGTAAGTGTAGTAATGATTTTAAATAAATGGGGAAATGGTGGTCGTGAGTTGCATTGCAAAATTGTGCCATAAACCGGGACTAGTAAAAGAGAAGGATGAAGTAATATCTATTTCTACCCAGGTCCCACCAAAAAAGCACGTATTGACGGACCCAGAAGTAGGTTATTAATGAGGTTGTGTAAGACTGATGTTGGTAAGATTTTTTTTTCTTTGGGTATTCTGTATTTTAGTTGCAGCAGTCTTAGGGAGAAATGAGTGGAATTATAAGATATTGTATTATGTAGATTTTTATATGCAATATTTCATTTTTTTAAGATGTTATCTTTGGGTGATTTCTATACACACACACACACACACACACACACACACATATATATATATATATATATATATAAGATATTGCATTTTTGATTAGTACATGTCATACCTTTTCTTGATTGAAGTGTCCTCCATAGACTGGTGAGGGCGAGTGCGCACCTCCCGGAATGAGGATCTTGATGGGAGAGTAATATCCTAATTCATGTATGAAGATATGTGTTGTACCTCAAGGTAAATGAACTCTATAATCATGAGAATTCCACAAAACTAACAATTCAGCATGTTGTTGTAGCAAGATTCCATTTTGATAGCGAGGGATAGTTAGTTGCCTTTGTGCGCTCAAGTAGACAAGGCTCCCACCTGAGTGAGTGTTAGCTGTGTAAGGTCTACTGTACATACGAACCTTTTGTAATAAAGAGTAAAAAAAAAAAAAACATGTTCTGATGTCTAATTAACCGCTAGCATGGGACATATATATAAATTTTATTTATATATATAGGTTGGGCTGTGGCATCCTAGCAGTACCAGCTGAACTCAGCTGAGTCCCTGGTTAGGCTGGTGGAACGTAGGGAGTAGAGGTCCCCCTTTTTTTTTTGTTTCATTGTTGAGGTCGGCTACACCCCAAAATTGGGGGAAGTGCCTTTGGCATATGTATGTATGTATATTTACATATATATATATATATATATATATATATATATATGTAAATATACATACATACATATGCCAAAGGCACTTCCCCCAATTTTGGGGTGTAGCCGACCTCAACAATGAAACAAAAATATATATTTACATATATATATATATATATATATATATGTATATATATATATATATATATATATATATGTAAATATACATACATACATATGCCAAAGGCACTTCCCCCAATTTTGGGGTGTAGCCGACCTCAACAATGAAACAAAAAAAAAAAGGGGACCTCTACTCCCTACGTTCCACCAGCCTAACCAGGGACTCAGCTGAGTTCAGCTGGTACTGCTAGGGTGCCACAGCCCAACCTCCCACATTATCCACCACAGATGAAACTTCATAATGCTGAATCCCCTACTGCTGCTACCTCCGCGGTCATCTAAGGCACCGGAGGAAGCAGCAGGGCCTACAGGAACTGCATCACAATCGCTCGCCATTCATTATTATTTCTAGCACGCTCTCTTGCCTCTCTCACATCTATCCTCCTATCACCCACAGCTTTCTTCACACCATCCATCCACCCAAACCTTGGCCTTCCTCTTGTACTTCTCCCATCAACTTCTGCATTCATCACCTTCTTTAGCAGACAGCCATTTTCCATTCTCTCAACATGGCCAAACCACCTCAACACATTCATATCCACTCTAGCCGCCAACTCATTTCTTACACCCGTTCTCACCATCACAACTTCGTTCCTCAACCCTATCTACTCGAGATACACGAGCCATACTCCTTAGACACTTCATCTCAAACACATTCAATTTCTGTCTCTCCATCACTTTCATTCTCCACAACTCCGATTCATACATCACAGTTGGTACAATCACTTTCTCATATAGAACTCTCTTTACATTCATGCCCAACCCTATATTTTTTACTACTCTCCTAACTGCCCCCAACAATTTGCATCCTTCATTCACTCTCTGACGTACATTTGCTTCCACTCCACCATTTGCTGCAACAACAGACCCCAAGTACTTAAACTGATCCACCTCCTCAAGTAACTCTCCATTCAACAAGACATTTAACCTTGCACCACCTTCCCTTCTCGTACATCTCATAACCCTACTCTTACTCACATTAACTCTCAACTTCCTTCTCTCACACACTTTTCCAAATTCTGTCACTAGTTGGTCAAGCTTCTCTTCTGTGTCTGCTACCAGTACAGTATCATCCGCAAACAACAACTGATTTACTCCCCATTCATGATCATTCTCGCCTACTAGTTTTAATCCTCGTCCAAGCACTCGAGCATTCACCTCTCTCACCACTCCATCAACATACAAGTTAAACAACCACAGCAACATCACACATCCTAATCATGTTCCACATTGCTTCCCTATCAACTCTATCATATGCTTTCTCCAGATCCATAAACGCAACATGCACCTCCTTACCTTTTGCTAAATATTTCTTGCATATCTGCCTAACTGTAAAAATCTGATTCATACAACCCCTACCTCTTCTAAAACCACCCTGTACTTCTAAAATTTCATTCTCTGTTTTATCCTTAATCCTATTAATCATTACTCTACCTTACACTTTTCCAACTACACTCAACAAACTAAGACACTCATGCACATCTCCCTTACCCTTATATAGTGGTACAATACATGCAAAAACCCAATCTACTGGTACCATTGACAACACAAAATACATATTAAACAATCTCCCCAACCATTCAAGTACAGTCACACCCCCTTCCTTCAACATCTCAGCTTTCACGCCATCCATACCAGATGCTTTTCCTACTCTCGTTTCATCTAGTGCTCTCCTCGCTTCCTCTATTGCAATCTCTCTCTCATTCTCATTTCCCATCACTGGCACCTCAACACCTGGAACAGCAATTATATCTGCCTCCCTATTATCCTCAACATTCAGCAAACTTTTAAAATATTCCGCCCACCTTTTCCTTGCCTCCTCTCCTTTTAACAACCTTCCATTTCCATCTTTCACTGTCTCTTCAATTCTTGCGCCAGCCTTCCTTACTCTCTTCACTTCTTTCCAAAACTTCTTCCTATTCTCTTCATATGACTGAGAAGACCTCTTATATCTATAGACCTTATATATATATATATATATATACACACATATATATATATATATATATATACACACACATATATATATATATATAGATATATATATATATATATATATATGTGTGTGTGTGTGTGTATATATATATATATATATATATGTATATATATATATATATGTGTGTGTGTGTGTATATATATATATATATATATGTGTGTGTGTGTGTGTGTGTATACAAGGTCTTTAGATATAAGAGGTCTTCTCAGGCCACCTTAGCCGGATGGTGGGAGTCGGGTCGTCAGAGCAATGACGTCACTCTGACTTAACCGTGGCTGAGTAAGCTGTGGAACTTCCATAAGAAAATAAAGGAACCATGCTTTCTGCTTTGTATTTTTCAGTTTTTTCGAAGATTTATATTTTATTCTTTTAGGATAATAAAATTAAGATTACAAATACCTAACTCTATTACACTCAAACAACCAAACAAATATTTGATGATGTAAATAACTGAAATTTGTCGAGCAACAGATAGTTTATATTCATAAAATAATGATATATAAACAATATATATTTCAGCTATGTTCTATATCACGTTGTGAGCTTTTTCATTTTATTCTACTTTTTTCTTGATGAACTATTTAAAACACAAATTCTAAAAAATGTACATCTAACAAAAAATTTAATCACTTCGTATGGTAATGGGATATCATTGCTTTTACAACACTCTCTATTTAAATCAGTCAATTTATCTGTTGCTCCTTTTTCAGGCTTTAGATATTTTTCCCCATGATGTCAAAGAAAAATTTTTTCCATCGTTTTAAATGCACCAAAAATTCTTCGCTTGGTAGCATTAGTTTTCCATCTCTTGCACTTATGGCACCAATCCATGTGCCATCTCCCTTCGTCACTGCAGTTCCAAGGAATTCATATTCAGGAAACTTACGAGCTGTATAACCACCTACGTATTGTAAGCCTCCATCTTCCATCGCTTTCCCTAATGCTTCTTTTTCAGTGTCAAATTCTACATATTCATCATTTTGCTTCCTATCACGAGGTACTCGAGAATTGAATAAATCGGACCAGGTATCTACAAGATATATAAACTGAGTTGTGGTTTCCTAATGCTTATCTTCAAGCAGACCTTTGTTACCGAAGTACTGAAGTCATTTAAATGTTGTTTCGGACAGTAATTGCACCGTTAGTTTAACATTCATGCGTTGCATACCCATAACATTGATGTCCTTTTCAGGGAGTTTATGTGCTGTCCGTAGATCACTATTGTTTTTCATAATTAACTCCCTGACTGAACCACAAGGAGCAAACCTATCTTCCGACAATACAAATCCATGATCAAGAAAATTATTCCTAATGAGTTTTATTAGGTGCGGTGCATCGGCAAACACATGAATTTCTCTGTTATCATCTACCGGGTTAACAAATGCAGAATTGTCTATATCAATGCCTAAGGAATTCCACAAACTGATATTTGTTGATCCTAAGTCACTAACCATGGCTACTACAGGAAACCCAGCTTTCTCAACCCGAATAATCAATTCAAAAAGGAGATCTTTTTTCATGTTAGTGTCGAAATTATAATAAATACAAAGTGTCCGCGCCTTTATCGTAACTCCAAATTTGTGCAACACTGCACTCGTCAAATGAAATTACACACAGACGCTCATGTTCCAGCATTAACTCCGATCC
>NC_090730.1:55478657-55486157 GCF_036898095.1 Palaemon carinicauda
ATTAAGTAATGAAAATGACAGATATACTGCTTAAAAAGATATTAAATTTGATGACGTATTTCTACATGTATAATACTGACATAAAGAAAGTGAAGCTTAAGAAACAATATTTGTTTTAATAGATCCTTATGTCATTGTAAATCATATTCCAGAAAATAATGCAAATCTGAAAAAAAATAATATTTTTTTTCTAAGTATTGTATATAATGAAATCATACACAATGTTTTCCTTTGGGACATAAGCGTTTGAATTATGAAGCGTTTGATTTACAATGCTAATGAGAGCTGTTGACTTTTTAGTGAATTTAGGTATATGTCAAAAAATAATGAGAGGAAGCTCGATTAATAATTTACAGCCAGAAGTTATTGTCACGTAAATCTGTAAGTTGGTGAAACATGATGAATATGTGAATCGCCGATCATGCAACAGTTCTAGTTATTAACCCTATTTCCCTTCCATTAAGAAATGTAACTAAAAGGACATTGATACCGAGGATTGATTCAACAAACACCATTACGCCCAAAAAAAAAAAGAATAAATAAATAAATAAATAAATAAAAAAACTATCATATAAAGCCAGTGCAACAATAACGGACAGAAGAACACTTTGTTTATGTGATAAATCACCTTTAAACTGCATTTTAAAGAGAGGCATAATTATATTGCTTGATATATAAGCTCATAGTTGAGAGGTTCTGACCTGGTCCGTTTTACCTCTACAAACAGATCCACCTTTGAAAGTACAGGTAAGGTATAATTTTATAGAATGATAGTTTTGATTATGTTCATGATTACTTAAGAGGTTAAGCTAAGATAAAGTAAAATAATTATATTTAATAACTCAGGGAAAAGATCCACAGAAATATTCATCGAAGTAAATAGCTTGCAAAGAAAAAGCAAAAATTATTTATAGCTTTGGATTGTAGTGTGTAGGGTCATATTCTAATTAGATTTGTATTTATGTATTTATAATAGCCTCAACTATCATTTATTAGATTTAATTTCATAATACCACTCAATGCAACATTCAACATGTTGGAAGTGAGCATATCTTAAGAACATTGCCGTCCAGGTAGAGCCAATGTGTTATGAATCTATTGAACCATATCTTAAGGTAAATGACGGTCTCTCTCTTTCTCTCTCTCTCTCTCTCTCTCTCTCTCTCTCTCTCTCTCTCTCTCTCTGAAGTCATCGGTAACACATTATATCAGATCTATCGATTTGACCATAATCACCAGAAAATTACAAAAAAAGAAAACAATTGTGGATACGTCAGAGAGTATTAACGTATATGTCACACATGACTATCGTAATTTTCTTATTCTATAGTAGTGAGCAAATATAAATCAAATTAGGCCATGATTTATTAGTCATTAAACGTCCTAAGGGAAATATTTCGAAGTGATATACTTTCCATTTACGTAGTAAAAAAAAAAGAGTGAATTACAGACTAAAAACTTGCTATGAGATTTTTATTTATGGCATAGAAAAGGAAGACTATGAGGTTAAAAATTTTCTAAATGATATAAAGATATAGATATTTTCTAATCTATGGGTAATATAGTAGCTGTATAGCAATGTGCTTAACAGATAGAACGAAAGAAAAGATTCAGTGTAAGTATCTTGAAGATATATATATATATATATATATATGTGTGTATATATATATATATATATATATGTGTGTGTGTGTGTGTAAATATATATATATATATATATATACATATATATATATATATATATATATATATTTATATATATATATATCTATATATATGTCCTAATTCTTGTATGAAGATATGTCCTCTACGTCAAAGTAAATGAACTCTAAAATCATGATAGTTTCAAAAACCTAACTATTCAACATATTACTATAGCAAGATTGCATTTTCATGGAAAGCAGTAGTTAGTTGCCTTTGTGCATTCACGTAGACAAGGCTCTCACCTGAGAGAGTGTTAGCTGTGTAAAGTGCACTCGCGAACCTTTTGTAATAAAGTGAAAAAAACGCATGTTATGATGTCTCATTATCGTCAACGTAGGACATATTGGTATTAAGTGTTAATATAAGTGTTTTTGTGTATGGTCTGAGCAAAGTTGTTCGTTAAGCCTGTAAAATGAAAGTTCAAGATACCTAGATACACAGGGACTACCCTAGCGGACGCTGCTACTGCAGGAGATGAGAACGAAAGAGCACTGGGATATAAAGTTATTGATGAAAAATATAGACAGGAAATTAGAAAGCAAGAATTGTATAAAAAGTTAGAAGAAGAGTTAATAAACAGATTCTTAGTTGAACAAGAAGAGTAGCAGCCCCCAACCACAGAATATCTGACGTAGATGAACAAAGTTCAAACGCACACTAGTGAAAATACACATGCATAGCTGAGTGAGGATACACAAATTGTAGTTCGAAAGCTGCCAGAACTCAAAATATGTGTTAGGCTTTTTCATTATCAGCAGCCTAACGAAGGGTTTCATTCAATTCGAGTGTTTTTGAGAAACTTTGAAGTAGCAACATATGGGTGGTCGGAAAAAAATAAAACTATTCAAGTAATTAGATTACTGAAAGATGCTCCGGAAATGGAGGTAATGTGTTGGCCACAATACAGTTTAAGAAGTTATACTGAACTGAAATGTTTGATTGAAAAGTATGCCTTACCTGATGCAAGAAAGGGGAACATAAAAGAAAATTACAAACCCAAAATTTGGGAAGGTGAATCCATTCCTGGTTTTACAACTCACATTTTTGGAAATTGCGATTCGATTGCTACCCTGAATGCCAGTCTCCCAGAAGGTGATAAAAAAGAAATTACCCGTAAACATAATCACAGATTAGTAAACCGGTATTTATGTGCTTATTTGTTCGATGACAATTACTGGGAATAACTGGCCCGATTCCGAGAAGTTGGGAGTTTTGCGAGGCACTCATCAACCCCGAAGGCGGAAGAGGGGAGAACACAGATGTTGGCAGTCTGGGGGAGAGGGGCAAAGACGTGTGGGATGCCCCACCCAAGGATCCTCTGCTGTTAAACTTGTCAGGCCTACGGTCACCTAACTTGTGAGTAGCAAGCAAAAAACGCTGAAGGCGGTTGGGCTGTGGCACACTCAAACCTCCCCCAGCCCAACATTCAAGGAAAAGGAAACAGATAAAGGGGGAGATGAGGGAGTTTGATGGCCCCCCCGCATGACTTCTGAAGCAGTAGCCGAGGTAGCGCTCCACACAACGACGGACTTAGAGCAGGAACTGAGACCTCCATAGGTACCTTAGACTTCACCCAGCAGTACTAGGGAGCAGCGGCATTGCATCTGAGGGCATTGGCCTGTTCCCCATATATTTTAATGGCCGGCTAGGAATATTAGCAGTTAGGATTGACTTGCTAGATAAATCCATTCAAGCGCTGATCGACACAGGTGCCAGCGTTTCACTGATTGAAAAAAGATTCTCCTCAAACCCACTAAAGTCAACAGCATCACTCTTCCTCGACATACCAGGAGGAAATAATATCTGCATAAACAATACAACGATCGTCAACCTTAATATGGGATCTGTGAATAGATTTCATTTCTAGTGATCAAATTTGCATTTTTAAGGGAAAATATACAATAACAGTAAAAGCAGGAGGGTGTATTCTGCCGATAGAAAGTCATGAATGAGTGAGTGCTTGTGCTGCGTCGGAGAGACATTTAGGTAAGTTAACAACTGTACCTGAGAGAGGAGAAGTGTTGTCTTCCCAGACACTTACGAGCATATCAATGACCCCGTGTCACCCTCTCCCGGAGGGAACGAAGGTCGTTGCTAAACCTCAGGACAATTGGGAGCATGTAATTGTAGAGGTTTTATCGGAAATAAAAGAGAACAGAGCTGATATAATGATAGTTGATATGTCAAATTAAAGAGTTGTGTTAGAAAGTGATTCTGTGTGTGAATTAGAGTTATGTGAAATTGTTAAGAATGGGATGTTGGGAGGCACAACTCCAGCCCACGCAGACGAACGCACTCAGAATATGATTTTGCAAGCGCGAAAACTATGTCTGTTAAATATCAACCTTTAGTTAGTAATATTCTCAATAATTATACCAATGTATTTGCAATTGGAGATGAGCCACCCGTGAGGATTGATCTATTTCCCTTTAGCATTGAAACTGGGCAGGTGGAGCTGATCAGGTCAAGGCCTTATAAGGTACTCATTCATTTCCAGGGAGAGAGAGAAAGGGAAATTAGTAAATTAAGGAAACCAGAGATAATCGAGGAGAGCGAATCCCCGGGGCTTCTACAATTGTAGCTGTTAGGAAAAAGGAGGGCTTGGTAAGATTGTGTGTTGATTATAGGAGGTTGAAGGCAGTCACTACGGATAATACATTTCCATTGCCCTCGATCAAAGAAATACCAGTGAAGGTACAAGATGGTAAATATTTTACAACTGTTGATTTCAAATCTAGATACTAGCAAATACCTATTCAAGAAGACAGTAAATGTAAAACGGCTTTTATAGGTAACGATCAGCTATTTCAGTTTTTATTTTATTTTCGGTATTAAAAATGATCCAAGTTATTTTTCTAGAGTAATAATAGCAGTTTTGTCTCCCTTAATTGGCCATAATGTTTTGTTTATTTAGACGACATCATAATTACAGGGGGAAACGGCCAAAGAACATAATAATAATAATATTCGTAAAGTTTTAGAAGTATTGCGATGTAATGGTCTGAAAATAAAGTTGTCAAAGTGAAAGTTCTTCTGTGAACAGGTTGATTTTTTAGGTCACGTAACAACCCTAAAGGGTATCCAACCCTGCCCCAGTGAAGTAGCAGCCACATAACCCTAAGGAATTAGGCTTGCTGGGTATTACCATGAATTGAAAAGAGGTTTTGGCAAGTATGCGATATCCTTAGATTCTTTAATTAAACAAGAAGTAGTAAATTCAGGAGTGGAAGAAGAGATGGCCTTTAACCATTTAAAAGCTGCTTAACTAGCAATGAATTACTCTCATATCCTAGATTTAATCGCCTGTTTCTAGTGACAACAGATACAAATAGCGTAGCTATTAGTGGCGTAGTATCCCTTAGATTCTTTAATTAAACAAGAAGTAGTAAATTGAGGAGTGGAAGAAGAGTTGGCCTTTAACCATTTGAAAGCTGCTTAACTAGCAATGAATTACTCTCATATCCTAGATTTAATCGCCTGTTTCTAGTGACAACAGATACAAATAGCGTAGCTATTAGTGGCATAGTATCCCAAGGGGATGTTAAAGGTAGATAGCTACCCATTTGTTTTGCTTTAGGGGCATCAAAAGAGGCAGAAAAAAATTATAGTACATTTGATCGATAGGCTTTAGCTATTCTTCGAGTTCTGGAGAGGCATCCGTTCTTTTTATTAGGTCATTCGATTTAGTTGCAAAGTGATCATCGCTCCTTACGTGACCTCATTTTCAAAAGGAATTTGACCTCTCGGCAAGCGAGAGAGATTGAGAGATGGTTAGACTTTAATATAAAGTATTTTCACCACAAAGAAGGTAAAGCTGATGCTATCTCTAGAGGTTCAGCAGTAGGAGTAACAACAAGGGCACAATAGAGGAACGAAGAATGTAACCAAAATATTGGAGACCCCCATCAAAATAGAGAAAATAGAGAACGTTGATGAGAATTTTCCCAAGGAGCAATCGGAATACGGGAGGAGAGAGAGAGAGGAGAGAGAGAGGAGAGAGAGAGAGAGAGGGGGGGGGAGAGAGGGGGGGGGAGAAAGTCACAAATATTGTGGAGAGAGGAAGAGATATGAGCGGTGAAGGTGGATATATGAGGGTGGCCAAGGAAATAACCAGGGGTGTCCAATATGAATGCCCTGATGATGCAGGATTGATTGACTTATGAGGTTGGGACATTAAAAAAGTCTGATAGGGACAAAAAAAGAGGAATGGACGGAAAGAATGTGAGTAGCGATTAAATAGGAATTGGAGAGTTATCCATCATTTCTCAATGTGCCTCATGAGTGTTTTTTTAATAGAAAATGATATCACCTATTGTGCTTACGAGAAGAGGGGAGGGGAATTTTTTGGACGGGTACTTCTTCCTCTCTCTTAAATTAATTGAGCCATTCACATTGTACTGCAAGTCCGTATGCAGGGTATTTAGGGATTGGTGGAGCATTAAGGAGAGCATGTTAATCCTTCTTTTGGTTAGGAATGAGTAAATATATAGAGAATTAAAGAAAATAATGTTATATTCGGAACTGTTTCAAAAACATAAAAACACGTAACCGGAAGCCACAAAGTGGGCTGTGATTCCTATTAAATTTTATAGAGTGCATTTGGATGTGGTAGGACCATTTCCTACTCGTTTAACACAACATAAGGATATGTGTGTATTTATGGAGGATTTACTTGGTACACTCATACTTACGCAATGTTGGATAAATCAGCGAATTCATTAGCCCAGGGGCAGTGATCTTTCATAACTAGGTTTGGTTGCCCGAAAATTTTGACAAGTGATAACGGTCTCAAGTTTTAAATAAGGTGGTGAATTCGGTCATGAACTTGATGAAAATGGAACAATTTTCAGTGACTGCATATAGGACTTCAGCCAATGACTTAATGGAATTGCTTAATAGGGAAGAAGTCAGAATTTTTCGTTACTTAATGGCTGATAACCACATTCTTGGCACGCCATGCTTCCCACAGCTAGGCTAGCTTTGAACATTGCATATAATGCTTCGCTCCGGGACACGCCTTCCCTTTTAGTTTATGGACAGGATCCTGTGTTACCATAT
The DNA here is from genome assembly GCF_036898095.1 of Palaemon carinicauda. NCBI lineage: Eukaryota > Metazoa > Arthropoda > Malacostraca > Decapoda > Palaemonidae > Palaemon > Palaemon carinicauda. Next base: position 55,485,420 of record NC_090730.1, read on the forward strand.
ACGGTCCTCATTAATTCGCAACTATTGTTAAATTATTAAACTGAGCAATACCGTGTATATTTATCAAATCTATTGAGGAGAGTAATCAACCCCATTGAAAGGTTTTTGAAAAGAACTAATGGAAAACACAGATCAAGGTATAATTCGTTTCAAAACCGCACTGCTAAAATAATTTGTGGGCCATCGTGTGTATTTGGAACGATTAATTCCTAGGAAACACAAAATGGAGCCAGCGTATTTGGGTCCATACCGAGGAAAGATGGTTAAATCTAACACTGGTGATACAAAGCATTATTATTGACGCAGAGTACGAGATATCATCCGGCACACATACATGTGGTACCTGAAGAGGTAATTCTCAAAAGTGTCGATCAGAGGGTTCCTCCTTCCCCCTTCATATGTGATATTCCTCGAGTTGATGAGTAGAATTTTTTATTTTTTCTTTGCTGTTGTTGTTGTTGTTGTTTGAGAAGACTTCATTTCTTCTTTTGACGTGTTTTAAATAAACTTGATGATAACAAGGTGTTCTTAAGTTGATGCCTAATTTATACGTAAAGTGTTGTAGTAATTTTACTGAGGGTGGCATTATGTATAACAAGTTTTTGAGTGAACCTAAGAACAATCAAGAGGTTAAATAGGTTAGGTGAGAGACGTAAGGTGGAGGCTATATTATTCATGTATTTATATGATTCCTGGTTGCTGGGGCCGGGGTGCTTCACGAAAGGTAGGTGGCTGCTG
>NC_090730.1:55496157-55501157 GCF_036898095.1 Palaemon carinicauda
AGAACAAGCTACGCGTTTCGGGAGTGTCGCCTCCCTTCCTCAGGCTTTGAGTGCTGGAAACGATTAGAGCTACGTCCATATATATAGCAATTCTGGCTTAGTCAGAGAGGAAGCGAATTTTCATTGGCTACCTCGAGCGTCGTGGCCAGAGCAAATAGAATGGCTGATCCTCTTTGGCTAAGCCGCTCCCCGAGAAAGGCTGTAGTACAGTCACGCTGCCATCCCCACTCACTCCTAGGTATTGAGTCACCATCTTGTCCTCTGGGATCTGGGTTCTGATTGGTGGGAGCCCTCGCCAAGAGGGTGTGCTGGCTAGGCAGGCTATCTTGTCGCTGATCAATGCTGTTGGGGTTGTCTATGTCTTGATCTGTTGGGCTGTCCTGGTTTGAGGTGTCATGGTTGGTTGGGTTATTTTTCCTTGAGTTGTTCCTTGGTTGGAGGTGTCATGGTTGGTTGGGTTATTTTTCCTTGTGTTGCCCCCTTCGACAGGAGGGAAGGAGGAACATTTCCTAGGTGGTGTTGAGAGTTGGCTCTTCTCTCTGAATGAGAAGAATTTTAAGAATGCGAAGTCTCCTGCTATCTGGAGCACAGCCTATGATCTTGGTGTTCTTGATTATTTCCTTACGTTTGATGTTGTTATTGTGGACGTGGAGGCATGAGCTTTAATTGCTCCTTGTTGGACATGACAAGACAGTCTCTTTGACAGACGCATGGTGGTCATTCCTATATAACGTCCAGAGCATCCTGGAACAGGGCATAAGTAGGAATAGACCACGTTGGTCTGTTTCAGAATATCCTGAGTCGGCGGGGCTGAGTTGTTCCTCATGATGAGAGACCTCGTTTTGTTAGTTTGATAATAAATAGTTAACTTGACCTCTGTGTTTTTATCCACAGGAGAGACGTGACTCTTTATTATGTCCCTCATGGCCTTTTCATCCTTTTGATAATCCCAATGCATGAACCCTTTATAGTAAAGGTCGATAGTATTTATTGTGTTCACGGTCGGACGTTCATCCTGGTACCAGGAGTCCATGGCTAGCTTGATTTCACGGCTGACTTGTCTATTAGAGTAGCCATTGTTCACACGGACCTGGGCAACTCCGTCGAGTTCTTGGTGTGTGGAAGTCTAAGAGGACTAGTGGGAGAGAGCTCTGTGGACGTAGGCCTTGATGGTGGAGGCCTTGTACCTGGTAGGGCATTCAAGCATAACCCGAGGTTAGTGGGCTTAATGTATACACTAGTATCAAATCCGGTGGTGTTAGGTGATATGAGAACATCTAGGAAGGGCATCCGTCCATCTTTGCTATGTTGAACAGTAAACCTCAGGCAGCTGCATTCCTCAAACGTCATGCGGAGGGTCTCGATGGCCTGGGTAGAAGGGGCTATGATAAAAGTGTCATCTATGTATCTCAAGTACACGTCTGGACGACGTATTCGTGAGAAAACTCTCTCTTCAACAACTCCAATATAGAATTTGGCAAAGAGCACACCAAGGGGAGACCCCATCGCTACACCATCCTTCTGTATATATGTGTGGCCCCTGTGTGTGTGGTAAAAGGGGCCTTCTTTGTACATACTTCAAATAGAGTTCGGAGGGCCTCCTAAGGGATGTTAAGCATTGGAGTAGAAAGATCCCGTAGACTTTCTCCAGGATCAAGTCGATGGTCTCTCCAACAGGAACATTAGTAAAAAGGGACTCCACATCCAGTGAAGCGATGGTGCCACTGGTGGGGGAACCTTTTAGCTTACCCAGGAACTCAGTAGATGAGGCGACACTGTACACATTTGGAACATAAGGAGTCAAGAGGCTGTTAAGTCGTTCTGCCAGGTGGTAGGTCAGTGCCAAGCACTGGCTGATAATAGGTCTGAGTGGGTTGCCGTTCTTATGAGTCTTCATATTACCATATAGGTAACCAGGCCTAAAATCCCCAGTGATGGTCTGGAAGTGGATAGCGTTTGTGGCTGCATTAATTTTTTCAATTGTCTTGTTGGCCTCTCTCTTGATCTCTTCGATAGGGTTGTAGGAGAGCTTTTCAAACTTGGATGAAGCTCCCAATATCAGGTCAAGTTTTCTGTGATACTCTTCCTTATCTATCAAGACAAAGGCAGCAGTTTTGTCAGGAGAGCTGTGTGGCGTTTGCTCCCTCGCCTTAACTAATTCACCCTGTTACAGTGTTGATTCTCATGTGAAGTGTTTAAATCCCTAAGGTTTGCATTTTCATTTAATTTGCTTAAAGGTTTTAACAACACGATTTCATCGTATTCCCAGCCTTTAGAAGTAAGTGTTCTGTTAATAATTCAATATATTTCCCTTTCAAGGGAACGTGATTGCTGTGCTGAATTCTCATCCACTGTCCATCAAACTCCACTCGAAGCTCCTCGTGGCTTAAATTAAAATATAATTATCTGTTGTGCTCCCCTTTCTTTTATTAATTCTTATTTAAATATTATTGTAAATATATCTATTTGTTGGTATCCCTTGTCTTATTGTCGACTGGCGACATTTCCATTGTTCTTCTTTTGTTACTGCCCAGAGTTCCTTAAGCAAGGCCGGACTCACAGCACGGGCCGGTATCAAACTGGTGAGCTTGCCAGGATTCGCTAAGACTGTAATTTCAAATTATTTTTATTAAAGTGAAATTCCCCTCTTTCTGTCTTTAGCGACTTGACGAACTTAATTTCCTTTTAAAGTAAATTTTATTATCACTGGAGTTGGACCCGTGGAAGAAAACAGCCAAAGCATTTTATTTTCATTTTAAGATTTTGTGTTTATTTGTGCTTGTGTTCAACCCCGAACTCTTTTGTTTTTAAAACCCACGTGGTAGGCTTTAGTCCCATTGTTCAGCAGGATAGCCAGCCCTCTGTGGCGAGTTTACCTTTTGTTTATTATCACAATGGTTAAAATATTTCATTTATATATATTATGCAGTGATTGAATGTTTAATTTTGTTTTAAAACTAAGTAAAGTGAACTTTACAAAATTTTTGGAAAAAATTTGGTAAACTAAAACAGGTGTTAATTTCCAGTGAGGCATAATTCCTGTGTTGGTAACGGTAAAAACACGTGGCATTCCTTATTTTGATTTTTTCTTTTGATAGTAACGGTATGTAATTTCATTTTGTTACTTTTCGTGGGATATTATTTTTATATACCTTTTTGTAAGGGGTAATTTTCGTACGATTGTGTCAAAATTGATAACATAAAGATAAAGGATTTACGATATCACATTCAATTTAATTTTTTTCAGTCAGGGTATACGATCATTGAGATGAAACATTTGGGAAGTGAAATTTCATAAATCCATTTTTTTTTTTTTTTTTTTTTTTTGTTAAAGGGAAAATATGTAAAGGGTTGATTTTCTTAGCGAAGCAATAAGCGAACTCAGTAACACTGATTGTTTCATTTGATTTATTATACTTTAAGTATAAATACAAACTTTGCTTTAAGTCACAGAGTTGCTAGTGGTGGTGTTGCAAGAACGCACCCACACATTTTTACACAAATCCATTTCTTCTCATGACTAGCATAGAGGGCCACACATCGTGGAGATTCCATTTTTTCTTATTACTAGCATACAGGGTTACACATAGTGGAGATTCAATTTTTTCTTATGACTAGCATAGAGGGTCACATATCATGGGGATTCCATTTTTTCTTATGACTATCATGAAAGCTCACATATCGTGGAGATTCCATTTTTTTTCTTATGACTAGCATAGAGGGTCACACATCGTGGAGATTCCATTTTTTTATATGATTAGCATAGAGAGTCACACATTGTGGAGATTCCATTTTTTCTTATGACTAGCATAGAGGGTCACACATCGTGGAGATTCCATTTTTTTAGGATTAGCATAAAGGGTCAAACATCTTAGGATTCCAATTTTTCTTATGACTAGCATAGAAGTTCACCCATAGTTGTGATTCCATTTTTTTTATGACTAGCATAGAGGTTCACCAGAAGTTTTGATTCCATCTTTTTATGACTAGCATAGAGGTTCACCCATAGTTGGGATTCCATTTTGCTTATGGTTAGCATAGAGGATTATCCATTGTTGTGTTTCCATTCCTTTTTATGACTAGCATGAAGGTTCACCCATAGGTGTGATTCCATTTTATTTTGTCTAGCATAGAGGGTCACCCATAGTTGTGATACCAATTTTTTTTTTTATGACTAACATGTAGGGTTACCCATAGTTGTGATTCCATTTCATTTTGTCTAGTATAGAGGGTCCCCAATAGTTGTGATTCCATTTTTTCTCATGACTAGCATAGAGGTTCACCCATAGTTGTGATTCAACTTTTCTCATGACTAGCATGGAGGTTCACCCATAGTTGTGATTCAATTTTTCTTATGACTAGCATAGAGGGTCACCCATAGTTGTGATTCCAGTATTTTTATGTCTAGCATATAGGGTCAGTCATAGTTGTGATTCCATTTTATCTTGTCTAGCATTGAGGGTCACCCATGGTTATGATTCCATTTTTTTATTGTCTAGCACAGTTTTTATATATAGCGTTACTTGTTTGGACGCATTACAACCAGACAGCCTAAGCTCACCCATTGTTGTGACCTGGTTTTCAAGTTAGGCTCCTATTCAATTTCTTGCGAGGCTTACTATTCGGTGATATTTCTTTCTCGAGGGGCATTTTTCCTAGCTATTGTGCATTTTGCCCAGCTCCATCTTCATCCTCTCTTTCATAAGACTCTTGCGTAAGGCTTAGAGCGTCTTTCCTCTCCGTGTAATTTTTTGCACAGTCAACATCGCACCTTTTGCTGTTGAGTTTGTTCTTGTCGCTGTCTCAGCAAAAAATTAGCAAAATGACTCCTGCTGAGATCAGTACATTTGTGGATTTGGCAGAACGACAAGGCTATGAGGGAGAAGCATTGTGAAGGTATGTGCAGGAGCTTATGAATGAAGCTAAAGCCCGGAGAAGAACATAGCAAGAAAGGATGCGGTATGAAAAAGAGAGAGCGCATGAATTAAGAATGCAGGAGA
>NC_090730.1:55516157-55521443 GCF_036898095.1 Palaemon carinicauda
TTCTATGTGTGAATTAGAATTGCTAGTAATGAGATCTTGGGAGCCACAACTCCAGCCCATACAAATAAACGCACTCAGAACTTGATTACGCAAGCGGAAAAACTATGTCCTCCAGAATATCAACCTGTAGTTGATACCATTGTTAATAATTATTCCGATGTACTTGCACCCAGAAAGATTAATCGACTTCCCTTTAGCATTGATACTGGGCAGGCGGAGCTGATCAGGTCAAGGCCTTATAGGATGCCCATTAATTTCCAGGGAGAGATGGAAATTGATATTATTAACTTAAGGGAACACGGGATAATCGAGGAGAGTGAATCCCCCTGGGCTTCTCCAATTGTAGCTGTTAGATATAGGATGGCTCAGTAAGATTGTGTGTTGATTATAATAAGTTGAATGCAGTCACTAAGGATAATGCATTTTTGTTGCATTACTTGTGAAGGTATGGGATAGTATATATTTCTCTACTATTAATCTAATGTTCGGATAATAGCAAATACCCATTCAGGAAGAGAGTAAATGTAAAACGGCATTTATAGCTAGCGATCAACTATTTCAGTTTAATATTCCTCCTTTCGATATTAAAAATGTTCCAAGTCATTTCTGTAGAGCAATGAGGGCGGCTTTGTCATGCTTTATTGGCCGTAATGTTCTTGTTTATTTAGATGATATAATAATTACAGCGAAAACGGTCGAATAACATTATAATAATATTCGTAAAGTTCTAGGAACATTGCAATGTAATAGTATAAAAATAAATTTGTCAAAGTGCAATTTTTTCTGTAAACAGGTCGAACTTTTAGGGCACATAATAACCCTGAAAGGTATCCAACCGTGCCCCAGTAAAGTAGAAGCTATTAGAGATTTCCTCAGCCACGTACCAATAAGGAAATAGCCGTGTTCCTCGGGCTTGCTGGGTATTACTGTAAAATCATAAAAGGTTTGGAGAAATAACAAGGCCCTTAGATACTTTAAAGAAAAAGTAATAAATTGTGAAGTGGAAGAAGAAAGGGCTTTTAACCATTTGAAAGATGCCTTAACTAGCAATTACTTACTCGCATATCCTAGATTTGATCACCCGTTTTTAGTGACAAGAGATATGAGTAGCATAGTTATTGGTGGCGTAATTTCTTAACAAGATAATAAAAGTAGCGAGCCACCCATTTCTTCAGCTTCTAGGGTATTAAAAGGGGCAGGAAAGAATTATAGTACATTTGATCGAGAACCTTTGGCTATTCTTTGGTTTTTAGAGAGGCATTGGTTCTTTTCATCAGGTCAGTCAATTGAGTTGTAAAGTGACCATCGCCACTTACGTAATCTATTTTACAAGGGTGACTTGACATCTAGACAAGTAAGATAGATTGAAAGATTGTTAGAGTTTAATATAAAGGGGGTTTTACCACATATAAGAAAAGGTCAAGAAGGTAGCTGATGTCCTCTCTAGAGCAGTGGTCAGCAACCAGTGGTCCGCAGATCACTGATGGTCAGTGACGAAAATTTGGGTGGTCCGCAGAAAAATTTGGATATTATTTCTATTTTGGTTTTCTTAATCGTCTTCAGGAAACCATGAAACAGATTGTACAGATGATAGAGAACAGAGTGTTGCAAATGTATCATTTTAGGAAGATTTAACGTTAAAAATTTTAATTCAGTATTTACCAGAAGAGAACATCATTAATTGAATAATAGCAATATTAATTACAATAGATTAAACAGTATAAATGAACTTTTCCTGTTGTAGTATAGACTTACATAAAACGGAACATACTCTATCTGTTTCATAACCGTATCAAGCACAGTTACCTACCTTCCCTGCTTCAGCAGGAGCCAGACAACAGGTATATGGGAAACTTATCAATCACGATGGGTAACTGTTGCTGATATTACCAATTCTTCCTTTATGTTTTAGCTTTCAAATTTAAATAAAAAAGAATATAATTGACCCATAATTAGTAAGGAAAAGCAATCACACATTTTGTACTTCTTTACTAAAACCAAAGATAGAATAACTAATGATAATATTAATACATCAATTAACCGTGACCTCATCAATGAATGAGAGCATCCACATTTCTCGTCAAGCACCTTTAGAAAAATAAACTCGAACTGAAGTAGAAAAGAAATGATGAAACTTGGATTTATTCAAGATCATGTTATTGTGTGTTCTGAAAGTCCCTTGCAATCAAAACGTTCAGACTTAGCTAATGAAATAGTATAATGTTCTCAAAGAAATCATTAATATATACAACAAAAAAAGAAGGCTCTTTAAAAGAATGGTTGCTGGAGACATCATTATTAAAGGCTTCTTGTCTGATAGCACTTTATTCAACAGCACTTACAGTCATCGACATAATTTTTGGGTTGTTACAACAAAAGGGAAGAAGATTCCAAGCATGGAAATATGCGAATGATAGATCCGTTTCTGGCAAACATTAAAAATAACACTAAAAATCTAAGCATGAATGAAAAAGAAATTCTCATCTATCCATCGTAGTCTCAAAAATCAAATTTCCAGTCATCCTTAGCAAGACCTCATTTTTGGCTCTCCATAAAATAGGAAAAGTCATCACTCAGTGAAAGCCAAAGAGTTTTTTATCAAATTTTTAACAAGATATTTGTGGGTAAAGATATTCATATCTTCCATACCAATTAAGACTCGCTAGCAATCTCGGAATGACATAAAATCTTACAGTAACGCAAATGGAGCTTACTTCAAATTAGCATAAGTCAATATCTAGCTAAAATTGTGTAATGCTTAGATAAGCTTAAAATTTTCATTTTTTTTAAATGATTAAAGTTGAACTTTATATAAAATACTTGCATTTAATATTAATACATCAAAAGTTCTCTGTTTGTTATTTCTTTCGACAACTTCTTTGCGCAAAAGTTATATTTTGATAGGCGTACGTTTTTATGTGTGTGTTCTTGGCTGTGATTTGTATAATTTGAAAACTATTTAACCGAATCTCATGATATTTTGTGGGATGATTGCCATGATCGAATGATATTTTAATGATATTTAGGGAATGATTGGGTCAAAAGTCTAGGCTGAGGTCACAAAATAGTATTTGACCTAATCTCATAAAATTTGGTGGGAAGACTGACCAGGATCAAAGGACCATTTACGTAGACTTGGGAGTGATTGGGTTCAAAGGTCAAGGTTAAAGTCTCGAAAATGTGAAAAAATTCTTTTTTGTTATATCGTGGTAATTTTTGTTTCTGATTTTCGTGAAACTAGTGCCAAAATGGGCATAATTCAATTGCTGATCTTGTGATATAGAGCATGATATAGTGATACCATTACTGTTGTTTGTGTATTTATTTGTTTGTATGTCTGTCTGTGTGTCTGTGATTCGCATAACTCAAAAACTATCTAATTAAATCTCATGTTTTTTGGTGTAATGATTGGTCCTTATCCAGGGACAATTCGATTAGATTTAGGGAGTGATTGGGTTAAAAGACATAGCAAACGTAACAAAAAGGTAAAAAAATATCTTTTTACCATACCGTGGTAATTTTTTTTTTCTGATTTGTATGAAACGAGTGAAAAATGTGCATATTTCAATTGCTTATCTCGTGATTGTTTTGGGATCAAATACCCCACATCATCATTTTTTTTTTTCTTCTTTTTTTTCGTGACAAAAGTGGCAGTGGTGAAGGTATGGGCTCCACCGGGTGCCCGTACTAGTTATATAAGTATATTCGCCTACTTTTTTTTTTTTTTTTTTTTTTTTATTCATGGTAGTGGTCCGAGCAGTGATTAAACGGGAATTGGAAACTTTTCCATCATTTCTGAATGTGCCTCGTGAGAATGTTTTTATAGAGAAGAATATCTTATATTGTGCTTACAAGACGAGGGGAGCGGATTTTTGTGTACAGGTAGGTATTCCTCCCTGTTTAATAAATCGAGCTACCCACATTTTACATCCAAGTCCGTATGCAGGGTATTTAGGGATTAATAGAACATTAAGGAGAACACGCGAATCCTTGATTTGGTTAGGAATGAGAAAATATTGAACTGAGCAATACCGTGTCTATTTACTAAATATCTTAAGAAGGGTAATGAACACCACTGAAAGGTTTTTGAAAAGAGCTAGTGAAAAACAGCTCAAATTATGATTATCGGTTATAAGCCGCTCCGGTTAAAGTATTTGTGGCGATCGTATGTATTTGAAACGATTACAACCTAGGAAACACATACTAGAGCCATTGTATTTGGGTCCGTACCAAGTAAAGATGGTTAAATCTAACACAGATGTGATACAAAGCATTATTAATGGCGTAGTTTCTGAGCATCATCCGGTACAAATACATGTGGTGCTTGAATATGTAGTACCCTCCTTACCCTTGCATACCTTACATTCCTCGAGTTGATGAGTGGTTTTTTTTTATTTTCTGTTTTTTTCCTGTTGTTGTTTGAACAGACCTCTTTTTTTATTTATCTATTTTATTCTATTTTATTTATTTTTTTTCTTAGATAAACTTGATGATTACAATGTTTGTTTAATGTATACGTAAAGTGTTTTGGTAATTTTGCTGAGTGTAGCAATATGTATGACATATTGCTGAGTGAACCTAAAAGCAATCAAAGGTTAAATAGACAAAGTGTTATCCGGCAGGCGGACACTGTAGTATTCATATATTTATATGGTTCATGGTTGCTAGGGCCGGGACAGTTCCCGAAGGGCAATTGGTTACGGGATTAAAGTTCAGCCTCGAGGAAAGGCAGTGGTAAGGAATCTGTAGATGTGGATACCCTATATTTAAAGTTAAAAGAGAAGGGCGGAAGATGATTTAATTTTCTCGGGAAAACGGCTAATGGCTACCAATTGATAGTTACAAGTGCAAGTGTAGTGGTAATTTTAAAAATGACGAAATTGTGCCGTAAACCCGGGCAAGAGAAATCGAGGGATGAAGGAATATCTATTCCTACCCGTGTCCCGCCCAAAAGGCACATATTATTGATAACATTGTGTAATACCGATATTGATATGATTTTTTTTTTTTCACTTGTGTATTCTGTATTTTAGTTTCAGAGGTCATAAGAAGAAATGTGTAAAATTATTTGATATTACATTGCGTACATTTTGGCATGCAATATTGATTTTTTTTCATTTTATAGTGGAAAATGGCTGTTATTTCATGGGAGTTTTTTACAGTATGTATATATTTTGTGTTATATTTCTGTCTAGTTCATGTCATGGCTATTCAAGGTAGGAGGGTCCTCCATGTATCATAGGCTAGAGAGGGCGAGTGCGCACCTCCTCCAGGAGTTAGGACCTT
>NC_090730.1:55531943-55539443 GCF_036898095.1 Palaemon carinicauda
TATATATATATATATATATATATATATATATATATTATATACATACATATATATATAATTACATATATATATATATATATATATATATATATATATATATATATATATATATATATATATATATATATATATATATATATATATATATATATATATATTTAAAAAAAAAAATATATATATATATATATATATATATATATATATATATATATATATATATATATATATATATATATATATTTAAATATATATATATATATATATATATTTAAATATACTATATATATATATATATATATATATATATATATATATATATATATATATATATATATATATATATATATATATATATATATATGTCACAAGTACTATTCACTAATTAATATATTTAAACACAAGCTATGCAATAGCACTTGAAGGTTCTTTTAGTCTTTTAAATGATGTAGACGAAGTGGTGATAAACAAGTATAAGAGTTTTTTTTTAAAGTTTTAATTATAACATTAGCAAAAAGAATACATAACATTTAATTGATAATAAAAGTGAATAATATGGAATAGTCATGTGGTTATAATAAATGACAAACAAACATCAAAGAACGGTGATCATTTCATCAATAGTAATGTACGTAACAAATATAAATGATTGCTATCTGATTTTACATTATATATATAAGCAATAGGTATCTTATTTAACAATAACCAAATACAGTGAAAAGATAAAGAGTACACTCGCGACTACTGCCGTGCGGTCGGTCACTTATCCCTTGTGCATAAGGCCACAACCCTCAAACATGCTTTCGTGTCTTCGACAGGCCAATAAACACGCTCTCTCTCTCGATCATAGCGACCAGTGCACATTTTACGATTACCGTAACATTTACCATTAAACACCAAGCACCAATACTTCGGTGACGGTAAACAACCAACACTGACGAAGACCACATTCAAGTAGGGCTGATATATAAAATCCTAGGTGGCAGGGATCTCGACCTCTTCCGCACAACAGCACCACGAATGCACTCCCGAGTTATTTCTGGTGATCCCCATTTCACCTCTGAAGAGAGAAACAGTAACTAAACAACTGTCCAAAACAAAATATCACAACCAATCTTCATGGTAACAAGACTTCGTTGGTAATAACAGTTGGGTCTTTAACTCGGCTTAACTCTGAAATCCCTATATACATACAAACATTACTTACTATGATTTTAAATATAGTAATAACCTAAATAATAAACAAATATATATATATATATATATATATATATATATATATATATATATATATATATATATATATATATATATATATATATATATATATATATATATATATATATATAAGTACACGGTGACAATACCTCCCCCCTTAAAAAAAGAAAATAACAATTTTCTGTACTTGCAACTTATATATCAGTTTCACATCTGCTCAAATAATCAGCTCCAACATTCTCTGAGCCTTTTATAACTCTTATATTGAAGTGATATGGTTGTAGACTCAATAACCATCGCATTAATCTTGGATTTAATTCTCGAGCAGTTTGAAGATAAGCCAAGGGCTTGTGATCAGTCTCCAGAACGAAGGATCTTCCATACAAATAGACTGCGAACTTCTGTATCCCCCAGACTATGGCTAGGCACTCCTTCTCCACGGCAGCATACTTGGTTTCCCTCGGTAGCAATTTTCTACTTTCATAGGCAATCGGACGCTTCACTCCATCCACTTCTTGCAGAAGTATGGCACCCAATCCAGTGTTCGAAGCATCTGTACGTAATACGAATTCAGCCTGCAAATCTGGAAGTAAAAGAATAGGCTTGGCAGCAATTTTGTTCTTAAGAGAAACAAACGCCCGGTCATGCATTTACTTCCACAAAAGGTTATTAGGCTGATTTTTCTTGGTAAGATCTGTAAGACAGGACGCGATGGTAGAGTAATTTGGAATGAATTTGCGATAATAACCGCATAGTCCCAAAAATGAACGCAATTCCTTCTTGGTCCTCGGATGTTTTGCACCAACAATTTTCTCCACTTTGTCTTTAATAGGCCACATTTTATTACCGCCTACAAAGTGTCCCAAATATTCAATTGAATACATGCCAAAGAAACATTTAGTAGGTTTAGCAGTTAGTCCAGATTTTTTTAGTCTACTCAAAACTTCTTCCAAAAGATACAAATGCTCTTCCCAAGTTTTTGAATGAATTATCAAATCATCTAGAAAAAACTCACACCCTCTAAACCTGCAAATAAACTTCTCATCATCTTATTGAAAGTGGCTGGGGCATTCACAAGCCCAAATGGAAGCACTTTAAACTGGTACAGTCCTAAATCTGTTTGAAATGCAGTATACTGTTTACTATCCTCATCCAAAGGAATTTGCCAATATCCGCGGGATAAATCCATCTTAGAGAAATATATACTTCCAGTTAAGCTGGCAAATATCTGCTCAGGGTCACACATAGGCTCACTATCAAAAATAGTTAAGGCGTTCAATCTTCTAAAATCTAGACAAATTCGCTTTGAGTTATCAGGTTTCGAAACCACTACCATAGGGGCTGAATATGGAGAACTTGAAGGCTCAATAATATCCAAAACTTTCATAGATTCTATTTCTGAATTCACATCTCTGCGTAAAGCATAGGGAATTTTGTAGGGTTTTACTTTAACAATTTCTTCTCTTACCAACCTGATTTGGTGTTTGATCACGTGAGTGCGACCGGGAATGTCCGACATTACCTCTCTGTAGCGGCTAAGGAGAGCTTCCAGATTCTGCTTCTGATTTTCCTGCAATTCCTTATTCAGATTGGCTTATTCCCAAGTAGGTGAAGGTCCAGTATCAGGCACTAGTAGGGGTGAGAAATCCTCCTGTGGATCCTCCTCGACCACTGCAATTGTACCTCCACTTTCTCGAACTTCTACAGAAGTTTTATTCCTAGGAATGTAAGCTTTAAGCAAGTTAGCATGATAAAGTTTCCTTTTCCCATTTATTTGAATTTCATAATCCATCTTCCCCCTCACACCAACAACAGGAAAAGGACCCTTCCACTGAAGTAACAATTTATTATTAGCCTTGGGTAATAGTAAGAGAACTTCACTGCCAATTTTAAATGTTCTATTTTTAGCCTTTTTATCATAAAAGAATTTATATTTACCTTGCAACTTCCTCAATTCCTCTTGGGCCAACTTACAAGTTTCTTCTAATTTTTCTCGAAGGTTGAATACATAATCGTAAGTAGTTCTTACCTCTTCCTCATTTCTCTCCTTATCCCACAAATCTCTCAGAATAGCTAAAGGGCCACGCACCGTTCGCCCGTATAATAATTCAAAAGGGGAAAACCCCATGCTTGCTTGTGGAGATTCTCGGTATGCAAAGAGAACTGCCGGCAGGTATCTATCCCAAGTAGTAGGTTGTTCAGCACACATCTTTTTAATCATAGATTTCAACGTTCCGTTGAACTTTTCAACTAGCCCATTCGCCATCGCATGATAAGGGGTTGTAGGAAGATGCTTGATTGACAAAAGACCTCTAACTTCGTCCATCATCTGCGATGTAAATTGACTGCCTCTATCAGTCACCATTTCTTCAGGAATCCCAACTCTGGAAAAGAAACTTAACAAGGCATCAGCTACACGCTCAGTTTCAATAGATGGCAAGGCTAATGCTTCAGGGTATCTGGTTGCATAATCAACCATGGTCAGGATATATTTGTTACCAGAACTACTTCTTGGTAAAATAGGTCCTATCAAGTCAACAGCAACACGTTTAAAAGGAGTGTCAATGAGCGGTACCTCTCCCAAAGGTACCTTTCCAACTTTTCCTTTAGGATAAGTTTTCTGACAAATGTCACACGACTGACAGAATCTGTTTACTGCTGCCCCAATGCCTGGCCAGTAAAACTCCTGCCTTATTCTACCTAAGGTCTTCTCAGCACCCAAATGACCTCCAAGTATTCCTTCATGTGCCATGCTCATCACACCCTCTCGAAGCTTAAATGGTAATACTAGTTGCTTGTGTTCAATACCTCTGTCTGAATATATTCTGAACAATAATCCTCTCTCCAAAACTGCCTTACCTTTTCCATCTCTAGTAATGGCTTTACCAGTTCTTGCATCATCTCGCAGAGATCTTAAGCTTGGATCCTCTTCTTGCTCTTTCTGAATTTCCTTTGAATCCATGTCCCAAGAAATCTTAGAGTCTGACGTTTTCAGCTTTTGGAATGCAGATTTAGATGTCTTTGCCCCAGCTCTCGTTAATACGGCACCAGAAGTGGGTTCCTCCAACCTTGTTGCTCCAAGGATGTTACCTATAATGAGATCATAAAGAGGGTCCTCCATGCACACAGCAAGGGTAGTACCCTTGAAAAATGGCGATTGAATATATATTTCAGCCAAAGGATAAGTTTCTACAAGATTCTTGTTCATATATCGAATCCTACTGTACTTACCAGTAAAACATTCAACAGGTACCAAGTCTTTTTTAGCTACGACAGTTGTACAACCAGTGTCCCTCAAAACTATCACTGGGTTTCCGTATAAACTACCCTCCTTGACAGGCATATCAGAAGCAACACTTGCCCACTCAGTATGATCATTTTTAAACACTTCATTATTTATATCCGCAACAGGATCCTTAAAATTACCTTTACGGCCCTTTTTGGTCCAACAAACAACTTCTCCTGCTGCAGCATGACCACTTTTCTTGGATCCTTTTGCATGTTCTAGGCAACTAGAAACCTTATGACCTACTTGTCCACATTTAAAACACTTAATAGAGGGTGGACATCTAATGGGTTTAGCCATCTGCTCAGGAAGAGCTTCCCCGGATAAGTCAACTCTGTCACCACGTACTGTAGAAAAATATTTAGAATTATGAAATAAACCTCCATGAGCTTGAACATAACTTTCTGCTAAATCAATCATTTTGTTAAACGATAATGGTAATCGCTCTCTCAGATGTACCTGCAACTGCCGGCCACAACTCTGCAAAAATTGCTCCATAAGAAATAAATCAGTTAAGCCTTCACAAGTCATTTCACACTTCGACATTTCAATCCACCTCTTCAAGAGATGTCTTAATCTAGACACAAACTGTTGAACTAGCTCATTCTTCTGAGGTTTAACTGACCGAAACTTTACTCTGAAATCTTCCTCAGTACAATCAAATCTTTTCATAAGTGATTCAGAAACCTTATTATAATCCAAAGCATCATCAGGTGAAAGTCTAACGTAAACTTCCAAAGCTGCACCCTTTAAATGTGAACTTAGAATTATAGCCCAATCCTCCTTAGGCCACTTAGCTGCACTGGCAAGAGCTTCAAACCTCCTAAGATATGCATCAATATCATCTTTGTTTTCATCGAAATCAGGAATAGAAGGACCTTTAACTTTTACTCTTAGCTGGTTACCTTCAGTGTCGGAGCCTCCGGTATTAACTGGCGAATCCTTTATTTCTTTTTGCAGTTTCAATTTCTCAATCTCCCGTTTTTGCAAAGATTCTTGCATATTATACAAACTAATCTCATGAGCTCTATCTCTCTCACTTTTTTCACGTTCATATTCACGCTCCTTTTCTTTCTCTATGCGTTCCCTTTCTCTTTCCTCACGACCAGCTTCTAGTTTTTCACGTTCTAATTCTCGTTCCTTATTTCTAATATCCCTTAAAGCACTTTGTTCATATATTACAAATCTTTTAAGATCTTCGCCTTCATAACCAAGCTCTTTTCCGAGAGCTGTTAATTCCGCGATAGAAGACATACTTACAGACTGATTTTAAGATTACTCAATTTTAACACAATTTATCTTTTAAACCACTGTCTACATCCTGTCACGGTCGCCAGATGTCACAAGTACTATTCACTAATTAATATATTTAAACTCAAGCTATGCAATAGCACTTGAAGGTTCTTTTAGTCTTTTAAATGATATAGACGAAGTGGTGATAAACAAGTATAAGAGTTTTTCTTTAAAGTTTTAATTATAACATTAGCAAAAAGAATACATAACATTTAATTGATAATAAAAGTGAATAATATGGAATAGTCACGTGGTTATAATAAATGACAAACAAACATCAAAGAACGGTGATCATTTCATCAATAGTAATGTACGTAACAAATATAAATGATTGCTATCTGATTTTACATTATATATATAAGCAATAGGTATCTTATTTAACAATAACCAAATACAGTGAAAAGATAAAGAGTACACTCGCGACTACTGCCGTGCGGTCGGTCACTTATCCCTTGTGCATAAGGCCACAACCCTCAAACATGCTTTCGTGTCTTCGACAGGCCAATAAACACGCTCTCTCTCTCGATCATAGCGACCAGTGCACATTTTACGATTACCGTAATATTTACCATTAAACACCAAGCACCAATACTTCGGTGACGGTAAACAACCAACACTGACGAAGACCACATTCAAGTAGGGCTGATATATAAAATCCTAGGTGGCAGGGATCTCGACCTCTTCCGCACAACAGCACCACGAATGCACTCCCGAGTTATTTCTGGTGATCCCCATTTCACCTCTGAAGAGAGAAACAGTAACTAAACAACTGTCCAAAACAAAATATCACAACCAATCTTCATGGTAACAAGACTTCGTTGGTAATAACAGTTGGGTCTTTAACTCGGCTTAACTCTGAAATCCCTATATACATACAAACATTACTTACTATGATTTTAAATATAGTAATAACCTAAATAATAAACAAATATATATATAAGTACACGGTGACAATATGTATATAGGGATTTCAGAGTTAAGCCGAGTTAAAGACCCAACAAAATATCAAAACCAATCTTCATGGTAACAAGACTTCGTTGGTAATAACAGTTGGGTCTTTAACTCGGCTTAACTCTGAAATCCCTATATACATACAAACATTACTTACTATGATTTTAAATATAGTAATAACCTAAATAATAAACAAATATATATATAAGTACACGGTGACAATATATATATATATATATATATATATATATATATATATATATATATATATATATATATATATATATATATATATATATATATATATATATATATATATATATATATATATATATATATCTATATCTATATATATATATATATATATATATATATATATATATATATATATATATATATATTGTGATGGTTGGCTTGACCACCACACAAAAACACTAAACTTTTATCAAACCGTATTCACTATAGTACCATAATAAGTCCACAGAAGGTGGAATAGTATACAATATCAATAACAGTGGAAAGTCAATTCAAGGGGACAAAGAAAATACAACAAAAATATACTCAATTTTAATACATAAGTTCCAGGCAGAAATAACACCTGAACCTTAACAATACATTAATTAATAATAAACACTCATTCTTAAACTCCCTGTAAAAAAAAAAAACAATTACACAATTAAAGAAAGGTCATCAACACAATCATACTAAAAGGGGAGAGGGTCCAGAAACGAGGAGGCAAACGAAAAGTAAGAATA
>NC_090730.1:55544443-55546943 GCF_036898095.1 Palaemon carinicauda
TAATAATAATAATAATAATAATAATAATAATAATAATAATAATAATAATAATAATAATAATAATAATAATATATTACTTGAGATTATGAATAAATATATTTTCCTTTTCAGGATAGAAACCTTATTTTAAATATTGGTAGGTAATCTTACTTGGGAAATAACTTCAATGAAAGAAAAAAAAGTCATATTTTATGCAAACTTATATTATTTCATTTACTCTAAATTATTGTGGAGGAGCTAATAATTTAAGAATATAGGGAATATGTCAAACAATTTGCATATCATACACCGAATATATTTCCACTGCCTAACCATCATTGTATTTTTCCGTTATTGCGAAGACTATAAATTGCAATAAAGGAAAATCTAAAGATGAATTACGATGATTTATTTCGACCATAGAAATTGTCATACAACGTGTACAATATATATATATATATATATATATATATATATATATATATATATATATATATATATATATATATATATATATATATATATATATATATATATATATACATATATATATATATATATATATATATATATATATATATATATATATATATATATATATATATATATATATATATATGTATATATATATATAAATATGTATATATTTATAAATTATATATTTATTTATATATATATATATATATATATATATATATATATATATATATATATATATATATATATATATATATATATAAATTATATATATATATATATATATATATATATATATATATATATATATATATATATATATATATATATATATATTTCTTTCTTTTTTCTTTGTATGGCCTCAAAAGCGGTAAACTGGGATAGAGATTTTTTTTTGTGTGAGGGTCCTTATTTGATCTATTTTCTTAATACATCCTAAACTTATTACTATTTTTTTTCTTACAAAATTTTAGTGACTTACAAAGGCTTCAGTAAACTATAACAGATGAATGTGGGATGTTGCTTATTAATGGTGGCCAAATATAATACATATAAATATTAAAAGTAACATTATATGTATTTTAATGAGTATGGAATATAATCAACAAAATAGAGAC
This sequence comes from Palaemon carinicauda, assembly GCF_036898095.1. Classification (NCBI taxonomy): domain Eukaryota; kingdom Metazoa; phylum Arthropoda; class Malacostraca; order Decapoda; family Palaemonidae; genus Palaemon; species Palaemon carinicauda. Next base: position 55,545,517 of record NC_090730.1, read on the forward strand.
TATAATTAATAAATATTGTATAGACAAAAACATTTTTCTTCTTCCATGAGAAAGTTATACTAATGGTAATTAATTGCTATATTTAAAAAGAAATGCAAATAGTTTCAGTTTCATATTTATCATACTTTTTATTTATGCAATAGTTCATGGTAATTTAATATTATTGCAAAACTTGTTAATTGTGAAAGAATCTGCCGCCTTATTTATCATTGGTCTATGAAATATTCGTTCATGGGTTTTTTTTTATCACAGAAGTTTTAGGAGCAGGATGTGAACATTACTTACTACATAGATAATGACCAGATAATAATTTTGAAAAGTTAGATGATAAGAAATTCATCCAAAAAAAAAAAAAAAAATCATATAACTTCAATAAAAATATTAATGTTAGCAATGCTAATAATCTTAATGATAATGATAATAAGATTTGGTATAAGATACGATTGCTGTCCATTTTATAATTTCCATGCAAATGCTTATTAAAAGTAGAAAATATATCCGTTCATCCTACGATAGAAATACTTCAAGATAAAGCTACTATTTTTCAGTATTTACTAGGAGTCCAGAGGGATATTCTATCACTTGCAAACAAATACATGACAGCTTAAGATTTTTGTTTTTATTTATTTATCTATTCATTTTTTTTTTCTATATATAATATCGGCAGTTCTACCTTGAACCTTTTTACACGCTCAATGCCAAAGGTTTCATAATTCAATTGACATAGAGATCATGTACCACACCTGTTTCAGCTGTGGCAACTTTCATTATCCTCTTAATGGAATCTTGATATTAATTTTTTGCCAACGCTTCTTGAACTTTGCTCCATATTAACTCAAATTCTGTAGATTTAGGAAACTCTGATATGCTAGGTTAAAAAAAAAGAGTATTAGGAAAATGTTAAATCAATTACTGATTTAGCATAAAATTTCTAACATGGCAACAATGCCGCTGAAATTAAAGCCCGAAGGCTTGTCATTAGATATTACTGTCATTTTTTTTTACTCTTATTATTATTATTATTATTATTATTATTATTATAATTACTTAGTAAGCTACAACTCTAGTTGCGATGACACGATACTATAAGCCCAAGGGACCCAACAGGGAAAAATATCCCACTGAGGAAAGGAAATATATAAACTAAGATAAAAGGAAGGAACATTTAAAACATTTTAAGAACACTAACATTGAATTTAAATCTTCCATGCATATAATATAAAACTTTAAATAATCATAAAGAGGAAGAGAAATAAGATAGAATAGTGTGCCCGAGTTTACCCTCAAGCAAGAGAGAACTCTAACCCAAAGTCATTGAAAGACCATTGTATAGAGAATATGGCACTACCCAAGCCTAGAGTATATTGTTTTGATTATCTTAGCTAAAGGCTCGTCTACCCTTAGCAAGAGGAAAGTAGGCACAGAAC
>NC_090730.1:55551943-55554443 GCF_036898095.1 Palaemon carinicauda
AAGATGCCATCCATGAGACGTCGAAAAGTGGCCCCAGCATTACGAAGGCCAAAAAAGGGGTAATTGAAGGTATACGTACCAAAAGGGGTGGTGATGGCGGTCTAGGGGTTGTGTACTGGGTTCATAGACACCTGATAATACTCCTTCAGGAGATCGAGTGTGGAGAAAACCTTTGCTTTGTGCTTATAGGAGGTCACGTCGGGGATGTTTGGGAGGGGGTAGGGATCCGGTTCTGTTTGCAGGTTCAGGCGCCTGTAATCCCCGCATGGACAGGGGGAGCCGTCTTTCTTCAGAACGATGTGTAAGGGTGACGACCATGGGCTAGATGTCTTTTGGCAAAGGCCCTTTTCCTCCATTTCGGCGAACGTCTGTTTTGCAGCTGCAAATCGTTCTGGTACCAGACATCTGAATTTTTGCGAAGACTCGGGGTCCCTTCGTCTTGATATGGTGATAAATACCGTGCTTGGCAGGAGACGTGGGCGTTTGGCAAAGTTCTGGATGGAAAACTTCCGGGTAAGACATGAGGAGTTGGGCGTAGGTATCCGTAGGGGCAATGATGTAGAGAACAATGTTGGAGGACGCACATTGAAGAAGTGTCCACAAGTATGGGTCTGCGTTGACCAATCGCCGTTGGGCGACATCGACCAGAAGGTGGAAATGAGAGAAGAAATCTGCACCGAGGATTGGCAATGTGACGTCAGCAACGAGAATCTTCCATTTAATTTTACTGTTTCTAAACGATAATGTGAGATTCTCGTAACCGTAGGTGGGTATCGCAGATCCGTTGGCAGCTACCAGGCGGACGCCGTCATACGTAGACAGACTACATCGTGTCCTGAAGAGTTCCTTTGGCAAAAGAGAGCGACAAGCACTTGTGTCTACCAAAAATTGCATGCCCGTTCTTGTACTAAGTAAAAATAAAAGATTAGAAACAAGGGAGGCCACCACCACGAACAATGGCCTACTTTCATGTTTTTTGGCACTGGCAACCCTAGGCACATTTTTTTGCGAATGCCCTGAATCTGTAGTGGTAGTAGTAAAACTGCGGCCGATGGATGGCAGTAAGTGGCCATAGAAGTCGTTGGTTGGGGCGCGAGCTATTGGTGGGTGATGGGTGGCTTTGTTGCAGCTCCGGCTTATTATGCGGAAGGCGTGTATGTCCTACGGCATTCACGTCAGCTTCGGTTTACATTGAATAGGCATCCACTTTGTCACGAGTGCAGGCATTGATGGAGGTCTTGAAAGTCAGGAAGTGGCTGTCCATAAGAATGTCGGCTTTGGTCATCAAGTTCTTTATTGGTAAACTATCGACATCGGGTATGGCTGCGCGTACATGTTCGGGTAAACAGCGTATCCAAAGGCCACGAAGTAGGTTCACCTAACGAGGAGAGCCGTCTGGTACCGGTCATTTCCCTGAGGGCAACCGAAGCCCTTTGGTCTCCAAACGGTTTTTAAGAGAGCTGAAAAAACATTACTGTACAAGCGGCTGGTGATGGTGAGTACTGCTGCAGAAAGTATGTTTTTGAGAGCGTCATACGCTATTGGGGTGTCTCCTTGTTCACAAAGCCTGTCAGATATTTCCGGGAAGGTGTCGTTGGGTATCGCCGCGAGAACATAATCTGCTTTGGTGGTTTAAAGAGTCATGCCCTTAATACGGAACTGGATTTCTGCAGGCTGAAACCAAGCAAACGCCTCTACGCTGATGAACGACGAGAAGTTTCAATGTGGCGGTGCCAAGTTCCGTCGAGTCCGCCATAGCAATGATTGGCGGGGGGGGGGGGGGTGATGATCTGGGGGTTACGGAAGGCGGGGGGAGTGATTCAACTTTTGGGGACACTAATGTGACGGGCCAAGAGAGGCTGTGACTAAAAACACATGATTGATATATATATATATATATATATATATATATATATATATATATATATATATATATATATATATATATATATATATATATATATATATATATATATATATATATATATATATATATATATATATATATATATATATATATATATATATATATATATATATATATACATACATATATATATATATATATATATATATATATATATATATATATATATATATATATATATATATATATATATATATATATATATATATATATAAACTCCCGGCAAAAAGGACTTATAAACATAACAGGCAATTTCATGTTCAACCGACAACCGGTGCTGTTAACAGTTAACGGTGAGAAAAAACAGACATGTTATTTCAGGTCCCTATCAATGCGAGAGGAGAGCGAAGATACAAAGTAAAACATAAACAAAAAAATAAATGTTACTATGTACGATCATGTGACACACGGTTGGTACAGTGGCATAGAAGCACCCTAAACAGGTGCAACGGGAAAGACATGGCTGAGGCCTTTTCCTGCAATGGTCTGGCTACAGTTAAAAAAAGATACCTTGATGTGTTAAAAGAGTTTACGCCGTGCCATGATCAGTAATGCTATACTAGCAGTGCCACT
>NC_090730.1:55559443-55561943 GCF_036898095.1 Palaemon carinicauda
CTAATTTTGATGCCACTGTTGCTGCTGTAGAACTGTGATTATGGTCGCCTACACTCTTAACGATTTTGTTGTCACCATCAAGGTCTATAGATATAGACCTTGGTCGCCATCACCAACATTATTAGTTTTGTGTTTATCATATATATAGTTTACATCAACCACTAATTTCTTTCCATTTTTAGTTGAAGCAATTAGACGAGGCATGGGTGATACAATAAAATATATATATATATATATATATATATATATATATATATATATATATATATATATATATATATGTATATATATATATATATATATATATATATATATATATATATATATATATATATATATATATATATATATATATGTGTGTGTGTGTGTGTGTGTGTGTGTGTGTGTATCCGAAAATGCAGCAGCCGTAGTTGATAGCCAACCGTTAGTAGTAGACTGAGAGTGATATATACATACATTTTCAGGTTCCGATCAATGTTTATATAGTTAAAAAGAATATTTAGACAACCAATTACAAGACAGTGTGGCAATTATTCAAACAAACAAATACAAGAACTTTATGGCAATTATTTAAACAACCAATTACAATAAAAGTATGGCAATCATTTAAACAACCACTTGCAAGAACAGCATGTCACTTAAAATAAACTCCAATATATTCGCGTACACACACACACATATATATATATAGTGGTATCGAAATGACCGGTAATGATAAATCCTAGTCACAAAATGTCCAGTAGTGAAATGTCCGGTATCAAAATGTCCGGTATCGAAATGTCCAGTATCAAACTGTCCGGTCACCGTTTGACACACCTCAAACACCAAACTATTGACTTAAAAGAACTCAAACTCACAAGATATAGAATATAAACCTACAATTATCATTCATATAATATAAATTCATTCATTTTTATGTTGCACTTCATATAATGACGTACAGTAGCAAATTATTATTATTTTTTTATTTTTTTGGTAGGTAATCAGCTGATGACTCCTAACCCTCCTTCCACAAGTAAACATGCCAACTAGTGGTCTCGTAGCAGACGACATGACACTATGACAGTTTTTATTGAGTATATATCTATTTTCTCATATTTTGTTGATATATCGTAATAAAGCAATATATTGATAATGACTTTGTTGCCCGAGTTCCGAAATAATACAACTAGACAGTTGCTGAATACGTCCTTGGAAAAAAAAAAAAAACTTCTGTTACTTGAGCGCAGTATTACTAACTTAGCAGGAAAGTAACTATACCCAGAATCACATAATCAGTAGCGAAAGTATTCCACCTAAAAGAATTTATAGATTTCTATAATCATTAACTATATTTTGTGGTTATATTTATAGGGTATATAAGGAATTTTGGAAATATCACTAGAATTTTACATCTTTACCAGAATTTCATAAAGAACCTTTGGCAACGCTGCTTTCATGTAAACAACACTTGAAACTTCAAGCACATGAATAAACGTGTAGTTGTGGTGGAAACTACGACTGATTTAGTTGTTTCTAATAAGAATATGTAATAGAATTGGGATAATCGGCATATAGCTAATGGATATTAACTTGAATATTTCATAATACACCCAAAATAAGAAAAGTTACTGTACCAGACAATAATCACGCAAGAGTCGCTGACTATGGATTTCTGTTAAGAAGTTTTCAAAATCTTCATTTTTTTTTTTTCTAAAATTGCTTTCCTAATAAAGGATACGTCTTACCACTTGTAGCGTCATATCACACGTGAAATACGGATATATATATATATATATATATATATATATATATATATATATATATATATATATATATATATATATATATATATATATATAGTACGTACAACCCGCTTCCCCCACACAAAAAAAAAAATAAAACAAGAACAGACGGGCATTTCCATACAATAACATGTTATCAGTGTCGAACGGTGATAGTAATATAAAGTGAAGAAGAAGAAGAAACAGAAGAAGAAGAAGCACACACAGGAAACCTCTTATAGTGTATGAGCGTGTATGATACAATATCATATAGGATTGGTTACGAACAACCAATCCGCCTCCTTCCCCAAACCAAAGGGTTCGGTGAAAATCCCATTGTTTTACGTTAAAGACAGATACAGGGTAAACCACAATCAATAAGTTTCCTTAGAAATCAGGAATAGGTAACATCAAATGGAAATCATAAGTTAACAGAGATGAGGGAGGGATAATGCTCTACCTTTTTTTACGAATGTTATATTTTACAGTTACTCGATAGCTCTGATTTTATATTTAAATTCATTAAGAAAAGTATTTTCATTCCAATTTTAAATGGCATATTACATATAAATCATTACATTTGTTATTAAAGGAAAAGCTGCAGTTAATGGTTTCAATATAATATATAAATTTTAGATGTAAGAGAAAAATATTTGTGCAAAAACATATCCTCAGGGGTTGTATGAATATATATTAACAATATATAGAAAAAGCAGGCTGCAAGCTGTAAATGACAT
>NC_090730.1:55582298-55587298 GCF_036898095.1 Palaemon carinicauda
ACGTGTAAGTAGGCCATCGCTTGTGGCGGTGGCCTCCCATGTTTCTAATCTTTTCTTTTTACAGGATGCAGGAACGGGCGTGTGATTTTTGGTAGACACGGGTGCTTGTCGTTCTCTTTTGCCAAGGAAACACTTCAAGGCACAACGTAGTCTGTCTACATCTGCCGACGTCCGCTTCGTAGCTGCCAACGGATCTGCGATACCCACCTATGGTTACGAGAGCCTCACATTATCGTTCGGAAACGGTAAATATAATTGGAAGTTTCTCGGTGCGGATTTCCTCTCTCATTTCCACCTTCTGGTCGATGTCGCCCACCGACGATTGGTCAACGCAGACTCGTACTTGTTGACACCTCTTCAACCCGCCCCCTCTAACCTCGATCTCCACATCAGCGCACCCACGGATGCCTACGCCCACCTCCTCACGTCGTACCCGGAAGTTTTCCATCCAGAACTTCGCCAAACGCCCACGGTTCCTGCCAAGCACGGTATTTATCACCATATCAAGACGACGGGACCCCCAGTCTTCGCAAAATTCAGACGTCTGGCACCGGAAAGATTGGCAGCCGCCAAACAGACGTTCGCCGAAATGGAGAAAATGGGCCTTTGCGAAAAGGCCTCCAGCCCATGGTCGTCACCCTTACACATCGTTCTGAAAAAAGACGGCTCCCTCCGTCCATGCGTGGATTACAGGCGCCTGAACATGCAAACAGAACCGGATCACTACCCCCTCCCAAACATTGCCGATGTAACCTCCTACTTGCACAAAGCAAAGGTTTTCTCTACGCTCGACCTCCTGAAGGGGTATTATCAGGTGCCTATGAACCCAGAACACATCCCCAAGACCGCCATCACCACTCCGTTTGGCACATACACCTTCAATTACTCCTGTTTTGGCCTTCGTAATGCTGGGGCAACGTTTCAACGTCTCATGGATGGCATCTTAGGGGACCTCCCTTTCTGTGTATGTTATGTGGACGACATACTTGTGTTCTCCTCCTCAAAAGAGGAACACCTACGTCACCTGCGCATCGTGTTCGACCGCCTGCAACAAAACGGCCTTATAGTCCGGTACGACAAGTGTACCTTTGGCGCCAACGAAGTGTCGTTCTTAGGGCACCGTATCACTCCTGAAGGAGTCCATCCCCTCTCTAAGAAGGTAGCAGCCGTTCAGAATTTCCCCACGCCCTCGACCGTCAAAGCTCTGCAGGAATTCTTGGGCATGATCAACTATTATCACCGTTTTCTGCCAGCCATTGCCGCCACTCTTGCTCCCCTCTACGCCTCCCTCAAGGGCAAGCCAAAGGACTTGAAGTGGGGTCCCCTTCAAGAAGCGGCCTTCTGCAATGCAAAGAAGGCCCTATCAACTGCTGCGGCTCTCACTTTTCCTATCCCACATGCCCCTCTCCTTCTCTCCACCGATGCCAGCGACGTCGCTATTGGTGCAGTACTCGAGCAGGTGGTCAAAGGTTTGCCCCGCCCATTGGCCTTCTTCAGCAGAAAACTGTCCAAGGCAGAATCGGGTTATTCTACCTTCGATCGAGAATTGCTGGCGGTGCACTTGGCTGTCCGTCACTTTCGCCATTTCTTAGAAGGTACACCCTTCGTCATTCGCACAGACCACATGCCTCTGGTGCACGCCTTCAATCGACAGTCTGACCCCTGGTCCCCCCGTCAACGCCGACATCTCTCCGCCGTGGCTGAATACAATTGCACCCTCCAATACGTCCCTGGGAAAATGAATCCCGTTGCCGATGCCCTGTCAAGAAACACGTTGGCTGCCGTTCAACTGGGATTGGATTACAACGCCCTGGCTGAAGCCCAACGACAGGATCCAGAGTATCAAGCTTGTAGGACATCCTGCACGTCCCTCCTTTGGGAGGATTTTCCCCTCGAAAACTCCAACACCACCCTCCTCTGTGACGTCAGTACTGGTAGACCGCGACCTTGGATTCCTGCTCCCATGCGCCGACAGGTGTTTGATTTCATCCACGGCCTTTCACATCCCTCGTGCCGTTCTACTGCACAGCTGCTGAAGGCAAAGTTCATTTGGCACGGCATTTCTAAGGATGCTAAGGATTGGGTCCGTGCCTGTACTTCTTGCCAAATTTCCAAAGTACATCGACACACGGATTCAGGAGTGGGCACTTTTCCTCAACCTCAGCGTCGTTTCGCACACATTCACGTCGACGTTGTAGGCCCCATACCCACATCACAAGGACATCGTTACTTGTTTACCGTCATCGACCGCTCCACTCGTTGGCCTGAAGCCATTCCCATGGAAACTGCAACGTCCGCCTCATGTACATCTGCCTTACTCTCTGGATGGATTTCAAGATTCGGTATCCCTGAGCATATTACTTCTGACAGGGGAACCACTTTCACCTCTCAATTATGGACGTCATTAGCGAATCCCCGGGGCATCACCCTACATCAGACAACGGCCTACAACCCCTCTGCCAATGGAATGGTTGAACGTTTTCATCGCACCCTCAAAGCAGCTTTGATGTCCCGCTGCAAGGATTGCAACTGGTTTACTCAGCTTCCCTGGGTCCTCCTTGGACTAAGGACCACTCCTAAAAACGCCCTCGACGTCTCAGCAGCCGAAATGGTGTATGGCGACCCGTTGGTCGTCCCTGCCGAGTTTTTTCCTTCTACAACCTCCTCCGACGATCTCCAGCGCATACGTCACGTCGTGGGAAAATTTACTCCGTGCCGCCAGACTTACAAGCCCCCAGCGAAGCATCACATACCAACGGACTTGCACTCTGCAATGCACGTCTTCCTGCGCAACGACACCAGCAAGCCACCGTTAACGCCCCCTTACACGGGACCTTTCCTTGTGATCCGACGCAGTCCGAAAGCATTCCTCCTAAACATTCGGGGCAAAGAAGACTGGTTCTCCATTGATCGTCTAAAACCTGCTTATCTTCTGCCAGATGACCCGCCTACAGTTCGCCTCTCTAGATCAGGGCGCCCTATTTAACATGTAGAGTATGTCATTTTTAGGGGGGGGAGCCATGTACCAACCGTGTTTCACACAATTGTACATAATTCCTTTTGTATATATTATGCTTGTATCTTCGCTCCTCCCTCGCACTAAAATGAACATGAAAATTCCTGTCTGGTTTTTCCTATGTGATATTGTCTGTCTTGTGAACTTGTCATGTCCTGTTGCCTTGAGGTTTTGTTTATAAGGAGAATGCTCCACAACAATATAACTCAGTCGTTTCCAATCTGCCTTTGAGTTCACAACTCCTCTCTTGGCCCGTCACATATATATATATATATATATATATATATATATATATATATATATATATATATATACTGTATATATATATATATATATATATATTTATATATATATATATATATATATATATATATATATATATATATATATATATATATATATATATATATATATATATATATATATATATATATATATATATATATATATATATATATATATAGAGAGAGAGAGAGAGAGAGAGAGAGAGAGAGAGAGAGAGAGAGAGAGAGAGAGAGGGGGGGGGGGGCAACTAATAGCTTGTGTTTACAAAAAAAAATCAGTCAAGACATAATAATTGCCAAACTAATTGTCGATCATTTTCATCAACATGTTGTTCGCGAGAATGGTATAGCAAATAACACAGCAAATATAAGTTTGAATCATTATAATCATAAAACCTGGATCGGATCCTGTGATGTTATATTGAATTTATGTTCATATATAATGTTTTGTGCTTCCCCTGCCATCACACACCTTAAAGCTCCAACAACTAGTACTTCCCCCGCCCGTCGTCCTGCCCCTTCCTCGCATCCTCCCCAAGCCCCAACCCCCATACCTGTTGTACTCCCCCTTAACTACAAAAATCTTCTACACCTGCAGATCCGGAATCTATAGATTTAACGGGTGAGAGTGGGGGACCGGAGACGACAGTACATTTGCATTTAATTATACAGGATTTATTTTCTGGCTTTATGAGATGATTCATATAATTTACGTTTCGACTGTCAAAGTAAAAATTAGGATCAGAGCTCGTGAATTAATGTGAATTGACCCAACCCTAACGCGTAGAGGAGCCATCTAGTCGGCAAGGTATTGAAGGCTATGGTTTCTCAGTTGACCATATACAATTTACCTTAGGCAGAACAGGCCTTATCATTGCATTTTCCACTATGAGAGAGATTTAGGAGGTTTCTGGGGTCTCTTTGTTCACTTTCTTACAGGACATGGTAACGTCATGTTTCCCATTTAAAAAAAAAAAAATCGGGCTTAGGGAGACTTACAATCTACAAGGCAATGAGTTTCTGTATTGGAAGCATGAATTTTTTGTATACGTGCCGACATAAATAGTTTTTAAAGTATTTTTATTTTTCTTATCTGTACAAATCTAAATACCTTCAGGGCAAACTTCCTTCTTAAACCACCACTCTCAGTACCGAACAGAAAGGTCAAAGTGAACATCTCCCAATAAGTGGAGGGCCCAGGGTTCTCACATGCACTCCTCACATTTCGTTAATTACCTCGTTAACGAATTCAACAGCTGCTCCGGCTCACTTTAAAGATATATCCTTATTTAAAGGACTCATGTTTGTATAGCTAGGAAAACAAAAAACTAAAATCTTTCTCTCTCTCTCTCTCTCTCTCTCTCTCTCTCTCTCTCTCTCTCTCTCTCTCTCTCTCTCTCTCTCAATCTTCTTGCTTCCCTTCCTTTCCTTCCAGAAAACTATCCATAAATGTAAATAAGTGAAACCTTTTTTTATTTTGTTTTCATTTATATTTCGATATATCTTTCAGGTGCAACAGGTCTTCCCTTATTCCATGGAGATGGAAATCTCATGTACGAACATATTCATTCACTTTTCGAAGAAGCAAATCTCTGTACTGACCATTTTATTTCCCTGCCGATATTTTACCTTTTTATCATTTTTTTTTAGTCTTACTAAAGATTTTTCTAGTTCTTTTTTAGAAAGCCATGCTCTCACCG
>NC_090730.1:55592298-55617298 GCF_036898095.1 Palaemon carinicauda
CTAGCGCAGGCTTTCGGAACTTTATTAAAGATCTCGTTACCTAGGTCGACCTGGAAGGCATATAGAATGGGTCTTGTCAAAGCAGACTTACAAGCCGAAATCGTGTTAGCTGCCAACCCTTGACCCTGGAGGTGGATGAAGAAAGATAAGCAGAAGTCTGTCGAGATCTCCTGCGGATTCTTCGCCTTGACAAAGGCCACCCATTTTCTCCAAGATGACTCATATTGCCTTCTAGTAGATTTGCACTTATATTCCTCTAGGAAGTCTATGCTGCCTTTCGAAATCCCGAAACGCTTTCTCACTGCCAGGGAGAGAAAATCATGAGCTGCAGGGTCCGGGTTTTCTGTAATGAAGCGCAGACAGTCGACTTCTGGACTCGCTGGGTCAGAACTGGATCCGGTAGCGGTACAAACTTCAGTCGTAGTTCCAATGCCAGGGGGAACCACACGCTGTTCGGCCACTTGTGGGCCACTATTGCCGCTACCCCCTTGAAGGATCTCAGTTTGTTGAGGACCCTCAACAGAAGGTTGTGAGGAGGGAACAGATAAATCCTGGACCATCTGTTCCAGTCGAGGGACATCGCGTCCACTGCTTCCGCTAAGGGGTACTCGTACGGGGACACGTACAGGGGCAACTTCTTGTTGTCTTTCGTCGCAAAGAGGTCTATCTGCAGTTCTGGGACTTGATTCAGAATGAAGGAGAATGATCCTGCGTCTAAGGACCATTCCGTCTCTATCGGTGTGAACCTGGATAGAGCGTCCGCTGTCACATTGCGGACTCCTTGAAGGTGAACTGCCGACAGGTACCACTTCTTCTTTTCCGCCAATCGGAAGATGGCCAACATCACCCGGTTGAGAGGTGGTGACCTCGATCCTTGTCGATTCAAGCATCTCACAACTACCTCGCTGTCCATTATCAACCTTATGTGGATCGAGTGACGCGGGGAGACTTTCTTTAAGGTAAGGAGCACTGCCATAGCTTCTAGAAAGTTTATGTGAAAGGTCTTGAATAGCTTGGACCAAGTCCCCTGGACTTTTTTCCGATGAGAGTGACCTCCCCATCCCTCCTTCGAGGCGTCTGAGTGAATCGTCACCGACGGGGGAGGTGGCTGAAGAAGAACCGACTTCTTTAGATGTCTGGCTTGGGACCAAGGCCTGAGAAGAGTACGTAGTCGAAGCGGAACTGGTCTTCTCAGATCTCTTCGCGCGTTTGATGCATAACTTCTCCAAACTCCGGTTGCATCCTTTAGCTGTGCTCTTAGCACTGGGTCTGTCACCAAAGCAAACTGGAGAGAGCCCAGTACTCTCTCCTGTTCGCGTCTTGATATCCTTTCGGAATCTAGAAGTCTCTTGACAGAACCCGCTATCTCCTTCCTTTTCTTCGCCGGGATGGAGAAACGGTGTGACATTAGGTCCCAGTGGATTCCCAGCCACTGGAACTTTTGAGATGGAGAAAGTCGAGACTTTTTTCTGTTGATCTTGAAGCCTAGGTACTCTAGGAACTGGATCACTTGACTGGAAGCTTGCAAGCATTCTGTCTCGGATGCTGCCCACACCAGCCAGTCGTCCAGGTAGGCTACTATCTGAATTCCCTTTAGGCGTAATTGTTTGAGAGCTACGCTTGCAAACTTCGTGAAAATCCTTGGGGCTATATTTAGCCCGAATGGCATGGCTCTGAAGGCGTATAGTCTTCGTTGTAGCCTGAACCCTAGGTAGGGGGAGAGTCGACGGTTGATTGGAACGTGCCAATAGGCGTCTGACAAGTCTATAGAGCCGGAATATGCCCTCTATGGCATTAAGGTCCTTATGTGTTGCAGTGTTAGCATCTTGAATTTGCAATTCACTATGAACTTGTTGAGTGGCGGCAAGTCCAGAATGACTCTGAGCTTTTCCGAGTCTTTCTTGGGAACACAAAACAGCCTCCCTTGGAATTTGATGGACTTCACCCTTCGGATCACTTTTTTCTCCAACAGTTCTTGAACGTACTCCTCCAGAACGGGGGTGGAGTGTTGGAAAAACCGAGGGCACGGGGGTGGAGTGCTGTACCAGCTCCAGCCCAGTCCATTCTTGAGTAGGCTGTGGGCCCAGGGATCGAAGGTCCACTGATCCCGAAAATTCTGAAGTCTCCCTCCTACCGGCATCATCTCACTTGGAATGCCGTCCTGAGGTCTTGCCTCCCTGACCGCGACCACCCCTGAATCCCCTTCCCCTTGAGGGGTGCCTAGACGAGCCTCTGGCTGCTCCTCTATGCTTTGCTCGAAAGGAAGTAGACTGCCCTTCGAACGTTGGGGTGAATGCCGTGGACTGTGTCGACACAGCCTGGGGTACCCACTGAAATGTGGTCGGGGTTTATGCCACCATCTGGGGCACTGAAGGCAAAGGCAATTGCAGTTGCTGTTGCTGTCTAAGAGGCTTGGCTGGCCGAGACGGTAGCCTAGTCCTCATAGTCTTCCTCTTTGGTTGAGGACCCTCATCCGGGGAAGACTTTCTTTTGATAGCCAGGCCCCACTTCTGGAGAAGGTTTCTATTCTCCAAGTCGGCCTTATCAACAACTTCTTTGACCAATTCGGTAGGGAAAAGGTCTTTGCCCCAAATGTTGGAGGAGATTAGTTTCCTTGGCTCGTGCCTCACCGACGCCGAGGTGAACACGAACTTCCTACAAGCTCTCCTCGCCTTGACGAAGCTATAAAGATCCTTCGTCACTGTGGCCAGATGAGTCTTGGCTACTACCATGAACATTTCATGGACCTTGGGGTCACTTGCCATCGTCTCAAGAGTAGTCTGAAGAGACATTGAGGCAGCCAGTCTTTCTTTTGTCTCGAACTCTCTCCGCAAAAGAGAGTCAGACAGCTTAGGGAGGTCCTCGCCGAACTGACGTCCGGCAATATCAGCCTCCAACTTCCCAACTGAGAACGTAAGATGGACGTCCTTCCAGTCTTTGTTGTCCATAGGCAGGGCCAGCGACAAGAATTTACACTCCTCCAGGGAGGGGCAAGGCTTGCCGGCCTCGACTGCTTTTAGTACAGCCGCAAACCCTTTCTGTAAAAAGGGGAAGGCTCTAGCAGGAGAGGACACAAAGGAAGGGAGCTTCTTACTCAATGCAGCTACCTTTAAGTTCGAGAAGCCCCTCTCTTTCATCGAGGATGAAAGCAAAGCTTGAGCCTTAGCATGGTCTATCACTATGACCTCCTTCGGCTCTGTCTCCTCCTTTGAAGCTGGTTCCTTCCTCAGCCGGACATAACAGTCCGGATATGACGCCTTGTTGGGCCAGAATTCCACCTCCTCTAGGGGAACTGAACCCAACTTATCCAAGATGACGATCTTTCCAGTCGTCATCGGCATGTGCTCAGCATACCTCCATGGGTTAGCATCTGAGCACAAGGGAAGGTCTTTCACATTGAGCCTTTTCTGGGGCCCATGTGATGCTGCAAGGTTCTGCATCCGCAGTTCCATTGCAGCCGCCTTCTCCTGATTCTCCTTCTGCATTTGTTGGATCATTCCAACAATGGAGGAGAGGGCCTGTCCCAGCTCTACTGGGAGAGCGGCCGATGTTGAGGGAATAGGCTCCGGGATCTGAACCGGAGTAGCCGACACCTCGTCAACCTCTTCCTCTACAACGTCTGGGGCTTGAATTTCATCCTGGGCTTCTGCCAGGAGGTCTTCCTCCAGACGCTCATCCACGTCAGACATCCTGTCATCCAACTGGATGTCTTGCATAGCGACCGCGACTTCAGCATCCACCTGGATCTGAACTTGGGGGATCTCCTCTTGAGGCTGGGGAATCACTGCATCAGCTGATGCCCTAGGGAAAAGATACGCCCTCATCTTCTCACTTGGAAGATAAGGTCCAGAGGTATTCTTCTGGAATCCCCTTACCCAGGTACGAAGCTTCTCCTTTGCTATATCCCTTGATTCCGCCGTCCTAGGGGAATCAAAGGTCTCAGTAATCAGGTTAGTGCACACGGTACATACCCGAGGGTCCCAATACTGGAGATCACCCTTGGAGACAGCGCATGCTGCGTGCCTCCTACAAAACTCATGTCCGCAGAGGTTCTTGCTGCGGATGTTGCAGAAAACACTTCCGCACTTCGGAGGGTCCTCCTGTAAAGAGAAGAAATTTCCATTAGTATCAAGTGAACTATGTATCACTGGATATGCATAGTATAGCATAACAATTCAGAAAGGAAAGACACACACTTGTGTTTCCTTCACAACCAATTGATGCAGCCTTCCAGATAATAAAATCGAATGGTTAATCTCTTCTAGAATAACCAATGCAAAGTTTCCAGAGGAAACAGGTGGAGCTCACACCTAAGCAATGATTTTAAAATCCTGGATAATAGACAAAAAAGAACTCACTTTCTTATCTGTAAGGCAACAGCAAAGGGCTGTGCAAGACATCACAAAAGTGTTAGAACACACAGTGCTGTACCAAAACTTATACTATAGTTTCTTCTTACAGTATATGTTATACTGAAGAATACTGGTACAGTATAGAAGGTTATGTGCCGGCCGGCAACACACCATAACTAGCTTTAAAGTATACTACTTAACAGCTATAAGGCGGCAGAACGCTGGTTCAAATGCATGTGCCGGCCGGCAACAGCCAATGTCGGCCGGCAATGAATGCCGGCCGGCAACTACACAAGGTAGTACCTGGCTGCCGGCCACACTCTTGGCGACCGGCAGACAAGGGCTGACCTTAGCCGGCCGGCAAAGGTACACAACCGATGCCAGCCAGCAGCAAAAGAACCAGAGGACTGCGACTGCCCGGCTGCCGGCCTCATAGGCCGGCAGCCGGGTCGGGTACAGCACTAGAAGAAAAACAGAATGGATGCCGGGATAAGAGCGTACACTACCTCCAAGCCTGGCAATCCGAAAGAGTGCATATAAGGAAGGGGAGAATCTAATTCAGGCTTCCTGACCAATGCCGTCTGGTTCTACAGGCAGGCATGGATGAGGGACCAAGGGAGGTTCGGGCAGCACTGAAAACAGAAGATCCTTGCCGGCCGGCAGCTCTGCCGGCCGGCAAGGGACTGAGTCAATTCCACATCCTAACCTATCCTAGGTCCAGATGTAGAATGACGTACAGTACTGTAATGGCTAGGCCATTACGGAGATAGAGGGGGAAGGGACAAAAGAGGGTCCTATCAACCTTGCTTTAGTGAAGGATCACCCGCAGCCAAGAAAGCTCATCTTAGCCTAAGGGGGATCCAAGGAGGGAGGCCAGCAATACTTTCCAGCTCCCAGAGAACCAAAGCAAGGAAGGTGTTGCTACTCCCAGGGAAAGAATCTTATCCTCCCCCGAGAACAGCAACAACGACTAGTCTGGTAGATCACAAAAGAAGGAATCATCTCGTACAGAAACCTTCGGTAGTGACCTAATGAGGCTCAGCCTCCTATGTCTGTGTCAGGCCAGCGAGGGAGACTCTACCCCAAGCCAGACGAACACAGACTCAGACTAAAAACTCTGTTGTTCTGTCCCACTCTGAAACCAGACTACTGGAACAGGAGGGTACAGTAACACCCCAGTATAGTTTTATCGAAAGTTAATTCAGATAAACCACTTAGGGATAATCTCAAGGCTTAAACAGAGGGAAAAGGATTTCATAACTTCTCCGAAGAAAAGAAAGCAACCGGGAAGTATGAGAAAGTATACTAAGGTTCCATAAGCAACTTAGCCTAGGCACCCGGAGAATCGATTATCTAAATCACCGAAACTCACTCGTATACTATCTTGGAAATATTCAACATAATCTTAAATGTATAAAAAAACAGCCTAAAGCTTCAATAAAATTTTAATACACTCGGAAAACCAAAATCATGCAGAAAGTACTAGGACCAAACGACTAGGCTACATGGCCTAGTGTAGGCCAGAGTTGGCGAATACTTTGCCAAAATAATACTAAAGCAAGAAAGGAAATCCTATGTAACGCTAAATAGCTAAAATTTATTAAAGCAAAATAACCGGGAATGTCGCTCTGGCTAACTAAACTTATACCTAGCGAGCGACAGCGTCCATGACGCCTCCGGTAGGCTACGGCTCTTGTAACAAAGATTAATCCTATTAATCACTCAAAAATTTACCAAGAGCCTACATTTATACATAAAAGACATGGTACTCAACTTATCGGAGGCCGGGGAAGCCATGAAAAGTCGAATAAATCCAAGATTTGCCAGAAACACAGGAAAAAACACCGAGTTGTTAAGCTATGCAAAAAGGAATACAAATGGCACCAGGATTGGCGCCAGGCACGGTTACGAAACTGGAGAATAGGGAGCCTTGGGAGCGGCTCCCCCTTTCTCTTTCCCGATTTCGTTTCTTGCCAATTGACCCCGCGAGACGTAATCTCTGTTCGGGGTGCAGATTGCCATGTGGCGTGTCAAGAATACGCCCTCTGATATGTCGCGATATCCCTTTCATGAGGGATATTTGCTCCAGGAGTTAGAATTCTGGTACCTTAAGGTAAATTCTCTGGGAATATCGCCAGAGTTGTAATATACCCTAGGAAGCTACCCTATAGGAATTTCCATCAGGACGACATGGCTTGAGCCCAAAAATATATATATATTTATGTATATTTATATATATATATGTATATTTATATATGTATGTATATATGTATATATATATATATATATATATATATATATATATATATATATATATATATATATATATATATATATATGTGTGTGTGTGTGTATATATATGTATATTTACATATGTATATATATATATATATATATATATATATATATATATATATATATATATATATATATATATATATATATATATATATATATATATTTACATATGTATATATATATATATATATATATATATATATATATATATATATATATATATATATATATATATATATATATATATATATATATATATATATATATATATATATATATATATATGTATATATATATATATATATATATATATATATATATATATATATATATATATATATATATATATATATATATATTAGATGTATGTATATATATATATATATATATATATATATATATATATATATATATATATATATATATATATATATATATATATATATACATATATATATATATATATATATATATATATATATATATATATATATATATATATATATATATATATATATATATATATATGTATATATATATATATATATATATATATATATATATATATATATATATATATATATATATAATACAATTTATATATATGTCCTATGCTGATAGTTAATTAGACATCAGAACATGTTTTTTTTACACTTTATTACAAAATGTTCCTAAGTAGACCTTACACAGCTAACACTCACTCAGGTGGGAGCCTTGTCTACTTAAGCGCACAAAGGCAACTAACTACCCCTCGCTATCCAAATAGAATCTTGCTACAACAACATGCTGAATTGTTAATTTTGTGGAATTCTCAGGATTATAGGGTTCATTTACCTTGACATACAACACATATCTTCATACAAGAATTAGGATATTACTCTCCCATCAAGATCCTCATTCCGGGAGTAGGTGCGCACTCGCCCTCACCAGTCTATGGAGGACACTCCGACCCAGAAAAGGCATGACATGTGCTAAACAGAAATGCAATATATATATATATATATATATATATATATATATATATATATATATATATATATATATATATATATATATATATATATATATATATATATATATACATATATATATATATATATATATATATATATATATATATATATATATATATATATATATATATATATAAATCACCCAAAAATAACACATCTTCAAAAAAAATGAAATATTGCATGTAGAAATCTACATAATACAATATTATATAATTCCGCTCATTTTTCCCTAAGACTGCTGCAACTAAAATACAGAATACCCAAAGAAAAAAAAATCTCACCAACATCAGTCTTACACAACCTCATTAATAACCTATTTTTGGGTCCGGCAATACGTGCTTTTTGGGTGGGACCTGGGTAGAAATAGATATTACTTCATCCTTCGCTTTACTAGTCCTGGTTTATGGCACAATTTTGCAACGCAACTCACGACCACCATTTCCCCATTTATTTAAAATCATTACTACACTTCCACTTGCCACTATCAACCGGTGGGCATCCGCCATTTGCCCGAAAAAATACATTCACCTTCCTGACCTTTTCTTGTTATATTAACTATAAGGTATTTACATCTACATATTATCTGACACTGCCTATCCCCTAGGCTGAACCGAAATCCAGCAGCCACTTACCTTTCGGGAAGCACCCGGGCCCCAGCAACCAGGAATCATATAAATACATGAATAATACAGCCTCCACATGACGTTTCTCACCTGACCTATTTAACCTCTGATTGTTCTTAGGTTCACTCAACAACTTGTTATACATAATGCCACCCTCAGTAAAATTACTACAACACTTTACGTATAAATTAGGCATCAACTTAAGAACACCTTGTTATCATCAAGTTTATTTAAAACACGTCAAAAGAAGAAATGAGGTCTTCTCAAACAACAACAACAACAGCAAAGGAAAAATAAAAAAATTCTTCTCATCAACTTGAGGAATGTCACATATAAAGGGGGAAGGAGGAACCCTCTGATCGACAATTTTGAAAATTACCTCTTCAGGTACCACATGTATGTGTGCCGGATGATGTCTCATACACTGCGGCAATAATAATGCTTTGTATCACCACAGTGTTAGATTTAACCATCTTTACTCGGTATGGACCCATATACGCTGGCTCCATTGTGTGTTTCCTAGGGTGTAATCGTTCCAAATACACACGATCGCCCACAAATTCTTTTACCATTGCGGTTTTGAACCGAATTATACCTTGAGCTGTGTTTTTCATTAATTCTTTTCAAAAACCTTTCAATGGGGTTCATTACTCTCCTCAATAGATATGATAAATATACACGGTATTGCTCAGTTTAATAATTTAGCAATAGTTGCGAATTAATGAGGATGGTATATGGTAACACAGAATCCTGTCCATAAACTAAAAAGGAAGGCGTGTCCCTGAGCGAAGCATTATATGCAATGTTCAAAGCTAACCTAGCTGTAGGAAGCATGGCGTGCCAATGGAGGGGGTCATCAGCCATTAGTAACGATGAATTTGGAATTCTTCCCTATTAAGCAATTCCATTAAGTCATTGGCTTAAGTCCTATATGCAGTCACTGAAAATTGTTCCATTTTCATCAAGTTCATGACCGAATTCATCACCTTACTTAAAATTTGAGACCGTTATCACTTGTCAAAATTTTCGGGCAACCAAACCTAGTTATGAAAGATCACTGCCCCTGGGTTAATGAATTCGCTGATTTATCCAACATTGCGTAAGTATGAGTGTACCGAGTAAATCATCCATAAATACACATATATCCTTATGTTGTGTTAAACGAGTAGGAAATGGTCCTACCACATCCAAATGCACTCTATAAAATTTAATAGGAATCACAGCCCACTTTGTGGCTTCCGGTTCCGTGTTTTTATGTTCTTTCAAACAGTTCCGAATATAACATTATTTTCTATAATTCTCTATATATTTAATCATTCCTAACCAAAAGAAGGATTAACGTGCTCTCCTTAATGCTCCATCAATCCCTAAATGCCCTGCAAACGGACTTGCAGTACAATGTGAATGGCTCGATTAATCTAAGAGAGAGGAAGAAGTACCCGTCCACAAAATTCCCCTCTTAAGCACAACAGGTTATATAATTTTCTATAAAAAAAACGCTCATGAGGCACATTGAGAAACGATGGATAACTCTCCAATTCTGATTTAATCGCTACTCGCATTCTTTCCATCCATTCCTCTTTTTTTTGTGCCTCTCAGACTTCTTTAATGTCCCAACCTCATAAGTCAATCAACCCTGCATCATCAGGGCATTCATTCTGGACACCCCTGCATATTTACTTGGCCACCCTCATATATCCACCTTCACCGCTCATATCTCTCCCTCTCTCCATAATATTTGTAACTCTCTCTCTCCCTCTCTCTCTCTCTCTCTCTCTCTCTCTCTCTCTCTCTCTCTCTCTCTCTCTCTCTCTCTCCGCTCCCGTATTCCGATTGCTCCTCGGGAAAATTCTCATCCCATTCTCTATTTTCTCTATTTTGATGGGGGTCTCCAATTTTTTGGTTGCATTCTTCGTTCCTCCATTGTGCCCTTGTGGTTACTCCTACTGCTGCACCTCTAAAGGTAGCATCAGCTTTAGCTTCTTTGTGGTGAAAATGCTTTATATTAAAGTCTAACCATCTCTCAATCTCTCTCGCTTGCCGAGAGGTCTAATTCCTTTTGTAAATGAGGTCACGAAAGGGGCGATGATCACTTTGCAACTAAATCGACTGACCTAATAAAAAGAACCGATGCCTCTCCAGAACTCGAAGAATAGCCAAAGCCAATCGATCGAATGTACTATAATTTTTTTCTGCCTCTTTTGATGCCCAGAAAGCAAAACAAATGGATAGCTCTCTACCTTTAACATCCCGTTAGGATACTACGCCACTAATAGCTACGCTATTTGTATCTGTTGTCACTAGAAACGGGCGATTAAATCTAGGATATGAGAGTAATTCATTGCTAGTTAAGCAGCTTTTAAATGGTTAAAGGCCATCTCTTCTTCCACTCCTCAATTTATAACTTCTTCTTTAATAAAGAATCTAAGGATCACGCATACTCGCCAAAACCTCTTTTGAATTTATGGTAATACCCAGCAAGCCCAAGGAACCAAGCTACTTCCTTAGGGTTACGTGGCTGCTACTTCACTGGGGCAGGGTTGGATACCCTTTAGGGTTATTATGTGACCTAAAAATTCAACCTGTTTACAGAAAAATTTTCATTTTGACAACTTTATTTTCCTACCATTACATCGCAATACTTCTAAAACTTTACGAATATTATTATTATGTTCTTCGGCCGTTTTCCCTGTAATTATGATATCGTCTAAATAAACAAAAAAATCATGGCCAATTAAGGGACACAAAACTGCCATCATTACTCTAGAGAAATAACTTGGAGCATTTTTAACACCGAAAAGAAGAAAATAAAAACTGAAATAGTTGATCGTTACCTATAAATGCCGTTTTACATTTACTGTCTTCTTGAATGGGTATTTGATAGTATCTAGATTTTAAATCAACAGTTGTAAAATATTTACCATCTTGTACCTTCACTAGTATTTCTTTGATCATGGGTAATGGAAATGTATTATCCGTAGTGACTGCATTCAACCTCCTATAATCAACACACAATCTTACCAAGCCATCCTTTTTCCTAACAGCTACAATTGCAGAAGGCCCGGGGATTCGCTCTCCTCGATTATCCCTGGTTTCCTTAATTTACTAATTTCCCTTTTTTTTCTCTCCCTGGAAATGAATGAGTACCTTATAAGGCCTTGACCTGATCAGCTCCGCCTGCCCAGTTTCAATGCTGAAGGGAAATAGATCAATCCTCCCAGGTGGCTCATCTCCACGATGGTACTTGGATGAAGAGGGGCTTTACATCATCAGTTGGCATGGACATAGTGACAGAAGCCTATACGGGATTTGTCGTTGATGCAGAAATATTTTCAAGAAATTGCAATGCTTGTAATGTTATTGATGGAAAACTAAAGAAAACTTTGATAACTGAAGATGAACATAAGGCTAAATTTCAGGCACATAAAGACTCTGGAAAATGCAAGAAGAATTATTATGAATATTCCGGAAAAATGGAAGTGGATGCTGCTGTTGCAATATGGGGAAGATCTTTAAAAAGGAAATTTAGATACAGAGTGTATGTAGGAGATGGTGATGGAAAAGGGTTTAAAGCAATACAAGAAATGAAAGAAGGAACTGGTCCATATGGCACTGAGTACCTAGTGGTAAAAGAGGAATGCATAAATCATGTGCAGAAAAGACTCAAACATCTTTTAGAGGAATTAAAAAAGAAGTGTGTAAAAAAAGAGTGACAAATAGAAATGGAAAAGAAAGAATTACATTTGTCAGTACTCTCGGTGGAAAAGATAAATTGAGTGAAAATAATTGTGTGAAGTGCAGTAAATATTATGGTTGTGCTGTGAGGAGAGGTGCCAAAGATCCTGATGACCCTATTGGTGCCATGAGAAGGGAAATAATGGCCATATTTCTTCATTTAACGAGCACTGATGATAAACATGATCATTCACTTTGCCCAAAAGGGGAGAAGAGCTACTGTTTTTATCAGTAAGATATTGCAAAAAATAGGAAGCCAAGAAGTCATGATAAAATGAAAGTGAGACTAAGACTGAACCAAGAGGAGATGACCCTTGTCCGCCAGTGTTTTGAGAGAGTTACAACAGATGATATCTTGAGCAGATGCAGGAAGGGCCGTACTCAAAATATGAACGAGGCTTTCAACAGTAAAGTATGGGCCAAGTGGCCAAAAGTAAGATATCATGGAAAAGATACTGCCACTTTGGCCTACCATATTGCAGCAATTGAGCACAATGTAGGATACATTGCTGGCTCATTAATTCCAGTAATGAAAGATGCAACAAAGCAATGTCTAAAAACTCTAACACTAAAAGAAAAAAAAAGAAAGAGCATATCTATTGCTCCACCGAAAAAGAAAACGAAAGTATATGCAAGCAGAGGAGATGCATATCAGCCAGGAGCCAGTTAGTGTACTAAACCTGGCAACAATAAGTAGACTGGCATACTATGCAACAATAGAAAAATAACCATGTCTATAAGAGGGGATAATATCTTTTTATAAAAGAGGGGACCAGGAGCCTTGTACACTTTCCAGATCAGCTTTACCAACAAATGTGAGTACATCAAAACTTTAAACTGTTATTTCTCAAAATAGTATTTTTCGTTATCAAATTGCTAACTACTTACTTATTTATGGACCAATTTTTTAAATTAAAAAAGTATTATAACTCTGGATGATTGTAAAAATAGAAAAAATGGCAAGATTTTTCCTATCGCCCCCCCCCCCCCAAAAAAAAAAATTAATTGGAAAAAAATTTGAATTTTTTTTTTTTGGACATTTTTTTTACGAGATGGAACAAAAAACCTAAAAAAATGTGAAAATATGTACCTCTTTTGTATTGTATATACTATAAGCACTATGTTGGTTTTTAAATTTTTAAAATTCATTCATAAATAAGGGATGAGATAGATTTTGAAAAGAGGAGAAAAAGTCCAAAAAAAAAAAAATAATAACAAAACTATTCAACTTAGGGAGACTAAAATTGGCTAAAGTATTGTGTTCATATAGATGCATATTCTGTGCAAATTTCAATGTCATAGTACCAAAATGACCCCCGCCTTGAGTTTCTCCCCTTAATTTACTAATTTCCCTTTCTTTCTCTCCCTGAAAATGAATGAGTACCTTATAAGGCCTTGACCTGATCAGCTCCGCCTGCCCAGTTTCAATGCTAAAGGGAAATAGATCAATCCTCCCGGGTGGCTCATCTCCAATTGCAAATACATTTGTATAATTATTGAGAATATTACCAACTAAAGGTTGATATTCAACAGACAGTTTTCGCGCTTGCAAAATCAAATTTTGAGTGCGTTTGTCTGCGCGGGCTGGAGTTGTGACTCCCATCATCCCATTCTTAACAATTTCTCATAACTGTAACTCACACACAGAATCACTTTCTAACACAACTCTTTAATTTGACATATCAATTATCGTTATACCAGCTCTGTTCTCTTTTATTTCCGATAAAACCTCTACAATTATATGCTCCCAATTGTCCTGAGGTTTAGCAACGACCTTCGTTCCCTCCGGGAGAGGGTGACACGGGGTAACTGATATGCTCGTAAGTGTCTGGGAAGACAACACTTCTCCTCTCTCAGGTACAGCTGTTAACTTACCTAAATGTCTCTCCGACGCAGCACAAGCACTCACTCTTTCATGACTTTCTATCGGCTTAATACACCCTCCTGCTTTTACTGTTGTTGTATATTTTCCCTTAAAAATGCAAATTTGATCACTAGAAATGAAATCTATTCACAGATCCCACATTAAGGTTAACGATCGTTGTATTGTTTATGCAGATATTGTTTCCTCCTGGTATGTCGAGGAAGAGTGATGCTGCTGACTTTAGTGGGTTTGAGGAGAATCTTTTTTCAATCAGTGAAACGCTGGCACCTGTGTCGATCAGCGCTCGAATGGATTTATCTAGCAATTCAATCCTAACTGCTAATATTCCTAGCCGGCCATTACGATATATGGGGAACGGGCCAATGCCCTCAGCTGCAATGCCGCTGCTCCCTAGTACTGCTGGGTGAGGTCTGGGGTACCTATGGAGGTCCCAGTGGCTGCTCTAAGTACGTCGTTGTTGGGAGCGCTACCTTGGCTACTGATTCTGATGTCATGCGGGGGGGCCATCAAACTCCCTCATCTCCCCCTTCATCTGTTTCCTTTTCCTTGGATGTTGGGCTGGGGGAGGTTTGCAAGTGCCACAGCCCACCCGCCTTCAGCGTTTTTTGCTGGGTACTCACAAGATAGATGACCGTAGGCCTGACAAGTTTAACAGCGGGGGATACTTGGGTCGGGTATCCCACACGTCGGTGCCCCTCTTCCCCACACTGCCAACATCTGCGTTCTCCCCTCTTCCGCCTTCGGGGTTGATGAGTGCCTCTCAAAACTCTCAACTTCTTGGAATCGGGCCAGTTATTCCCAGTAATTGTCATCGAACAAATAACCACATAAACACCGGTTTACTAATCTGCCATTAGGTTTACAGGTAATTGCCTTTTTATCACCTTCCGGGAGATTGGCATTCCAGGTAGCAATCGAATCGCAATTTCCAAAAATGTGAGTTGTAAAACCGGGAATGGATTCACCTTCCAAAATTTTGGGTATGTAATTTACTTTTATGTCCCCCTTTCTTGTATCAGGTAAGGCATACTTTTCAATCAAACATTTTATCTCAGTATAACTTCTTAAACTGTATTGTGGCCAACACATTACCTCCATTGCCAGAGCATCTTTCAGTAATCTAATTACTTGAATAGTTTTTTTTTTCGACCACCCATATGTGGCTACTTCAAAGTTTCTCAAAAACACTCCAATTTAATGAAACCCTTCGTTAGGCCGCTGATAATGAAAAGGCCTAACACATATTTAGAGTTCTGGCAGCTTTCGAACTACAATTTGTGTATCCTCACTCAGCTATGAATGTGTATTTTCACTAGTGTGCGTTGGACTTTGTTCAATGACGTCGGATATTCTGTGGTTGGGGGCTGCTACTCTTCTCGTTCAACTTTACAATTCTTGCTTTCTAATTTCCTGTCTATATTTTTCATCGACAACTCTATATCCCAATGCTCTTTCGTTCTCATCTCCTGCAGCAGCAGCGTCTGCTATGGTAGTCCCTGTGTATCTAGGTATCTTGAACTTTAATTTTACAGGCTTAACAAACAACTTTGCTCAGACCATACACAAAAAGACGTATATTTACAATCAATACCAATATGTCCTACGTTGACGATAATGAGACATCAGAACATGCGTTTTTTCACTTTATTACAAAAAGTTCGCGAGTACACTTTACACAGCTAACACTCTCTCAGGTGAGAGCCTTCTCTACGTGAGTGTACAAGGGCAACTAACTACCGCTTTCCATGAAAATGCAATCTTGCTATAGTAATATGTTGAATAGTTAGGTTTTTGGAATTATCATGATTTTAGAGTTCATATACCTTGACGTACAGGACATACCTTCATACAAGAATTAGGATATATATATATATATATATATATATATATATATATATATATATATATATATATATATGTATATATATATATATACATATATATATATATATATATATATATATATATATATATATATATATATATATATATATATATATATCTTCAAGATACTTGAAGATATATATATATATATATATATATATATATATATATATATATATATATATATATATATATATATATATATATATTTATATATATATATATATATATATATATATATATATATATATATATATATATATATATATATATTTATATATATATATATATATATATATATATATATATATAAATATATATATATATATATATATATATATATATATATATATATATATATATATATATATATATATATATATATATATATATATCTTCAAGATACTTGGACTGAAACTTTTCTTTCGTTGTATCTGTTAAGCACATTGCTATACAGCTACTATATTACCCATAAACTAAAAAAAAAACTATCTTTTTATCATTTAGCAAATTTCTACCTCATAGTCTTCCTTTTCTATACCATAAATAAAAATCTCAAAGCAAGTGTTTTAGTATGTAATTCACTCTTATTTTTTTACAACGTAAATGGAAAGTATATCACTTCGAAATATTTCCCTTAGGACATTTAAAGACTAATAAATCATGGCGTAATTTGATTTATATTTGCACACTACTATAAAATAAGAAAATGACGATAGTTATGTGTGACATATACGTTAATACTCTGACGTATCCACAATTGTTTAATTTTTTTTTCCTCTTTTCTAACATTTTCTTTTTTTGTAATTTTCTGGTGATTATGGTCAAATCGATAGGTCTGATATAATGTGTTACCGATGACTTCAGAGAGAGAGAGAGAGAGAGAGAGAGAGAGAGAGAGAGAGAGAGAGAGAGAGAGAGAGAGAGAGAGACCGTCATTTACCTTAAGATTTGGTTCAATAGATTCAAAAGACATTGGCTCCACCTGGACGGCAATGTTCTTATGATATGCTCACTTCCAACATGTTGAATGTTACATTGAGTGGTCGTATGAAAAGGAAATCTAATAAATGATAGTTGAGGCTATGATAAATAAATAAATACAAATCTAATTAGAATATGACCGTACACACTACAATCCAAAGCTATAAATCATTTTTGCTTTTTCTTTGCAAGCTATTTACTTCGATGAATATTTATGTGGATCTTTTCCCTGAGTTATTAAATATAATATACCTAATCTTAGCTTAACCTCTTAAGTAATCATCAACATAATCAAAACTATCATTCTATAAAATTTTACTTTACCTGAACTTTCAAAGGTGGATCTGTTTGTAGAAGTAAAACGGACCAGGTTGGAACCTATCAACTATGAGCTTATATATCAGGCAATATAATTATGCCTCTCTTTGACATGCAGTCTAAAGGTGATTTATCACATAAACAAAGTGTTCTACTGTCCGTTATTGTTGCCCGTGTTGATGCACTAGCTTTATATGATAGTGTTTTTTTTTTTTTTTTTTTTTTTTTTTTTTTTTTTTTGGCTTTCCACTTACGTGGCGTAATGGTGTTTGTTAAATCAATCCTCGTTATCAATGTCCTTTTGGTTACATTTCTTGATCGAAGGGGAATAAGGATAATAACTAAAACTGTTGCATGATCGGCGATTCACATATTCATCATGTTTCAACAACTTACAGATTTACCTTACAATAACTTCTGGCTGTAAATTATTTATCGATCTTCCTCTCATTATTTTTTTTTCATATACCTAAATTCACTAAAAAGTCAACAGCTCTCATTAGCATTGTAAATCAAACGCTTTATAAATCATACGCTTTTGTCCCAAAGGAAAACATTGTATAAGATTTAATAATATGTAATACGTAGGACCAAAATATTATTTTTTTTCAGATTTGCATCATTTTCTGGCATATGATTTACAATGACATAAGGATCTATTGAAACAAATATTATTTCTAAAGCTTCACTTTCTTGATGTCAGTATTATACATGTAGAATTATGTAATCAAATTTAATATCTTTTTAAGCAGTATATCTGTCATTTTCATTACTTAATTAATATACACATTTCGAGCCTCATTCACAATAGACTTTTGCGTTTGTTCAATCTATGTGATATCACTATAATCATATAAAATATTAAATAACCGCAAAAAAATATATGATATGCATAATGTAAATAGCTTAATGGTTTCAAGGAAGTCGTTTACCTTTTTATATTACGAGAATATACTGTATATACGCACACACGCCCGAACACACACACACACACACACACACATATACATATATATATATATAATATATATATATATATATATATATATATATATATATATATATATATATATATATATATATATATATATATATATATATATATATATATATATATATGTATGTGTGTGTGTGTGTGTTTGTGTGTGTGTGTGTGTGTGTAGAGAGAGAGAGAGAGAGAGAGAGAGAGAGAGAGAGAGAGAGAGAGAGAGAGAGAGAGAGAGAGAGAGAGAGAGAACTTTTTTCTTAGATGTCCATCACTTTATCACAAGAGTCGTTAATAAGCCAGGTAACCAAAACCTTCCTCCTCCAGATCAGTTAAAATTCAACATACATGTTCTTTACGTATCTATATATCTAAATGGTGTTTCAATCAATCAGAAATAACAAATGGTCAGCGATAATGAACATTAATCAATATGAAGAGTATTTTGATGTCAGATTTCCACATGAACTTAACAAAAGAAATGCCTGGAAGGAGTAGCAAATGATGACAAGTATATTGATTATATCTGAAAAAGATGAAAAATAAATATTAAGGACGAAAATTTGGTTTTACGTAACGCTTATACCTACCGTTTAAAGAAAAACAAATACATAGTTATGTCCTTTAGAAATTTTATGAGATATAACTGTACACTAGATGGTTTAAGTCTCTTTCTTAACAATCATAAGGTCATTATTTCTTATAACGAGATATACTTTTAATTCTTTTTCGATCAATCGAGAGTAATATACCGATAACATATTAACAGATCAATAATTGTGTACCTATAAACGAGGAACACATTATTCTAATTAGAATACTAAAGTAGATATCAGAAACTTATTTTCAGACTAAAACAATAATGAATAATGATTCACCTTAAGAACATTGTCTCTCACACGATATAGGGATTTGATGATTAAATTTGTTCGATAATGTGATGGATAAGGGTATTCAAACAAAGTTTTCATATGGCGGCATCTCTGAATGGAATGTTTTCTAGAAAAGTAGATGACATTTCGGGTTATATTTTAAATTTATATACAGGAAAGTATTAACTTTAGGAGTGGTAAAGATGAATATGTTGAAGAGCATTACTTGGCATAGTGGTTGAGAAGGAATCAGAAAGAATAAAAGAAATGTTGATTTCCACTAACGTATTCACAAAATTATGATGAAAACATATCATTTATAATTATTATTATTATTATTTTTATTATTATTATTATTATTATTATTATTATTATTATTATTATTATTATTATTATTATTATTATTATTATTATTATCACCTGCTAAACTACAACCCTGGTTGGGAAAGAGGGATGCTATAAGCCCTGGGACTCCAAGGAAAATAGCCAATATAGTACTGTCTGGCAGTAGTATCTCAATGGGTGGCTGATGACCGGTCCAACCTGCTACCTTAAATGATGATATCACGATATTATTTTTTAATTTCATTATGGTCGTCATATAATCTTTGTCTATGAACGTATACTTTTCGTCGCATGCTATTTGTAAATTTCCGTTCAATCACCGTATAGACGTATGTTACTTCACTTCTATGGGTTACTTTTCGTAACTGTAATGAATATTCCAGGTATGAAACTACTGGTATGGCTGTTTCGAAAACATATTCATGTCCCTTGGGTTACATTCATCAGAGTTTATGACGTTAACTCCTTTTATACTTCATTTCCCATGAGGCCTGGCCACTATCTACTTCCAAAGACATTACCAACACAATTTTATAAGTATGGCGTGAAGTACATCATGTGCGGGCGAACAATTGCATTATGTTCTCCATAAATGATACCTGGGATTAACAATAATTTTAGGGGTTTCTTTTTCATAATTATTGGGTCTAGAATAACAGATATTTTCTTCTTCAGTATTTAAAAAAAAAAGAAGGAACATATATAAGTTATTTTAGTATGCGCAATGTTATAATAGAAAAAATAGCGGTAAAATTATATTGTTGATGATCTCTCTGAAACACTATAGAAGAAATATTCGTATATAATTTTGTGGGCATAATATTACTATTCGTAGTTTAAAACTTTTTAAACCATCTACTAATAGAGCAGGAGCCCGCAGTGGTTTGGGTACCTGAAAAGCGAAACAATTTTCTTAGTTATAGTGATGTTGTATGTACATCACTGTTTATGAAAACTGAAGTCTGCCGGGGATCTGGTGGTGGGTGTGGCCCTCAGCGGCATGAAAGTGATATGGAAAAATTGACCTAGATCAGCTGGAAAGTGAACCACTTGATAATGGTGTTGAAATATCCCTTATACCTTCAGGAACTGGGAACGGGTACTGACAGACTTTTTGTGTGGTGGCGTGACCCTGACAGACTTATGTAACTGCCCCGTCAAAATTGACCTAGATCAGCTGAAAAGCGAACCAAATGAAACTTGTTGTAAAATCATCAGTACCACTCCGGGTATAGTGAATGACCACTGACAGACAGTTTCTGTGGTGGGGTACCCCTGACAGACATGCCCAAATAACCAGACCCCTTAAGTGACCTAGATCAGCTGAAAAGCGAACCAAATGAAACTTGTTGTAAAATCATCAGTACCACTCCAGGTATAGTGAATGACCGCTGACAGACAGTTTCTGTGGTGGGGTACCCCTGACAGACATGCCCAAATGACCAGACCCCATAAGTGACCTAGATCAGCTGAAAAGCGAACCAAATGAAACTTGTTGTAAAATTATCAATACCACTCCAGGTATAGTGAATGACCACTGACAGACAGTTTCTGTGGTGGGGTACCCGACAGACATGCCCAAATGACCAGACCCCATAAGTGACCTAGATCAGCTGAAAAGCGAACCAAATGAAACTTGTTGTAAAATTATCAGTACAACTCCAGGTATAGTGAATGACCACTGACAGACAGTTTCTGTGGTTGGGTACCCCTGACAGACATGCCTAAATGACCAGACCCCATAATTAATTCCTTCAGGACCAAGTTGTAGTGATGCTTTGTAACACTGGTCACTACATCCAAGTCTAGAAAGGGTTAAGCTAGATTAGCTTGTAAGCGAGACAGATGAAATAGAGTAAAACGAACATATAAAATTATCATGTATATTCATCACTGGCCAATGTTGAAGTGAACATTGTTTCCCATAGAACATCTATATCCCTGACAATGTAATGCATAAAAAATATTGAAGAAGTAAATATAAACAAAATTAAAATTATGTTTTCTGAAAGACACTAAAGTA
The DNA here is from genome assembly GCF_036898095.1 of Palaemon carinicauda. Classification (NCBI taxonomy): domain Eukaryota; kingdom Metazoa; phylum Arthropoda; class Malacostraca; order Decapoda; family Palaemonidae; genus Palaemon; species Palaemon carinicauda. The sequence goes on from NC_090730.1 coordinate 55,613,616, forward strand.
AATAACGCCATCCTGATAATAAGTTCCTATCATCGAACAGTTACAATGGATTAAGTGCATTTCCTTAAACATATATCTAATATCTAATATTTAATATCTAATATCGTACATGCACAATAGAGTTGATCAGACTGAATGAAAATATAATCCATAATAATTCCTTTCACATTATTTTGGATGCTGAGAAATAATAGTAAAAAAAGAGGGATAAATTCGGCTGGCCATATACTTTACATCGTTGAATGTTTTGTGCACATACTATAACCTTGCAATAAATGCATTGTGTCAATGGAGGACCAACTATAAAATATACTAATCCATCTCTTCTGTATCAGAATCTGAGTCCTCACTCCATGGCTCATCCTCACACTGGTCATAATCACTCAGTTCATCAAGGTTATCTGTTTCCATCACTGTTTCCTCTGATTGACTAAGAATTTCCTGATCTTTGTCACTGTCATTAGCAAATAAAGAATCAGGAACGGCTGGTCCGTCAAACCAGGTAGGCTGCAAGTTACCATCTACTGCCCAACCATAATCAATGGCGCATAGGCCTCGATCAGGTGATTTTTTGTTAGCATGACTCCACAAAACTGTCACATAGTGTTCCCTCAGTAGTTTTTTCTTAAGTGTCCGACGAGTTGGGGGCAACAATGCACAGTCAACCTTTTTGATATGAAGAAGTGGGTTTTCCTAAAAGGAATGTGGAATCATATGACAAAATACTTCAAAAGAGAATGTTCTTAAGCTAGATTAGATTGAAATAATTGGGTAATACACTCAGAATGCTTTTCGTGTCAAAATAAATGTGGGTTGTTAAGACCCTAGAGTAAGAGACAGAAAGAAATATCATAGAATGTGCATTGGAGGTTACGATATGAATACATTGTTACTCTCTTAAGTCAATTCAAGGGAGACATGTTACATCCTGAAAACCAAACACACTTGATACATATATACCTTATCTATTGTGCCCGACATCTGCATAATTTTTCTATAACGTGCTTCATCTACATCACGTTCTTTGTTTTGGCCATACATCTTGCAAACAAACTGGATGCCACGTCTATGTCAACTTCACCGTCAACTTCACCCATGTCGGAGAACAACTGGAGAAAGCTTCCTGTTGGGTCCTTCTCAAGTGTTTCCAGAGGTTTGACTTTGCCTTTCCTGAAGGGGAATATGAATCATTTTGGTAACAACGGCATGACTACCTCTTCAAACTAATTAACTTCATTTTGTCATGATTCTAAATCTTTGCTGTACAATGAGTATGCCAACTCTATCTGTCATTTAAAGGTGGAACAAAATCCTACCTGTAAAAGGCTGATGTGAAGTCACATCCAGTGAATGCGTGGTTACCCCGTAGTGCTTTTGGGAGTCCTGATTTTTGCTCCTCAAGGACCTCTACAATATTGGTGACATTAATGTATCGCCTGCTGTTTTCGCTGCCACAGTCCATGAAGACATTTTTGGAGGACCTCACATCTGGGTCTTGATTTCCAAGTATACCAAGTATACATCTGCATCGGATGCTCGTACAAGGACCTTGCTTCCTGAGGTATTTTCCAGGTGGAATGCTATAAGGGTATCTGCCTCCTCGTGGTTGGCCTGGAGGTGAGATGGGCTGGTCACTGAGATCTCCTGGAAGGCCATTGGAAACATTCACCGCCATAAAAGGCATACAGTGTTTTTCTATTTAGGATGTTCCAATAGTGATTCCCCCCCTCCCCCCTTCCTTTAGCAGAAATTTTCCAAGTTCGTTTTTGAACATTCCATTATTGAGAAGTTTTGCTCCTTTATGTCTCATTGTCTGGTTAGGTCCAGTGATTGTGTAAACAGAATCTTCTGCACCACGCAATTTTTTCTCACTGTCCTTGACTGAATTTTCGACGTACTTATCAAGGCAGACATGGATTTCATCCCCTCCACCAGTGCATACTGTAGATAGGATGGTTCAGGAAATAGCTCCGTACGATGTTCCAACATTCATAACTGACAAGACAGAATGAATAAGCAGGCCTCCATCATATATCCGAACACAAATACCTTGATGTACCTCTATTGGGATTGGTGTGTCTTTCTGGAACTTTTCCAGCCTATTCGGTAATGTATGCTTCCTGCTCTTCAAGAGTGCTCCATCAGCATGTGCCAAGGAAAGAGGATATGACGTGATTGGGTACCTGAGAACGTGCCTGAGATCGAAGTTGTTATTTTCGGCCACAACAATGATGATTCTTATGAAAAAGTCCCTCAGACTTTCAACCCTCTTTGCAGTTTCTGTAGCAAGAGTCGTCCCTTTTTTCACCCTTATCCTTTTTACTGACTTCAGAAATCTTGCCGAGTCCTTGTGCCACTCTCTTTAGAATTGTTGTCTTGCTACCTGGCCCCTCTGCAATGTTCCGAGGAGATACTTCTCAGTTTCTTTTGTTGCAGCCCGCCCAGTTGCGTAGCATTGAACACAGCATCAGATGCCATCGATGTGGCCCTTCGGTCAATTGCCCCATTTTGAGGCCCTTGTAAGTTTGGTGTAAGGCCACCTAAGAGGCTTCTAAAAAACAGCTCCTGTTGCTTTGGTATATCCGGTGCACTTTCTTTCAAATTTTGCACTGTGGCTGGATCAGGCACTTTGAATTTTGGCAACTGCATGATCTGGGAACGAAGATGGAGGGCCGCCCATATAAGTTTTTCATTTTCCTCATGTTCCTTTGTGTTGTCATACAGATGTACTCGTGCCTGTTCATCAGTGAGTGATGCGGCATGGATGAAATTTCCCCTTCTATTGTCAGCAAGCTTCACTCGGACTTGGTCACCAAATTTATCTTGAACTTTCCTTATCAGATTTTGTGTTGTGTATGCGTCAACATCTTGGGGATCACCTACATTACTTGTGTAATCAGCTTTGTACTTATTCAACAATGATGTCACCATCAGAGACTTTTCATTTTGGATAATTGGTTCTTTGATGAAACCACACAGTGATTTGAATGGCCTTTTATGGATATCATGAGGTGTTGCACAACTTGTTTCTGCCACTTCTGTCTCATGCATGGAATGCCATCTGCACGACTTGTGGTATTTACCCTCTTTGGCAATAAGATCAATATTGCCCATGATCAAACTTTTGGAATGGTCATTTGTGGATCTATGGGCCCACTCCAATAGTGTATCACAGCCACCTTTTGTTGCAATTAATGTATGCGGTTCCTCTTTTCCCCGTTTCTTTTTCCTCTCCTTCCCACAGAAGATACACTCTCTCTTTAAGATGCTATGTATCTCAGTCTTTGGCAAGACACTGTTTGACCTTGTATATTTCTTTGATGGACCTAACTAATTTTCCAGTCTCTTCACAGCAGCGTATCTTCGGTGGCAGGAGGGATGGTACATTTCACCACAAAAGTCAGAGCTCATAATCCTCATAGTGACTTCTTCATATTTGTCACTCATCAAGATGGAACAAATGGATACTGCATTCTTCAAGGAGGGTCTTGTTCTCAATTCTCTTCAACTGTTTATTCTCTTCAGTTAACGTTTTGCAGATGAAACAGATAGAGGCCTCCGCACCATTTTCATTACCCTAGAAAAAAAACTTCCACAAATAACAAACTTTTTAATACCATTAGTGCTTCATACAATAACAAATGTTTGTTCTAAAACGATCTGAAAACACCACTAAAATAATT
>NC_090730.1:55627298-55634798 GCF_036898095.1 Palaemon carinicauda
ATTGTGTCGTCACCGGATGCAGGTGCCTTCCGAGAAAGAATATAAAGTTTCCATATTGTGTTTAAATGCTAAGACAATTAAGCATACGATATCTGTGATATCGATAATTTAGGCATTTCATATCTATACTTCACCTGAATTGGTCATCCGACCAAACCAGCTCCACTCCTGTGATGGAGATGTTTAACACTGTTGTTTTTAGAGAATAAACCACTTTTAAAGATACTAAGATGAACTTTATTTTCAAGACTTAACATCTCAAACAACACATACTCAATGTGTGCTTATAAAAGTAGCACACTAATAAATGGTGACAGCAGTTAAACTCTAAGAATCAGAGAAAGATCTTCAAGTAATTAATAATAATACTCTAAGAATTAGAGGAAGATCTTCAAGAAATAAAAAATAAAGCTGTAAAAACCAGAGAAAGATCTTCAAGAAATCAACGTTAATGAATCTACAATTTTGACTAAGTAACATAGTCCATCGAAATCTACAACATTTGATGAATGTTATACATACAAACTGATGAACTGGATCTTCAATCAACATCCTAGGAAACCCAAGGACTGACGTTCAACGCTTACAAAACATATCCAGGAAGCACTACATTCAACGGAAACTCAGACGATACATCGCTAACAAACATCAAGAGAGAGAGAGGATGTGACAACATCACACAGAACCATATATAAGCTAAGTACAATTTTTCAAATTCATTTCAGTTTGGGCAGTGAAGTGTAGTTATCACAAGTCGTTAGTCGATTATTACTGGGGTGAGTGGTTTGCTAATCTTTTATTTTCCTTTCATTAAAGGAAACTATGTTCAACTCCGAATTCTCATCTAGAATTTTTTCTCTCTTTGTGCTAATTCCATTTTCTTTCAGAAATTTACAGGAAATATCTTTGTGTTCGGTTTTCTTTCAGAAATTCTCGGGAAATGTCTTGGGATTAGTAACATTGTTTTGGGGAATTTTATTGTAATCTTTGTCAGTGGGTACTTATGCGTTTACGCAGTGGATGTCTGTATTCATATAGATATTTTGATAGAATTGCAAGGGGTCGAAGAGATAGGAAAAGAAATACAGCAGTCATGACGCCCCCTGTGAGCCCCAACCCTGGACCTAGTGGCGTAGGAAAGACTAATCCTCTCCCAATTGTGATGCTTGTAAATGCCAGGTCTGCAATCCTTCCTTTTCAGGGTCGAGTCAATGGGTTCTTGCCTCAAAATGTGGAGTCATGGATTTCATCCGTCGATGCCCATTTAAATGACAAACAAATCGTACACCCTTTTGTACAATTACAAGAAGCTAAAAGTTTTATAGATTTTTCTAAGGGGGATGCGAGTGCGTATTTAAGAGGTGTTTCATTTCAAGAAGCAGTTACCTGGGATGATTTCAAAGTTAGGTTACGCGCGGTCTATGGGGGTGAAGAAGCCTTGGATGTAGTATTAACGTTAAGAAATACACTTAATCAAGCCACTATGAATCGGCTTAATATTATTGAGAGAGCAGCTCTCATAGCTGATAGGCTTAATGAATATCAGGATATTTTAGGTAATTCCACATGGGTTACTAGAGATAACATCTCCGTGAAAGATTTTTTACGATTAATATATTTAACTTGCATGATACTTATGTTACCTGAAGCTTTAGTACGGTGTTTTGATAAAAAGTTAACGCCTGCAAGTACGGAATTGGATGTATATAAACAGATAAAAAAACACATGGCTAAGTGTCCGGATCTCGATCCCGTGTTAACTCAAGTTTTTGCAAAGAATGAAACAAAGCCACAAACAGTGAACGTAGTTAATAATAGTCAATTAGCGGGAATGACGTGTTATAATTGCAAACGTCAAGGTCACTTAAGCGCGGACTGCAGAACGAAATTCTGCTCGATACATAATAGTTCGACACATTCATACAATCAGTGTTACTCGCGCAAGACACAACAGAATCCCAGAAATACACAGTCAATTCCACAGTCAGTTCCATATGGAAATAAGAAGAAAAATCCTCATTTTAACAATAAGAAGAAACAACCAAATGTCAATGCTGTTCAGAGTCCGAAGCAAACAAACACTTCTTCGAATATCGCTGAGCCTGGGTCGTCAAACCAGACCTCGAAAGGTCAGACTAATTTTCAGAATGTGCAGAGCAAAGCAAATACCACATAGTTAACTCCAGTGGGGAAGAGAGTGATGTTGGGTCAAGGTTTTTCATGTCAACATCAATAGTATTGAATAATCAATTTAATGTTTTATCCGATAATTTTGAGGCACTAGATTTTCCTATGAAACACACGGCCGAATTAAGTAAAACAGTGCATGCTCCCGTAGATTTGCAACGAATTCATACAATAATAAGCCAAAATGAGTTACGACCAACCTTATATGCTGTAAAATTAGAACACAAATCCTTTACGTTATTTTTTGACTCTGGTAGTCCACGTAATATCATGGATTTGAAGACACATCATTTGTTGTTTTCGAACTTTCCGATTGAAAAATCCGGAGTTTGACTCTCGGGTATAGGAAATAATGAATTAAATGTCATAGGCATAACTCATGTTCAATTCAAAGTCGGTAAACGCACGTTTGCCGATACATTTGTTGTTGTACAAAACATTGATATGTATCCAGCTGTAATTATAGGATACCCATCTATGGGAAATCAAAACATTATCTTAGCCCCTGCCAAGCACGGCGTGTATATCAAAGGGAAATTCTATAAGTCTTCTAATACCTTAAAATCAGTTTTGGATAAAAAGGAGACGACAAATGTAACCGTAACGTACGTTGAAGAATAAAGAAATAATATACACGACACAGCAGAATTCTCGTTCACCCGTAATATCATCTTGCACGCAATCTATCAAGCCAAACGTACCTTCGAAATTAATAGTGCAAATAAAGAAAACATTACCGGGATCTGAAATACTAATCCTTTCCGACACTTTGAAAACTAACGGATTGTCTGTCACACAAGCTATTTATACAGTAGGCTCAAATCAACAATGTAATATTGAAGTCTGTAATCATTTAAATAACACTTTAGTAATTCACAAAAATCAACATATCTTGGATGTAGAAGTTTATTAACATCGTATTCTTACCGTTGCTGAAATCAATCACTCTCAATCAGTTGCGGATGAATCCCTTTTGCAATTTAATAAAAATAAAATCAATAAAGACATTCAAGACGAAGAAATTCAGCAAAAAATTTTTGGACTTTTAACTAAATATCATGATGTTTTTTCCACTACGGATGGATCCTTAGGAAAAACAGATGTGATCGAGCATCAAATAAGGTTAAAAGACAAGCAGAAAAATATCTATGTACCCTCGTACAGACTCCCTATGAAATAAATGATGAAGTAGGTAAAATGCTAGAAGAAGGAGTCATTAGGAAATCAAACAGCCCTAATAATTTTCCTTTAATAGTTTTAACGAAAAAAGATCGAACATGGCGTATCTGCGTCAACTTCCGTCTTCTAAACGAGGAGACGATCCCTGATCGATTCCCAGTGCCATGTAATGACGATATTTTGTCTTTGTTAGGTCAGAATAAATATTTTACCAGTTTGGACTTACTTAAAGGCTTTCACCAGATATCATTAGCAGAAGATAGTATCCCATACACAGCCTTCAGCACAGCCAGGGGACATTATGAATTTTTACGGATGCCTTTTGGTTTACGTTGTGCTCCTATAACATTTACAAGAATGATTAACATAGTGTTTGGAGACTTGTTAGGGGATATATTGCATGCCTATATGGATGATCTTGTAATCTTTTCCAACACCTTAGAAGAACATCTACGTAAGTTAGAACTAGTACTACGGAGATTAAGACAACATAACTTAAGGGTAAAGATTAGTAAGTGTGAATTTTTTAAAACAGAATTAATATATTTGGGTTTCATGGTGTCAAGCCAAGGTCTTAAAGTAGTCCATGATAAGGTGTCGGCTATACGTAATTTTCCCATACCTACTAATGTCAAGGGAATACAGCAATTTCTGGGTTGTAGTGGATATTACAGGCGTTTTATACGCAACTATTCAATAATAGCCGCTCCTTTAACTGATCTTACGAAGAAGGGCGTATATTTCATATGGTCGGAGCATCATCAACAGGCGTTTAATACCTTGAAAGATGAACTGTGTAGTTTTCCTATCTTAAAATCTCCTGACTTCGGTAAGGAATTCTTCATTGCAACAGACGCCTCAGACTTAGGAGTAGGTGGGGTATTGCTTCAGCAATATGATAAACAATTTTTCCCGATAGCTTTTTATTCTCGAAAATTGAGAACTTCCGAAAGTAAGTATGCGGTAATAGACAAGGAAGGACTAGCTATTGTTAATTCGCTAGTGCATTTTAAGTTCATAATTTACGGTTATCCCGTTAAGGTTCTTACTGACCATAAACCACTAACAGAGTTCTTTAAAGGCTTCAATCACAGCCCTAAACGAACTCGGTGGCATTTGATCATTCAAGATTTTGGCGCAAGAATCAGGTAGTTACCTGAGAAAGCAAATATCATTGCGGATGCATTATCACGCAACCCCGTGTCATCTTGTACGGAGCCTTTATCTGAATTAATAGATATATCAACATCCATGCCTATTGTTAAAACGATATCTGAACAAGAAGATTTAGGCTGGAGCGCTGAATTATTACAGACTGAGCAAAGAAAAGATCAGAAAATAGAAACAATTATAAATGCTTTGAAAGGCAATCATAAGGAAAAGGGATATATAAAGTATAAGCAGCAGAACTATATAATCAAAGATAATATTCTGTGTAGGACTGTGACAAGGAAAACCCGCAATACACCACATGTAACTAACGACCAGGTAGGAGTACCAATCTCACTTATTTCCACTGTCCTGAATTGGTTGTATTCAAATCCATTACATGGACACCCGGGGTTCTCATTAATGTCACAGAAAGCCAAATCATTGTTTTATTGGCATACGATGCTTACAGATATAAAAAGACACAAAGCTAATTGTCGCACATGTCAGGAAAACAAAGGGCATACGAAAACACCTGTCAGCCTAGGGGCTTATCCCGTGCCCAATCAACCCTTTGAAAGAATACATTTAGAATTGTTGAAAGGATTTTACGAGTCAGACAGAGGAAATAAGCACCTCTTAGTAATTATAGATGCTTTAACTCGATATACAGAACTAATAGCGCTTAAAACTAAATCTGCGATTGAATGCGCTAGGAAGTTTTACGAGTGTTACATTTGTAAACATGGAATTCCACACATGATAATCTCAGACCCGGGTGGTGAATTTAATAATCACTTTCTTACCTCATTGTGTGAATTCCTTAGCATAAAGAAAATAAATACCATGATATATCACCCAGAGTCGAATGGGCTGGTGGAAAGAGCAAATAGAAAAGTTTTAAATATATTAAGAGTAACACTAGGGGGATCAGACCCCAACTGGGATATTGCAATACTGGCGGCACTGAGTACTCTGAATCATTCATATCATATATCAATTAAAATGTCACCGCATGAAGCATTGTATGGTACCCCAGTTAGAACGCCTTTCCATGTATTAACGCCTACAACTAATCTATCAAATCCTTTAAAAGAATATATAAATGCAAGCAAAAGTCGATATGATATCCTTCGAAAGAATTTAGAAGAATCACAAATCATAATGAAAAGGAATCATGATAAAATAGCGAAGCCAACTAAAACATATACCGTGGGTGATAACGTGTATATACAGATCAATGTGCGTAAAGGACTCAATTATAAACTAACACCTAAGTTTGAAGGCCCATTTAACATTTTGGAAACATTAACGGCCAATAGGTTTAGAGTTCAAAACGTATCCCAACCCACGGATGAGAGAATAGTACCATTGGCTCACATTAGAAATTGAAAAATAGAAAAAAAAAAAGAGAGTGGGAAAGAAGTGAGGGAAAATTTTTCTATTTTATGCGATTAAAAGTTTTCTTCTTAATACAGGAGTAATTACATATATTTTTCTCCTTACAGGTTTCCAATATGAATTTTTTCTTGTTGGGAGTGATATTGTTCGCTCAGACATTTTTCTCGTGTGGGATGAGCTCTAAAACTAAAAGTATAGATTTTAAATATAGCACTATAGTTGAAAGACAAGAAGACGTTTTTATTACATTGAGCAACGTAGTTGTAGAAGTGAATATGCAAGCAATTTTTCTTCCAGAGAATGATGTCACTAGCTTAAAAACCGCCATTTCAAGGTTTTCTGTCTCATTGGATGAGTTGCATAGAAGACATTTTCATTTGACTACAGAGAGTTTGCTTGGATCGACATTAAAAGTTGCAGAGATGCTATCTGATGAATTGCAAAATAAGACTTTGGCTTGTGACCTTTTGATGTGGACTGTAGGACACGAACATAAAGAAAGACGAAATCCGTTTATTTATGCTGCATTAAACATCTTTGGGTCTATTGCAAGTTTAGGTTTAGGAATTTCCAATCGTCTTAAGATTAGTAATCAAAATAAGAAAATTGAGTTCTTGACTCATGAAGATGAATTGATTATGTCAGAACTAAGGAATCAGTTAGCTTCAATCAATCAAATTATGGATTTAGTAAATGAACATTCAAGTAATATCATTCAGATTATGGAAGTACAGGATTTGTTGGCAACGTTAACGTATTATGATTCAAAGATAGATCACATACATAACAGAATTACACATTTTATTGAGAAATCCAAGGATTATGTAGAAGCTATCACGTTAGCAACTAAAGGTGTGCTGTCACCCCATTTGTTGCCTATAAATTACTTAAAGTTAGGTCTGGAGAACGGAAGGGATAAACTAGGCTATGTTCCTTTGTTAGGCGAACGTAGGATAGAATTTTATTACAGCCTAATTACAGTAAGCGTTGAAAATAACAAGATTAGGATTACAATTCCCTTTGATTCTTCTGATGCCTGGCAATCTTACAGGATATCACCATTTCCGACTTTCATGACGAATCACTCATATCCAGTAATATCCAGTTTGACAGGACACGTATTGATTTCCCCAGACAAGGAAACATATACGGTCATTAAAGACTTAAATGAATTAACTCACTGTTCAGACGCAATGGATGGAAAAATATGTACAGCTGACTCATTTGAATTCCATAAAAACTTAATGGATTCATGCGAGTTAGGTATAGTGCTAGACGGTGCTCTCTCCCATACAAGTGAAAATTGTCTGGATAAGCTTTATCCCTTTGACAATAAAGAGTTCAATTGCAGACTGAACAATGGCTCGTGGATACGATACGACAAGGACGGCTTCAATGTATAATGCCCGGACGGATCTACGTCATTTGCACACATCTTTGTTGCAGCAGATGGTTGTATCGGGACTTCCCCTAATTCCATGGTGACCGGGCTAAGGACAATCATCAGAGAAAGAGCCTACTTCGCGAACTTCACATGGACGTCTACAATGCCAGCACTACCTCTCCCGTACAACAAACAGGTTG
>NC_090730.1:55647298-55649798 GCF_036898095.1 Palaemon carinicauda
TTTATCTTTCTTTTTAGATATCAATGACACAAACTTGTCTTAGATATTCTCTTTGGTAAATTGTAATATGTTTTGGAAGAATGAAAGAAAATATAGATGAATATCTTTTTTATTAAGCTTTATTTTTATCATGACATCAATCAATTTATTGCAAGAATATAAAATTATTACTATTTCAAATATTGATGATGATTGTAAAAAATTTTGAATATTAAGTTTTAATTTTCCATTTGATATACAAGACTGAGGCAACATATGGGTATAGTAAAAAATATACTTTGAAATTCAACAGCTTTGGCAATGAAGACGATAATTTGCCTAAGAAGATTTTCCTGGCCTTAAAAGCGATTAGGAATAGTCTTTCCATGATAAAATAAGGTAGACAAAGGAGGCTGTGTATTAATAAAGAAAAAAAAAATATAAAAAAACTGAATATGATATCAAGGCCATTATCATTACTTAAATTAAGCAACACAAAAACCTGAAAATCAAGCATCCAGTCTTATTAGGATATTTTGTTAACACCGAGGTAAGCAAGCACGCTAAATATGTTGTTCATAGGAAACTAACAGGAAGGCGGCTCTGATCCATTCATTTCTATCATAGCTTACGCCTGAAAACATGTTAAGGGGACATTTTATTCAGGTCATATAATGGCCAGCTTTATTGCTACAGTCATGGATATGATAAACATGGTTATATAAGATTATCAGCGAATTGATATGTACTACGAAACTTATGAAAATTGCGTTTTGAAAACCTAAATGCCAAAAGATATTTTTTTCGGACAATGGAGATATTTCTAGAGTGAACTATCTTTGAATTGAATTTGAAGTCTCATTTTATCAGAAAAGGAGAAGACACTCAGTTTTTTTTTCTGACTAACTTTGTATGTATTTTTTGGAGAAAATGCATATTGAGAAATTATCTAAATAAGCAAAACCACAGTTTGCTTTGGTATATAGACATATCTTTATTATATATTATCACAATTTAGATGCTATTGGAAAATTTTTAGAGTTACTGGAATATTACATCTCCTCTAAAAGAAGTAATTAATTGTACTAGAGACAACGTGAACAGAAATTTATTTTTATATTTTCTAGCAAGTGAACTCATTCACCACCAGGCAGAAAATATATTTTATTTCATGGTTTTAATGTATATATAGTTTGTGAGACCCTGCATTTATTACAAAGGAAATTTAAGTATCATATCAAGTTTAAAGGTACCATGGTACCATAAAACATCAAATAGAGAATTGACTCACGTAAGTGAAAAAAACAAAATAATATTTAGTTAAAAAGAATAAAAACTATATCCTTTCGCTTCCATTCAGCAAATAACTAACCTTTGTATTATTATTATTATTATTATTATTATTATTATTATTATTATTATTATTATTATTATTATTATTATTATTATTATTGAAAGATAAGCTAAAACCCTAGTTTAAAAAAAAAGATACTGTAAGTCCAAGAACTTCTACAGGGAAAATAGCCTAGTGAGGAGAGAATACAAGGAAGGGAAACATTACAAGAGAAGCCATAGACAATAAAAATGAAATGAAGTAAGAGCAGTAGCATCATTAAATTAGTTCTTTCATATATACTCTATAAAAGCTTTAGAAAAAAAAACAAGATAAAGAGTAATAAGATAGAAAAGCGTGCCAGAGTAAATCCATAAGCAAGAGAAATCTAGTCCAAAAACGTGGAAGGCCATGGTACAGAGGCTATGGCACTACCCAAGTCAAGAAAACAATATTTTCATTTTAGAGTGTCCTTCTCCTAGAAGAGCTGCTTACCATAGCTAAAGAGTCGGCTTTACCCTTACCAAGAAGAAAACAGTCATTGAGCAATTACCTTGCAGTAGTTAACCCCTTGAGTACAAAAAAGGAATTGTTTGGTAATCTCAATGCTGTCTGGTTTATGAGTACAGATGGAAATGTGGAAAAGAAGTTTATTTCTTTTATGTCTCTCTTATCCTCAAAATAGTGGTTAGTAGCGTAAGCAAAGGAATAAGGAAACATGTATAACTTTCTCATATATAAAATGATCACATTTTCGTTGATATAAATGCAATACTTATTCAGTAACAAAGGAATACTGATCAACTAAATAAATTGGAAAAAAAATTCATATTAGGATGAATGAAATAAGAGACAATTATTGGGCAAAGTATTTACCATTTTACTGAACAAGATATGCGATCAGCAATAACCACCATTCTCAATCCAAAACGTTCCATATAAATCACTTGAATTATCTTTCATACGAGACGGCAATATTCGTAATAATGCTAATTTCCACATATACAAGTCAAGGCCTGTAAGGAATCATTATACAAAAGGAAAGTATTAAAATTAAATAATCATTTATATGTAAAAATTGAAGATTAAAGTGAAAACATTGGGGGTAATCAGGATATCAAAATTAATTTTGAACTACTAGAATAAATGATATTTAAAACTCAAAAAAAAATTCAGGAAATTAAGAGG
>NC_090730.1:55657298-55659798 GCF_036898095.1 Palaemon carinicauda
CATATGATTGTTGTTTCAAGTTTATTTGTATATCTTGGAATTTGTATTTGTACATCATAATTATATTCCTTTGATATTAGAGAATTAACTTGAAATAACAACATGTTGTCAGTGTTTGCATAACGATGAATCCATGTGAAATAGATTTATCCGTCCTGATTTATTATAATGGTTATTAATGGGTTCAGAAGACTAATTCTTTCCCCCATTATATAAGAAATGGAAATTAGATAAGGTATTTTGAATTTTTTTCATGTTCATCTTATGCGTCAGGCTTTGAAATAAATTCATAACTATTGCTCCTGGTGGGTGGTTGAGATTACCCATCTCTTATATGAGACATATGCTCTTCCGCTGGCAGCCCGTTAGAGTTTGTATGTTCTGCAGCAGGTTGTCCGGGTGATGAAGTATGAAAACAGGAATGAAATCATGTACTTAGGGACAGAGCAATGAGAGCAGTCGTATTCGCATGGGTAAGGGGTCTGGGGTGGTGTAATTGAATATCCGGATTGTTCTGCCACACGTGCTACCCCAACTGGATCAAGGGTGCTCTGAATTCGGGTGCCCATAGGACAGCGCCCGACCTCTGTATGAAAAACTAGCGTGTGGTCGCCATTACACCCAAAACCGTTTCATTCAATGGTCTTGAACATATTTTCCTTATATTGTACAATCCTTCTGGCTGAAAGCAACGGAGGAAATAATCAATTACCAATGACATTGTCAATAATTGCCTTCCATCTTGGGTAGTTGTTTCCACTGTCATTGTGAACAATAGTCCATTTCTTTCAGCGAGGCATATTTCCACCGACTTTCAGCGGTGCCCTTTTAGCTCGGAAAAGTGTCTTGATCGCTGATTGGTTGGACAAGATAATTCTAACCAATCAGTGATCAGGAAACTTTTTCCGAGCTAAAAGGGCACCGTTGCGAGTCAGTGCAAATATGCCTGGCTAAAAGAAATGGACTATAGGGGCCGTAATAGGGTTCCATTCACGTCAGAGGCTATTCATCACCACGCTGGCCAATGTGGATTGGTGATGATAGGAGTTTTTGATCTGATCGCTTTCAGCAAACTAACCTAGTGGCACTGCTAGTATAGCATTACTGATCATGGCACAGCGTAAACTCTTTTACACATCAAGGTATCTTTATTTAACTGTAGCTAGACCATTGCAGGAAAAGGCCTCAGTCATGTCCTTTCCCTTTGCATCTGTTTATGGTGCTTCTATGCCAATTGTACCAACCGTGTGTCACATGATCATACATAGTAACGACATTTCTTTTTTTGTTTATGTTTTGCTTTGTATCTTCGCTCTCCTCTCGCATTGATAGGGACCTGAAATAACATGTCTGTTTTTTTCACTGTTAACTGTTAACAGCACCGGTTGTCGGTTGAACATGAATATATATATATATATATATATATATATATATATATATATATATATATATATATATATATATATATATATATATATATATATATATATATATATATATATATATATATATATATATATATATATATATATATATATATATATATATATATATATAAATGGATGTTTTGTAATAAAGTTACTCAATTGCTCTCATCCTGCATTCTTAGTCACAGCCTCTCTCGACCCGTCGCATTGGTGACCCCAAAAGTCGAATCGCTCCCCCCGCCTCCCATAACCCCCAAATCATTCCCCCCCCCCCCCCCCATCATTACTATGGCGGATTCTGCGGAACTTGGCACGGCCACATTGAAACTTTCGTCGTTCGCCAGCGTAGAGGCGTTTGCTTGGTTTCAGCGCGCAGAAATCCGGTTCCGTATTAAGGGCATGACTCTCTAAACCACCAAAGCAGATTAAGTCCTCGCGGCGATACCCAACGACAACTTCCCGGAAATATCCGACTGGCTTTGTGAACAAGAAGACACCCCAATAGCGTATGACGCTCTCAAAACATACCTTCTGCAGCAGTACTCACCGTCGCCAGCCGCCCGTATAGTAATGTTTTTTCAGCTCTCTTAACAACCATTTGGGGACCAAAGGGCTTCGCTCGCCCTCAGGAAATGACCAGTACCAGACGGCTCTCCTCGTGAGGTGAACCTACTTCGCGCCCTTTGGATACGCCGTTTACACGAACATGTACGCGCTGCCATACCCGATGTCGATAGTTTACCAATAAAGGACTTGATGACCAAAGCCGACACCCTTATGGACAGCCACTTCATGACCTTCCAGACCTCCATCAATGCCTCCAATCGTGACAAAGCGGACGCCTATTCAACGTCAACTGAAGCTGACATGAATGCCGTAGGACATACACGCCTACCGCATGAAGAGCCGGAGCTGCAACAAAGCCACCCATCACCCACCACTCACTCGCACCCCAACCAACGACTTCTATGGCCACTTACTGCCATCCATCGGCCGCAGTTTTGCTACTACCACTACAGATTCAGGGCATTCGCGAAGAAATGTGCCTAGGATGGCCAGTGCCAAAAAACATG
>NC_090730.1:55667298-55672298 GCF_036898095.1 Palaemon carinicauda
ACTCTCATGACTCTCTTTCAACAAAATACACTCTACAGCTTTTAATGTTATTGTATCTTTTACCCCAAAAATGCCTATTTGATTAGTGGTTATAAAATCAATTCCTAATATAGCATTGATTCCTGGAATTCCCAAGGTGGGCAAAACAGAATAGTCATGTCTAAACTTCACTTGACGATCGTTGTATGGTTTACGCGTCATTTATTTCTTACTGAAGTGTTGAGGATGATGAATGCCGCTGACTGTAGTGCGTTTGAGGAGAATCTTTTTTCAATCAGTGAAATAGTGGCTTCTATGTCGATCAGTGCTCGAAGGGATTTATCTGGTAGGTCAATCCTAACTGCTAGTATTCCTAGCCGGCCATATATGGGGCACTGGTCAATGACCTCGCCTGCAATGCCACTGCTCCCTAGTGCTGCAGAGGTGAGGTAAAGGGTCCAAATGGAGGTCCCAGTGCCTGCTGTACCAAGTTCGTCTTCGTCACTCCCACCGCTGCCTCAGCTGCTGCTTCTGATGTCGTGCCAAGGAGGAATCGGTCTCCCTCATCTCCTCCTTCCTCTGTTTCCTTTTCCTCGGATGTTTGGCAGGGGTAGGTGTGCATGTACCACAGCCCATCCACCCTCAGTGTTTTTTACTGCGCGCTCTTGAGATGGATGACCGTCAGCCTGACAAGTATACAGCGGGAGATCCTCAGGTGGGGAACCCAACTCGTCAGTACCCCTCTCCCCCTCACTGCCAGCATCTGAAGACTCTTCTCCCCTGTTGACTGCGTTTTCCCCTCTTCCCGCTTTTGGGGTTGGTGAGTGGCTCTCATGGCTGCCAAACTTTTGGAATTGGAGCAGTTACTTTCAGTCAGTTTTTCTTTTGGCGAACACTCTAGAATGTTTTGTATCACGCTCACTACGTCTGCTAAAGAGCGATTGTCATCAAACAAATAACCGCATAAATATGGGTTTACTAATCTGTGAATATATTTACAGGCAATTGCTTTTTTATCTCCTTGTGGAAAACTGGCACTCTGAATAGCAAACGAATCCCAATGGCAAAAGATGCAAGTTGCAAAACTAAGACGGGATTCACCTTCCTGAATTTTGGGAATGTAGTTTTCCTTTGATTCCCCCCCCACCCCTCACCCCCCCCCCACACCCATCACGTATTGGGTGAAGCCTGTTTCTCAATTAAACATAGTTTTCAGTATAACTTCTTAAAATGTCTTTTGGCCAACAAATTACTTCCATTGCCGGAGCATCTTTCAGCAATCTCATTACTTGGATTGCTTTTTCTGTTTAAGACCACTCATATGTGGCAATTTCAACTCCCTCAAAAGCACTTTGATTGATTGAAACCCTTAATTTGGCTGATGATCATCAAAAGGCCTAATACTTGCCTTTAGTTATGGCAGTATCCAAAGTACGAAGTTATCTTCACTCAGCTGTGCATGTGTAGTTTCACTTGTGTGCGTTTGGACTTTGTTTATGTATGTCGGTTATGCTGTGGTTACGCGCCACTCCTCTTCTTGTTCAACCAAGTCTCTGATCATCAACTCTGCTAAGTTAACTAACTTATTTTCCCATTCCTGTGTTCGAAGTTCTAGTCTATATTCTCCCTTGGCCTCACTCTAGCCAACTGCTACTTTGTTTTCATCTCCAAAAGCAGCAGCATCTGCTGTTAGTCCTTGTGTATCTAGGCGTCTTGAACTTTTATTTTACCATGTAAAAGAAGAACTTCGCTCATAGCATACACAAACAGATGACTTGTAAACCTGACACCAATATGTCCAATGTCACCTGATAATTATAAATCAGAGCATGGGTTTTCTTCACAATATTACAAAAGGTTCATGAATACACTGTGTACAGCTGATACTCTCAGGATATCGTCTTGTCTAAACGAACGCACAAAGGCTACTGACTACCCCTTGAAAGCAAGATGCAATCTTGGTACATAGACATAATGAATTATCAGGTTTTGTGGAATTCTCCTGAATATAAAGGTCATTTACATTGACGGATGAACAAATATCTTCAAACATGGATTAGGATATATATATATATATATATATATATATATATATATATATATATATATATATATATATATATATATATATATATATGATAAATGTTTGAACATTTAAACGTGTTTTTTTCATATTTCAAATAAGCCATATATATTAATACATTAAAGTCTGGATTGTCTTAACGACCTCGGGATCAGAACCCCAGGCGGAATAACCGAAAGACTTTAATATCAGACTGGCCGGGATTTGAACCCTGGTCCAGGATATCTGTATGCCAGTGACCATACCACTCAGCCACGAAGAAAGATCTTTCTTCGCGGCTGAGTGGTATGTTCACTGGCATACAGATATCCTAGACGAGGGTTCAAATCCCGGCCGGTCTCATATTATAGTCTTTGGGTGATTCTGTCTAGGGCTCTGATCCCGAGGTCGTTAAGGGAATCCAGACTTTAATGTATTAATGTATACATGGCTTATTAGAAATATATATATATATATATATATATATATATATATATATATATATATATATATATATATATATATATATATATATATATATATATATATATATATATATATATATATATATATATATATATCTATATATAACGGATTTTGAGCGAAGCAAAAAATCTATTTTTGGGTGAGATGGCCATGTCGTCCTGATGGAAGTTCCTATAGGGTAGCTTCCTAGGGTATATTACTACTACGGCGATATTCCCAGAGAATTTACCTTAAGGTACCAGAATTCTAACTCCTGGAGCGAATATCCCTCCTGAAAGGGATATCGCGACATATCAGAGGACGTATTCTTGACACGCCACATGGCAATCTGCATCCCGAACAGAGATTTCGTCTCGCAGGGGGCGATTGGCAAGAAACGAATTCGGGAAAGAAAAAGGGGGAGCCGCTCCCAGGGCTCCCTATCTCCCGATTCGTAAGCGTGCCTGGCGCCAATCCTGGCGCCATCTGTATTCCTTGTAGCGTACACGAGGTGCTACAGATACTGTATGTAGGGAGGGGTCCTACAGCCCTTTCTTAGAAAGGCAAGGGCGGGTCCATCAGGACGACATGGCCATCTCACCCAAAAATAGATTTTTCGCTTCGCTCAAAATCCGTTTTTTGCACTCAAGCCATGTCGTCCTGATGGAAGTATACCAGAGCATTACTGTATCTGTGGATTCTCAGAACGTGCCGTACTCCCCGGAGGTAATTTTTCCTGGTCGACTAGACCTAGAGACCTAAAATGTTACCGTTATACATCTTTTCAACCAACTATAAACCATGTTAGAGCTTCCTGCCCCCTACAGGGAAGAGTCCTACTAGACTCTGGAAAAGTCTCGAAGAGTACATATACCTATGTATGAATACCAGGCAAGCTAATATAGTGGTCTCGCCCTATATTAAGTAAAGCATAGTTTGTAAAGAACTACTGCGTCAATATGAAATATTGACCAGTAATCCGCACAATACTTGTATTGGACAAAGGTTTATATCCGCATAGGAAGAAACTAATAAAACCGCCCTCGTCCCTTTATGGGACGGAGTCCTCCCATTAAGGGACTTCATAAACCAATGCAACATAGCTTGCATAAAAGAACAATTCTATTAGAATTATCCTAGATAAGGTACATAGAATAAATGCTCAATTATACCAAAAAATTGACACAGGTGAAAGAGACGCAAGGTTCTCAAGAACAAGTTTATTGACAGACAATAAATAGACAGGTTAACAACAATATATATATATATATATATATATATATATATATATATATATATATATATATATATATATATATATATATATATATATATATATATATATATATATATATATATATATATATATATATATATATATAAAGAGAATAACCCAAAACTTTAAGCATAAGTATGATAGTAAACAGAACTTGTTTATCTGAAAGAAAAAACATCAAATGCCACTTTTTTAAGATACCGAGGTATCAAGTCATAAAAGTCTGTATTACAAATCAATCACATTAGCGTTAGAAACGCTCGGCACACATGTCTGCACTTATGCTAGGTTCACCTTTGGAAAAGGAACAGTCTATGTGGGAACTCGGTGCCCTCATTTAGTTTGTAGTACAGTATGTACCTACACACTCACCCTGGACTTAATCGTCCCAATTAAGACCACTGTTCCTCGCAGAGTTAAACAGTAGGGTTAACAACACGACCCACTGCTACCACAGATCTCTTTAGTTCCTCTACTTGCTTCGCATAGTGGCGAAAGAACACTCTGGAAGATTTCCAGCCAGTGTATGAACGGAGATGTTCAAAGTCCATACAATTAAAGAAATTTAAGGATGAGGCAACTTTCCTCGGATCGTGACCTGCGGGTGTACTGTCAGGATCCGCTCTGCGAATAAAATATGTGATTTTCGCTCTGAGTTGATTCAGAGATAAATTTGAGCCTGATGTTTCTCCCCTGAATAGTTGACCACCCTTGAAGTCTGAAGTTCTACGAAGATAGACCTTTAGGCATTCTACTGGACATAGAGATGCATCTTCTTTCAGAGGGCAGATTCTCCAGGGACCCCACCTATTGGTGGGTAACTCATTCTTGGCGAGAAACGTAGGATCCGGAAACAGGTTCAGTTCCCACCCATCCAGGAACTGAACACGACCTGCCTCTCTCGAGAGGGCTACGATCTCACTAACCCTGGCCCCGGACGCGAGTGCAAATAGGAAAATAACTTTTTGTGTCAAATCCTTTAACGCACATTCTTCATTGCTCAACAGAGAAGCGAAATGAAGAACTTTGTCTAAAGACCATGAAATGGGCTTTGGAGGTGCTGAAGGTCTGAGCCTAGCGCAGGCTTTCGGAACTTTATTAAAGATCTCGTTACCTAGGTCGACCTGGAAGGCATATAAAATGGGTCTCATCAAAGCAGACTTACACACTGAAATCGTGTTAGCTGCCAACCCTTGACCATGGAGGTGGATGAAGAAA
>NC_090730.1:55679798-55684798 GCF_036898095.1 Palaemon carinicauda
ATCTCTCTCGAAGCAACAGACATGTGGAAAAGGCCAGTGAAGCAGTGAAAAAGCTTCAATATTCCATTTCCTATGCAAACTGTTGATTTTATCCTATCGCCTGAAGCCACTGTTCCACAAGATGTGACCAATGATATTCTGTAAGTTGAATCTAGAGAAGACGAAGCTACAGATAAACTAATCAGTGCTCATATAAAAACATGAAAAGACTTCGTTCATCCGATAAGATCTAAACTTTAGAGAGCACAGTCAAATGAGTAAAGGCAACTGGAAGTAGCAAGAACGTTTCTGAATCCAAGCAACAATTAAACCTTGGTATTCAACAAATTATCTAGTATTAGCAGCAGAAAAACCTTTCTTTGGAGTTGGCAAAGACCCTAGGGTCTTACTGTTTAGCTACTGGGGCTGATTGCTTGGCTTAATCAGACGAATGAAAGGAAATACCAACGCACCACATACTGCACATCCCTCCAGGTTAGTCATGCATATTCTGGATGTGCCAAGAGTGCATTCAAGGGACTTAGGAAAGGGAATCAATGAAAGTCTTGCAGAGAAATTTCAAGTATTATGAATCTTTGTCTATAATTGATAATAGTTGGGACATTTTATTGAGCTTGTTCAAGAATTTGGTACGTTACCCTGTGCACTGTATGGGATGCCAAGAATAATCAACGTGGATTTAGTGAGGCACATCAAAATCAAGGCCAAAAGTTCTAATGCTGGAGCTATATCAACCCAGAATTCGAAGATTTGATGCCTTTCTCTATGAAAATGAAGTATGGCCAAACATATACGCAGAACCTGTTACCAAGCAACTATCTGGATATGAGTGTTAGATCCAAACCTGCATATGTCCAATATTATATACCATGGCTGGACCATAGTTGGTACTAATTTAATGAAACAGCAGACCTTGTTAATGATGTCAATGAAAGTGATGAGGAATCAAATGTAGACATCACTACATATGACAGATCATCGAAGATCATGGGAATTTGAATATTTGACTGTGACAGTCATAACATATGCAAAATATTATATGTAAGTATATATAAAATTTCTGTTGCAATGATTTTCTCTAAATTCTGATTATTAAAAATCAACTACCTTATCGAAATTGAGCTTGTCTGCTAGGAATATTCTTTCTACCGTACATGTTTTCAATTCCAGTATATTTATGAATTCTGAAAATATATATTGTATCATCTGAAAGATGAGAAGAAGCTCATTCTTGAGCAGGTAATTTGGCATAAATATCTGTAAAAAAAAAAATGTGAAATATATGTTAGTAAGATAAATCAACACTTATTTTCAGCGACTACTGAAAAATCCATGACGTTAGGTTACATGCATATACAGAGAAAAGTGTACAAATGAGAATTTTTCATGAAATTAGCTTTCCAAAGAAGTTTCACATACCAGGATATATAAGATAATCTGCCTACATCATACATTTTGTATCGTTGTAAAATTTTAAACCATACGAAAAGCAAAATATCCACTTCACAGTAACGTCACTTCAACATAAAAAAAATAAAATAATAATAATAATAATATTAATATTACATCCGACTATTTTCCATGTTAGGAGGAGTTTTCTTGTTCAAGAAATGCTAGTTATTCTAGATAATGTTGTTTCATTTATATGAGGGGATGGTGCCCGTGTACCCATCCTAACCCATGGGCTATATAATTCAAATTTTTAGGGACTAATCCACATGATGACAGTAAAATGAAATGGTAGTTTGAAAAGCAGTTGCTAAGCTTTATAAGTGCAAAATCAACTATTGGAATAAAATTTAGTCGGCGATATAAATTATGTGAGTCTCAGACTGGAGGATTTGCCCATTGTCTTCGTCTACTAAGTAACCTTGGTAGATTTTCTAAAACATCAATGTCTCATTTCTGCGCCCAGTTTCATTGCTGGCTTATAAGTATCAGTAAACTTATTTTCTTAATCTCTCATTTTCTGAATATTATCCTGAAAAAACTTAATTTAATTAAATGAGACACCCTATCATATGTGTATTTACTACTTGCAGTAAATACAGACTTGAGGGTTTGCTGGGTGTTTTGGTCTACTGATCAAATTAGGTATGTATTCTGAAACATCAATGTTTCACATCTGATTCCTTATAAATATCATTGAACTTATTTTCTCTATCCCTAATACGTTTTTCTTATTTCTTTTTTAATTATCCTAACCCAGTTTAATCTAAGTGGCGCATCCTATATCTAGTTTGTCTGTATTTTCTCCCTGCAGCTGTTGAGATACTGATTATGGTGAAGGAAACAATAAATCCAGAGTAAAAGTTTTTCAGTAAATTGCAATCATTGCGAGGATTTTCCAAGTCACTAATCATTTTCAAACCTTCAATAACAGAATAAAGTAACCAGTTTAATTATCAGTATTGTCTCGTTTCTCTCTACTCATCGAGTTTCATAAAACCTATGTAATCTAAAAGTAATATATGAGTTGATTTGTCATTACTTTTGAATATTCCACGACTCCAGTGTTTGAGGAGATGAATGGGAAATTTTAACTAAATTATTGACATAATTTAAGCATTTTCTAATTGCTAGAAACTCACTAGACTTAGAAATTGTTAAATTTTATACATGGGATGGACATTTCTCTCTCTTAATAGTTTTACATCCTTCAACTACAACACTCATGGCACTAACACCATATTAACATTGACCAATCAAATATTGAAGGTTTGGGTACATCCAGAGAGATTTTATAATACTATATCAACTATTCCCTTCCCTGTTGAATCATTATTATAAGAAATATACAAGAAATCCTCGCGTACTGTCTCTTCAACAATAAACCTGACGCTTATAGACAATTATTCCTTTCTTTGATCATCAACACTTTCATTAGCAATCAGAAGAAGAAATGGGCTGTTTTCTTCTTATAGGTAAATTTTGGACAACTAATTATATAAGACATAAATTATTTCATTTTATGCAGACATTTCCAGATGTTACACTGAAGCACTGTACACTAAGGCGAAAAGCTCTATAAAATTATCCTCAGTAATTCCTTTCCCAATTCCGCTAGAGGGAAATTCTTAGCCATCTTTGTGTCTCCTCTTGATGTTAGACCTTGCTTCCAAAGATAGCTAAAAACCGTCTCTATTTCCTCTATCCCCCTGCTATTTTATATTATAACTTCCTGTTAATGATGCTCATCCACAAATGCACATTTTAATATTAAATGTTACGGCCAGACACTCTTCAAAAATTCTTCAGACCATAAGACATTTGTCTGATGATAATGTGTCATTATGTTCTTATAAATATCCATCTCTACCATTAACATGCCATAACATGTTAATGTTCCGGTTCCATTTTTTTTTTATTATTGTTAATTACGCTTTGTTTACGGTAATGGATAGTCATTGGTAAACCTCAAAGTATTTGCTAGAGTATCCTAAAATATCCATCTCTCTGTTTTTTATTTTGAACATGGTTCTATATCTTGTCAAATTTTATTTTTGCAGACAAATGCTGGTTCTTATCTAGAAACACTACTATCAAGAAGTTCTTTTTAGATAGCACTAGCAGTAACAATAGGACAAGTGCTAGAAATAAAAAAAAAATGGCTTGGGCTATCACAACTGAATGCTCTCCTAAGCCTATTCTCCCTGCATCCCCATTCCGTGTCAATATGGAGATAATGGATTCAATCAATTATATTTAAACAAATAATCTTCTATACTTTACTCTTCCAAATTATAAAGAGTGAATTCATGAAAATAAACAATATGAATTATTACTTTATGTGGCTAATAATGAATCATTTATAAACTAAATTTTAATTTCATTATTGATGGTAAAATTCGTCGTTTGTGAAATATATATATATATATATATATATATATATATATATATATATATATATATATATATATATATATATATATATATATATATATATATATATACATATATATATATATATATATATATATATATATATATATATATATATATGTATATATATATATATATATATATATATATATATATATATATATATATATATATATATATATATATATATATATATATATAAAGATTGCTTAAAAACACTAAACTTCTCATTTCTATTTGGTAGAAAATTTTGATTTCAATTAGGTATAATATTTGATAAAACATGCTGAGATAGACGAAAATGCCAGAAATTTATTTCTTTCGGCGACAACGACACAATTAATATATCCAATGCATTTCAATTTCGTTTGAAACTTGTAGAGCGTACCAGCATTAATGTGATAAGAATAAGTATGATTGTTCAAGAACTTCAAGTACCGTGTCATAGGTCTGCAACTTCTACCAAACCTGTTTATGTTATGTACAGTTTCACGAATATTTTGTAAATTACGGACTCTGGACCTAATCATTGTTGAAGGTAAGGAACTAGGAGTCAATAACATGTTTTGTTAACCTTATGGGTCTGCCTTCCTGTGAACCATTTTAGGGCAAATAAATTCAAAAACAAAAATTTTTATATTTCTAAAATAGGCCATGAGTCTGATTTCTCTTTGGTAAATTCACAAATGTCTGACCCTGTGTGGCTTTCGGAGGACTTGAAAATGAGGAACCCTTCATGATAAAAGTAAACGTAATTCATATAAAACGCAATAACACCGTCACATATATGCAACTAATAACACTATCACTCACTTCACCCACAGTAAGCCTTCGCTCCGATTACTTCACTAGAGGAGGACAAGAGGTGAAACGTAATGGCTATTGAACACTCGCACATCAGACATGGTTATCATAACGGCGAATTTGACGCTAACTCAGAAATTGTTTTACAAAATATGCATTCTATCTTCCTAAGCCACCTTCTAACGAGAAAGGGTGTTAATTGGGATATAAATGTCAAAATCACAAGAATCTAAGCTAACATATAGAAAATTGTAATTCAGGTGCGGGGGGGGGAGGATATTCAAATTCCATTAAAATAGTATGGAGAGTTGGCA
>NC_090730.1:55689798-55697298 GCF_036898095.1 Palaemon carinicauda
AGTATAGGAATGTAGTATTATGTGTTCCTAACGGTAATGTTCTTAGCCCATTACTTTTTATACTATATACACGAGAATTTAGGTATGGGATTGCTGAATACCTTAATAGTGATCTA
Source organism: Palaemon carinicauda (assembly GCF_036898095.1). Taxonomy (NCBI): domain Eukaryota; kingdom Metazoa; phylum Arthropoda; class Malacostraca; order Decapoda; family Palaemonidae; genus Palaemon; species Palaemon carinicauda. The sequence continues at coordinate 55,689,915 of NC_090730.1, forward strand.
GCTAGAAATAGAGTATGTTGGAAATTATGGGGTCATGAAGTTGAATCCTAACAAAACTCAAAGTATGATTGTAAGTAGATCAAGGACAGGGGCTCCTCAACATCAAGATCTCAGCATTAGTAATGTTTCTTTAACTCTGTAAGACTATTTTTTTTTCTTTTTCAAATTGTGATTCTTGACAGCAAATTTACTTTTGACAAAAATATTAGGTCTGGGTCCTTTTCAATGGCACACAAAATTGGCTTATTGGCAAAGTCTTTTCAGATTTTCTGTGATCACTCTATTCTGAGCATGTGTTATAATTCTTTCATTCTACCTTATTTGGAGTATTATTATCCTCTCAGGTCTTTAGCTGCTGATACACAGCTGGATTTGTCGGACAATAACTTACGGTTTATTAAATTTCTTATTCCTGATCTAGATATTAATAACTGGCACTCTCGTTCAGATAGTTTGTTATGCATGTTATATACGATTTTCTATAAGTCTGACAATCCTTTACATTCCGATCTTCCCGGACAGTTGCATTATGTTTGTAAAACTAGGAATGTGGTTAATCCTAATTGTGAGGCCTTCTCCAACATGAGGGTCAATACTACACAGCATTCTAGTTTTATTCTAGTTGTGACCAAGCTGTGGAATGATCGTTTTTATCGGGTAGTTGAATCAGTAGAACTACAAGAGTTCAAACTTGCATAAATGTTTTATGTTGAACAGAGTGACATATGTCTATTTATAGGTTATATTAAAAATATCTGCTTTGGTGTAGATAGAGTTTTTAAAATGTATTACTAATTGTTAATCATTTCTCATATTTATTTTTATGCTTATTTCTTTACCTCACTGTTGTATTTTCCCTCGTTGGAGCCGTTGAGCATAAAACATCTTGCTTTTCCAACTAGGGTTGTAGCTTGGGTAATAATGACAAAAATAATAATAATAATAATAATAATAATAATAATAATAATAATAATAATAATAATAATAATAATAATAATAATAATAATAATAAAGAGTTCTTAGCCATGATCAATTATTATCACCATTTCTTACCAGCCATCGCTCCCTCTCTTGCCCACCTCTACGCATCTCTAAAGGGCAAGCCAAAAGACCTCAATTGAAGTGCCCTTGGGAAGTGACCCTCTGTAAAACAAATAATGCCTACTATTTTCCCTTTCCCCATGCCACATGCATCTCTCCCTCTCTCCACCAGTGCCAGCAACGTCGCTATTGGGCAGTCCTTGAGCAGGTGGTTAAAAGCTTGCCAAGCCCTTTGGCCTTCTTCTGTATAAAAATGTCCAAGGCAGAATCCGGCTACTCACTTCCGACCTTAAATTGCTGGTGCTGCACATGGCTTTCAGTCATTTTCGCTACTTCTTGGAAGGTATGCCCTTCGTCATTTACACTGATCACGTGCCTCTACTCCACGCCTTCACTCGGCAGTCCGACGTTTGGTACGCCTGCCAAAGCCAACATCTCTCCGGCGTAGTTAAATACGGATGTACATTCCAGCACGTCCCTAGAAAAAAGAATCCTGTTGCTGATCCCCTGTCAAGAAACACATTGGCTGCCATCAACCTGAGATTGGATCAGAACGTCTTGACACAATCAACAAAAGAATCAACAGTACCAGCATGTACGATATCATGCCCATCCCTTCATTGGGAGGACGTCCCTCTCGATTACCCCAACGAAACCTTCCTCTGTGATGTAAGTGCTGATGGATGTAGAGTTGTAGACCGTGGATACCTTCTCCCATGCGCCGACAGGTGTTTGATTTCAATCTTGACCTTTCACATGCCTCGCACCCTTATACTGCAGAGCTACTGAAGACAAAATTCCTTTGGCATGGTATTACTACGGTTGCTAAGGATTGGGATCACACCTGTACTTCCTGACAAACTTCAAAAGTATATCGACACACGATTAAGGAGTGGGCAGCTTTCCTCAACCTCAGAGGCGCTTTGCCCACATTCACGTCAATGTTGTAGGTCCCCTACCTACATTACATAGACATCGTTACCTGTTTACCACCACTGACTTCTTTAATCGTTGTCCTGAAGCCATTCCCATGCAAACTGCAACGTCCGTCTCCATTGCATTTGCAATTAAAAGAACACATATACTCGGGGGAAATATTTAGTTAGATGTCTCTAGTTTTCCCATGAAAAAACAGAAAAGCTGTTTCGCTACTTGTCTTCTTACCAATTCGAAAAAAATAGGCGGAGCTTTCTCCAACCTTAGCTAATCAAAGACAACAATTAGTTAAAATATTAAAATTTTACAAATTGAGTTGCCATATTTCATTTTGTTATCATTTGACGTTTCAAATATCCGCTGTAAATACTGAATGCACGAACACACACACAAGCACACACACGTGCACACACCTATATATATATATATATATATATATATATATATATATATATATATATATATATATATATATATATATATATATATATATATATATATATATATATAAAATACCCCACAATGTATGAATAATAGAAACTAATAAGCTGTGTTAATTCAGAATTCTAATAATTTTAATATATATCAAAGTAATTTTAAATTGAATCAGTTTTTAAATAATATTGTAAAAAAACAATGTAAATATTGTAAAGGAATTGTTAAAAGATGTAAACAAACCACCGTGAAATGCTGTTAATATTCGCTAAGACTGTAACGGGCTTTTTATCTCTTAAGAACCTTTCTGTTCTCTTTTTCAAAAATTTGTAACCATTTGTATTCTGAAGAGGAAGGGAGATAGTCCCTTCGAAAGCTAAATAAACTTCTATTTTTCATACATTGTGGGTTATTTTATTTTTCATGAATACACGGAAAATTGTGTATTTTAATGTATATATATATATATATATATATATATATATATATATATATATATATATATATATATATATATATATATATATATATTACATGGAGGAGAAAGACGCTCTAGCCTTACGCAAGAGTCTCATGGAAGGACGGATCAAGATGGAGTTGGGCAAAATTTACTATGGCTGTAAAAAAATGCCTCCCGAGAAAGACCTATCACCAAATAGTAAGCCTTGATAGTAATTGAACAGGAGCCTAACTTGAAACTCTGGAATCACATTTATGGGTGACCCTCTATGCTAGTCAATGAAGGAAAAATAATGGAATCACATCTATGGGTAACCCTCTATGCTAAACGAAATAAAATGGAATCACAACTATGGGTGACCCTATGGTAGTCATAAAAAAATGGAATCACAACTCTGGGTGAACCTATATGCTAGTCATAGAAAAAAAGGATTCACAACTATGGGTGAGCCTCTATGCTAGTCATAAGGAAAATTGAATCACAACTATGGGTGAACCTCTATGCTAGTCATAAGAAAAATTTAATCACAACCCTGCTAGTCATAAAAAGAGGGAATCACAAGTATGGGTGAACCTCTATGCAAGTAAAAAAAAAAATAGAATCACAACTATGGGTGAACCTCTATGCTAGTCATAAAAAATGGAATCACACCCCTGGGTGAACCTCTATGCTAGTCATAAAAAAAAAGGATTCACAACTATGGGTGAACCTCTATGCTAGTCATAAGGAAAATTGAATCACAACTATGGGTGAACCTCTATGCTAGTTATAAGAAAAATTGAATCACAACCCTGGGTGACCCTTCTAGTCATAAAAAAAGGGAATCACAAATATGGGTGAACCTCTATGCTAGTCAAAAAAAAAATAAAATACAAACCATGGGTGAACCTCTATGCTAGTCATAAGGAAAATCGAGTCCCAGCTATGGGTGAACCTCTATGCTAGTCATAAGAAAAATGGAATCACAACCCTGGGTAACCCTATGCTAGTCCAAAAAAAAAAATAAAGGAATCACAAATATGGGTGAATCTCTATGCTAGTCATATAAAAAATGGAATCACAACTAAGAGCGAGCGTCTATGCTAGTCATAAGAAAAATGTAATCATAACTATGGATGATCCTCTATGCTAGTCATAAAAAATGGAATCACAATAATGAATGAATCTCTCTGCTAGTCATAAAAATGGAATCACAACTATGGGTGAACCTCTATGCTAGTCATATAAAAAAAAATTGGAATCACAACTCTGGGGAACTTCTATGCTAGTCATAAGAAAAAATGGAATCTCCAAGATGTGTGAACCTCTATGCTAGTCATAAGAAAAAAATGGAATCTCCACGATGTGTGAACCTCTATGCTAGTCATAAGAAAAAAAAATATCCACGATGTGTGACCCTTTTATGCTAGTCATTAGAAGAAAAATGGAATCTCCACGATGTGTAACCCTTCTATGCTAGTCATAAGAAAAAGTGGAATCTCCACGCTGTGTGACTCTCTATGCTAGTCATAAGAAAAAATGGAATCTCCACGATGTGTGACTCTCTATGCTAGACATAAAAGAAAATTATTTTGTAAAAATTTGTGGGTGCATTCTTGCAACACCACCACTTGCAACTCTGTGACTCAAAGCAAAGTTTGTATTTATACTTAAAGTATAATAAATTAAATAAAACAAACAATGTCACTGAGTTTGCTTATTGCTTCGCTAAGAAAATCAACTCCTTTACATATTTTCCTTTTAGTAAAAAAAATGCATTTAAGAAATTGCACTTCCCAAATATTTTATGTAAATGATCCTATACCCTGACTGAAAAATAAAAAATGAAAATTGAATGTGATATCGTAAATCCTTTATTTTTAGGTTAACAATTTTAACACAATCGTACGAAAATTATCGCTTTAAAAAATGTACATAAAAATAATATCCCACGAAAAAGTAACAAAATTATATCACATACCCTTACTGTCAAAAGAAAAAATTTAAATAAGGAATGCCACGTGCTTTTACTGTTACTCAACAAAATTATGCCTCACTGCCGTAAAACGTTTACGTGAATCGTAAGCCAAGAGTTTCGATATGAGACTAGCCTGTATCCTAGCACTAAATATAAATGATAAAATATTTCATGCACAAAATTAAATGATTGAAATGTGCATGAGTCACCTATCAACGTATAATAATTAGACTTAAATCTCGGGTCTTCGCTTTTGTTAAGTAGAATTTCGTAAACAAATAACAAAGCTAATAATAACAGACAATAACAAACCTTGGTTTCGTTCGGAAACACGGCGGTGGGCTGAGTTATATCAGGTTGGCCACGTTTGAAATGAACACGAGCTCAGCCTATTACGTTTTTTTTCTAAAATCTCACAAATTTCACTTCACTTATTTTTAACACAAAATTAAACATTTACTCACTGCACAATATATATAATAAATGAGAAATTTTAACCACTGTGATAATAAACACAGAAAAAAACAAAACAAATTCTTCGCATGCTGTTGGCTATCATGCTTAACAATAGGACCAAAGTCTGCCACGTGGGTTTTAAAAATAAGAGGGTTTGCGGTGCAAACACACACACAAATAAACACAAAATTTTAACAATGAAAATAGAATACTTTTGCTGTTTTCTTCCACGGTTCCAACTCCAGTGATATTAGAATTTACTTAAAATTAAATTGAGATTCGTCTCGTCGCTAAGGAAAGAAAAGGGGGGGATTTGACCTTGATAAAAATAATTTTAAATTACTGTCTTAGCGAATCCTTGCAAGGTTGCCAGTTTGTTACGGGCCCGTGGTGTGAGTCCAGCCTTCTTTAAAGGACTCAGGGTAGTAACAAAGAAAAGGAATAATGAAAAGGTCGCCAGCTGGCAATAAGACAAGGGATACTGACAAATAGATATATTTACGATAATATTTAGCTAAAAATTAATAAAAGAATGGGGAGCACAACCGTTGATTATATTTGATTTAATCTACGAAGAGCTTCGAGTGGAGTTTGGTGGACCCTGGATGAGACTTCAGCACAGCAATCACGTTCCCTGGAAAGGAAATAAATTGAATTATTAACAGAACACTTACTTCTACCGGCTGGGGACACGATGAAGTCGTGTGGTTAAAACCTGTTAAGCAAATTAAATGAAAGTGCAAAGCTTAGGGATTTAAACACTATACGTGGGAAAACAACTGTCACAGGGTGAATTAATTAAGGTTTGGAGCAAACGGCACATGTGGCTGGGATATAAGGAATAGGATAAAAAAGGTTCACTGGCTAGGATCTTTCTTTAAAGGATAAAAGGAAAAATGGGATGTGATTAGGAAGGGATAGGAGGTTGGGTAAGGATGATGAGGATCTCAAAATCAGACACCTTACCTTAGTAAAAAGGACTCTGGTTCCTCCCCTTGTGGATGGTATGCAAACAAAGGTCCTGCCTCCCTGATATCTTGAGGGCGGAGAGAGATGATGGTTCTCTCACCGAGGCTGAGTAACGAAGAGCGAGACCTAGTTTTTCCTGGGTAGATTCAACCTCACTTTGCCCCCAATTGGGGGTGATAGGGGGGAATTGGCCTCACCGCTGTCCTATTGGTCAGGCTTTGTCACGTGGCCCTACATCCTTCACATCTCGCCTCCCTCCTTCTCCTGGGATCTCGACGCTGTCACGTGGTTCGTAAAAGGTGGCTGAAAATGAGATCTCAGGGGGAGTAGACTGGTATAGGATGGTTGGATGGGGGATGAGACTCTGAGTAGGGTCCCAAAACTCGTGGCCTGCCGACCTAGTCCTAGCTGGTGGGGTCTTTTTTTGGTAAAAAGGTGGCTCAATGACCTTCATTACTAACAATATATACTATATAGATATATATATATATATATATATATATATATATATATATATATATATATATATATATATATATATATATATATATTCATTATTATGCAATTTTTACAATACAAATATTTTATTACTGCCCCCTAAAGCTCAGCGTTATTCCTCAAATGTTAGATTGACTGATTTCATCTTTTAGATATTCATAGATTGCGACATTTTACATTACGTAAAGATAGTTTATAGTAAAATATTTCCCAAGTTATTCACAATCAAAGGGAAGCGCCGGTTCAGTCATTAGACTTAGAGCCATTTGCCCTTCATTCATTTTTATTTTTTACATTTCCTTTTTCATTGATATTTGCCGTGTCACTGTCTGTGATTGTGATCAAGAATGGTTAGCACTGACATTTGAAAAAAAAAAAATAAACATATTCAATGATATCTTGGCTACATTGCTAATTAAATTTTCATCCCGAAAACATTATTCCTTGATAAGTATCAAAGCTGCATGGCTAAATTATAGATTGTTATCATAGGGTATAGGGAAAGGGCTTATTTATTTGGATTTAAATGCTGATCCGAATAATTGATGATTTTGGAAAAAACAGAATACGTGTAATTAGTGGGTTGTTGTCTTCTAGGTGTTTGTAGGATTTGCTTTTTAAGGATCCGTATA
>NC_090730.1:55707298-55714798 GCF_036898095.1 Palaemon carinicauda
GGCTCTGATCCCGAGGTCGTTAAGAGAATCCAGACATTAATGTATCAAAAATATATATGGCTTATTTGAATATGAAAAACACGTAAAAATGTGCAAAATTTATCATTAATTGAATGCCAAGTAACAAACTACCAATTAGTTACGATGGTGAAGATGGGTTGATTTCAATTCTAAGTACAAAATACCTGAATTCGACAGGTATAAGTACAGAAGAATTATCATTGACTTTTATCTTTCTTTGTGGCCAAGTGGCTTAGTCACTGTCTATACAAGCTTGCCGACCAGGGTTCGATTCCCGGCCGGAGCCAAGCTCTTGTCTTTGTGTGATTTCGCCTGGGCTCTGATCCTGAGGTCGTTAAGAGAATCCAGACATTTATGTATCAAAAATATATATGGCTTATTTGAATATGAAAAACACGTAAAAATTTGCAAAATTTATCATTAATTGAATGCCAAGTAACAAACTACGAATTAGCTACGATGGTGAAGATGGGTTTATTTCAATTCCAAGTACAAAATACCTGAATTCGACAGGTATAAGTACAGAAGAATTGTCATTGACTTTTATCTTTCTTCGTGGCTAAGTGGCTTAGTCACTGTCTATACAAGCTTGCCGACCAGGGTTCGATTCCCGGCCGGAGCCAAGCTTTTGTCTTTGTGTGATTTTGCCTGGGGCTCTGATCCCGAGGTCGTTAAGAGAATCCAGACATTAATGTATCAAAAATATATATGGCTTATTTGGATATATATATATATATATATATATATATATATATATATATATATATATATATATATATATATATATATATATATATATATATATATATATATATATATATATATATATATATATATATATATATCACGTGCTATGTGGTATATCCTACTAATGTATGTTTGCAAGCGATTATATTAGTGAATGAGCAATCTGGAGTGATAATGAGAACTTTGGGTGCATAAGAATTGACATCATAAATCCTTAGGAAGTCGTTGGTAGGAGGGTGGTGTATTGTGTTTAAAACGACAAACATGATGTCTCTTCAGCTTTTATTCCAAACGCCTTTTAGGTGATATTACAGGAATCACTATGGGCCAGGAGGGGTCACTGACCTAAGTTAGATAGTCACTACACATCACAAGGCTCTGGCTCTCCATTGATAAACATGGTCAATGGATCCTCTACGGATTTAGTCAGTCAATGGAAAGAGAAGATGACAGATGGGGCCCCATTCCAGGGCCTAGGAAAGTGCTACGAAAATCCTGGTTTATGAATACTTAAGATAGATAAAAAATTGGTAATTGAAATTGTAGAGCCATCAATCAGATCGGGAAGGTACATCAAATGAAAAAAAATAATTTATGAAATATAGTTTGGATATCTCGGCCTAGGTGAAACGTCGTAAGGGAAATTGATAGTATACCTTAGACCAAGGAAATATATATATATATATGTATATATATATATATATATATATATATATATATATATATATATATATATATATATATATATATATATATATATATATATATATATATATATATATATATATATATATATGTATATATATATATATATATATATGCACACACACACACACATATATATATATATATATATATATATATATATATATATATATATATATATATATATATATATATATATATATATATATATATATAATCAGGAAAGACAGATAGCGTTGGAAGAGAATGGATAGGGGTGTCGAAGTTACCATGAGCAATAGAGGCATCAACTGAGTGAAAAGCTTTAAATAGTTGATTCTTGCTTGTGTACCAACCGTGTGTCACACAATTGTACATAATTCCTTTTGCATATATTATGCTTGTATCTTCGCTCTTCCCTCGCACTAAACGAACATGAAAATTCATGTCTGCGGTTTTCCTCTGTAACATTGTCTGTCTTGTTAACTTGTTATGTCCTGTTGGCTTGAGGTTTTGTATATAAAGGAGAGTGTTCTATAATAATATAACTCAGTTGATTGCATCCTGCCTTTGAGTTCACAACCCTCTCTCGGCTCCGTCACATTGGTGACCCCGGAAGTCGACTCACTCCCACCGCCTTCCACCCCCACCCCCTCGCCCCTTCATCGTTGGTACTATAACGGACTCTACGGCAGTTGGTGCTGTGGCTGCTCCATTCAAACTTTCATCGTTTGCCAGCGGAGAGGCGTTTGCTTGGTTTCAGCGCGCAGAAGTCCAGTTTCGTATCAGGGGCGTGACTCGCTCAACCACCAAAGCGGATTATGTTCTCGCGGCGATACCCGAGGACACCTTCCCAGAAATATCCGACTGGCTTTGTGAACAAGGAGACACCCCAATAGCGTATGATCCCCTCAAAACATACCTTTTGCAGCAGTACTCGCCGTCGCCAGCCGCCCGTATAGCAAAGCTTTTTCAGCTCTCGCAACAACCGTTGGGGGACCAAAGGGCTTCGCTTGCCCTCAGGGAAATGACCAGTATCGCTCGCCTTCAACCTGCCGCAGACGGCTCTCCTCGTGAGGTGAACCTACTTCGTGCCCTTTGGATACGCCGTTTACCCGAACCTGTACGCGCTGCCATACCCGATGTCGATAGTTTACCCATAAAGGACTTGATGACCCAAGCCGACGCCCTTATGGACAGCCACTTCAAGACCTCAATCAACGCCTCCACCCCTGACAAAGAGGATGCCTATTCAACATCAATCGAAGCTGACATGAATGCCGTAGGACATACACGCCTACCCCGTGATGTGCCGAAGCGGCGACAAAGCCGCACACCACCCACCAATCACTCGCGCCCCAACGAACGACTTCTACAGCCACTTACTACCTCCCATCCGCCGCAGTTTTGCTACTACCACTTCAGATTCGGGGCAACCGCGAAGAAATGTGCCAAGGATTGTCAGTGGCCAAAAAACGTGTAAGTAGGCCATCGCTTGTGGCGGTGGCCTCCCATGTTTCTAATCTTTTCTTTTTACAGGATGCAGGAATGGGCGTGCGATTTTTGGTAGACACGGGTGCTTGTCGTTCTCTTTTGCCAAGGAAACTCTTCAAGGCACGACATAGTCTGTCTACATCTGCCGACGTCTGCTTGGTAGCTGCCAACGGATCTGCGATACCCACCTACGGTTACGAGAACCTCACATTATCGTTCGGAAACGGTAAATTCAATTGGAAGTTTCTCGTTGCTGACGTCACAATGCCAATCCTCGGTGCGGATTTCCTCTCTCATTTCCATCTTCTGGTCGATGTCGCCCACCGACGATTGGTCAACCCAAACTCGTACTTGTCGACACCTCTTCAACCCGCCCCCTCTAACCTCGCTCTCCACATCAGCGCACCCACGGATGCCTACGCCCACTTCCTCACGTAGTACCCGGAAGTTTTCTGTCCAGAACTTCGCCAAACGCCCATGGTTCCTGCCAAGCACGGTATTTATCACCATATCAAGACGACGGGACCCCCAGTCTTTGCAAAATTCAGACGTCTGGCACCAGAACGATTGGCAGCCGCCAAACAGACGTTCGCCGAAATGGAGGAAATGGGCCTTTGCCAAAAGGCCTCCAGCCCATGGTCGTCACCCTTACACATCGTTCTGAAGAAAGACGGCTCCCTCCGTCCGTGCGGGGATTACAGGCGCCTGAACATGCAAACAGAACCGGATCACTATCCCGTCCCAAACATTGCCGACATGACCTCCTACCTGCACAAAGTGAAGGTTTTCTCTACGCTCGACCTCCTGAAGGGGTATTATCAGGTACCTATGAACCCAGAAGACTTCCCCAAGACCGCCATCACCACTCCGTTTGGTACATACCTCTAACCTCGCTCTCGTTGCTGACGTCACAATGCCAATCCTCGGTTCGGATTTCCTCTCTCATTTCCATCTTCTGGTCGATGTCGCCCACCGATGATTGGTCAACCCAGACTCGTACTTGTCGACACCTCTTCAACCCGCCCCCTCTAACCTCGCTTTCCACATCAGCGCACCCACGGATGCCTACGCCCACCTCCTCATGTCGTACCCGGAAGTTTTCCGTCCAGAACTTCGCCAAACGCCCACGGTTCCTGCCAAGCGCGATATTTATCACCATATCAAGACGACGGGACCCCCAGTCTTCGCAAAATTCAGACGTCTTGCATCGGAACGATTGGCAGCCGCCAAACAGACGTTCGCCGAAATGGAGGAAATGGGCCTTTGCCAAAAGGCCTCCAGCCCATGGTCGTCACCCTTACACATCGTTCTGAAGAAAGACGGCTCCCTCCGTCCGTGCGGGGATTACAGGCCCCTGAACATGCAAACAGAACCGGATCACTATCAAGTCCCAAACATTGCCGACGTGACCTCCTACCTGCACAAAGCGAAGGTTTTCTCTACGCTTGACCTCCTGAAGGGGTATTATCAGGTGTCTATGAACCCAGAAGACATCCCCAAGACCGCCATCACCACTCCGTTTGGTACATACACCTTCAATTACTCCTGTTTTGGCCTTCGTAATGCTGGGGCAACGTTTCAACGTCTCATGGATGGCATCTTAGGGGACCTCCCTTTCTGTGTATGTTATGTGAACGACATACTTGTGTTCTCCTCCTCAAAAGAGGAACACCCTTTGGCGCCAACGAAGTGTCACTCCTGAAGGAGTCCATCCCCTCCCTGAGAAGGTAGCAGCCGTTCAGAACTTCCCCGCGCCCTTGACCGTCAAAGCTCTGCAGGAATTCTTGGGCATGATCAACTATTATCACCGTTTTCTGCCAGCCATTGCCGCCACTCTTGCTCCCCTCTACGCCTCCCTCAAGGGCAAGCCAAAGGACCTGAAGTGGGGTCCCCTTCTAGAAGCAGCCTTCTGCAATGCAAAGAAGGCCCTATCAACTGCTGCGGCTCTTACTTTTCCTATCCCACACGCCCCTCTCATTCTCTCCACCGATGCCAGCGACGTCGCTATTGGTGCAGTACTCGAGCAGGTGGTCAAAGGCTTGTCCGCCCATTCGCCTTCTTCAGCAGAAAACTGTCCAAGGCAGAATCGGGTTATTCTACCTTCGATCGAGAATTGCTGGCGGTGCACTTGGCTGTCCGTCACTTTCGCCATTTCTTAGAAGGTACGCCCTTCGTCATTCGCACAGACCAAATGCCTCTGGTGCACGCCTTCACTCGACAGTCTAACGCCTGGTCCGCCCGTCAACGCCGACATCTCTCCGCCGTGGCTGAATACAATTGCACTCCCCAATACGTCCCTGGGAAAATGAATCCCGTTGCCGATGCCCTGTCAAGAAACACGTTGGCTGCCGTTCAACTGGGATTGGATTACAACGCCCTGGCTGAAGCCCAACGACAGGATCCAGAGTATCAAGCTTATAGGACATCCTGCACGTCCCTCCGTTGGGAAGACTTTCCCCTCGAAGACTCCAACACCACCCTCCTCTGTGACGTCAGTACTGGTAGACCGCGACCTTGGATTCCTGCTCCCATGCGCCGACAGGTGTTTCATTTCATTCACGGCCTTTCACATCCCTCGTGCCGTTCTACTGCACAGCTGCTGAAGGCAAAGTTCATTTGGCAGGCATTTCTAAGGATGCTAAGGATTAGGTCCGCGCCTGTACTTATTGCCAAACTTCCAAAGTACATCGACACACGGATTCAGGAGTGGGCACTTTTCCTCAACCTCAGCGTCGGTTCGCACACATTCACGTCGACGTTGTAGGCCCCCTACCCACATCAGAAGGACATCGTTAACTGTTTACCGTCATCGACCGCTCCACTCGTTGGCCTGAAGCCATTCCCATGGAAACTGCAACGTCTGCCTCATGTACATCTGCCTTACTCTCTGGATGGATTTCAAGATTCGGTATCCCTGAGCATATTACTTCTGACAGGGGAACCACTTCCACCTCTCAACTGTGGACATCATTAGCGAATCTCCTGGGCATCACCCTACATCAGACAACGGCCTACAACCCCGCTGCCAATGGAATGGTTGAACGTTTTCATCGCACCCTCAAAGCAGCTTTGATGTCCCGCTGCAAGGATTGCAACTGGTTTACTCAGCTTCCCTGGGTCCTCCAGGGACTAAGGATCACTCCTAAAGACGCCCTCGACGTCTCGGCAGCTGAAATGGTGTATGGCGACCCGTTGGTCGTCCCTGCCGAATTTTTTCCTTCTACAACCTCCTCCGACGATCTCCAGCGCATACGTCACGTCTTGGGAAAATTTACTCAATGCTACCAGACTTACAAGTCCCCAGCGAAGCATCACATACCAACGGACTTGCACTCTGCAACGCACGTCTTCCTGGGCAACAACACTAGCAAGCCACCACTAACGCCCCTTACACGGGCCCTTTCCTTGTGATCCGACGCAGTCCGAAAGCATTCCTACTAAACATTTGGGGCAAAGAAGACTGGGTCTCCATTGATCGTTTAAAACCTGCTTATCTTCTGCCAGATGACCCGCCTACAGTTCGCCTCTCTAGATCAGGGCGCCCTATTTAACATGTACAGTATGTCATTTTTAGGGGGGGAGCCATGTACCAACCGTGTGTCACACAATTGTACATAATTCCTTTTGCATATATAATGCTTGTATCTTCGCTCTTCCCTCGCACTAAACGAACATAAAAATTCATGTCTGCTGTTTTCCTCTGTAACATTGTGTGTCTTGTTAACTTGTTATGTCCTGTTGGCTTGAGGTTTTGTATATAAAGGAGAGTGTTCTATAATAAAATAATTCAGTTGATTGCATCCTGCCTTTGAGTTCACAACCCTCTCTCGGCTCCGTCACACTTGCAAAGGTTAAATCAAAACAGTGTGATATGAGTATTATATTTTGTAATGACTAACAAATGACTCCCCTGAAAAAAGGGAAAGATGAATACTATGAAGAGCTGCAGGGTGTAAGAGGGAAAGATATAACAATTGTGATTGGTAACTTCAATGCTAAAGTTGGAAGGAATAATCAAGGTATTGAGAAAGTGACTGGTTTTCAGAGTTTTTCAGAGGCTGCAAATGAAAATGGAACATATATCATAACTTCATGCTCAACAAACAATCTTGTCATTGGAGTCACTCTTTTCCCGCACAAGGAAATTCACAGACGCACACAAAGACACACACACAGACACACACACACGCACACACATATATATATATATATATATATATATATATATATATTATATATATATATATATATATATATATATATATATATATATATAGACTTCACTATGTGGCAATTATATAGTTCAAATAGATCAATATTCATTAATAAATCGAGAAAGACTGTATGAAATGTAAGCTATAGGGGTGCAGATGTTGGTAGTAATCACCAGCTCCTCATCGCCACACTGAAATCAAAACTGAAAGCACCCAACAGAAATGTAGATAAACTACCTATGTTTGATACAACCAAGCTTCTGGAAAATTAACACAGAGAAGCATTTGCAATTAAATGTAAAAATTTATTTGCAGTCTTAGAGACTTTGATATATGAAGA
>NC_090730.1:55722298-55734798 GCF_036898095.1 Palaemon carinicauda
ATATATATATATATATATATATATATATATATCTTAGAAAAACCGGCAGGTCTCTCTCTCTCTCTCTCTCTCTCTCTCTCTCTCTCTCTCTCTCTCTCTCTCTCTCTCTCTCTCTCCCCTAAGTGACTTAGCATATATCCAGATAGGATCAGTACATGTTAAAGTCATTGGTGCGTAAAGGCTTAACTCCTGCAGAACTAAATACTTATAATTAACTATCTCTCTCTCTCTCTCTCTCTCTCTCTCTCTCTCTCTCTCTCTCTCTCTCTCTCTCTCCTCTGAGCCATTTTGCAGGAATGCCCTGCATTTATAATAAGCAATATTCATGTTAATAGTAATTAGGAAAATTATTCAACCTTAGTCCCTTTTAACAAGCCTTTAATATCATAACCAATTCAGGGGTATTATTGGGTAAGTTTTCAAATACAAATAAAAATGATGGTCTAGTTTCGTAAGATTCTTCTTCAAGAATATCGAAGAGAAAAACCATTATTGAGTGTGTGATAAATTGAAAAACTATTTTTCATTCTAATTCACATTGGTCGTTTAGGAGTTGGGAAAAATAATTTGATCGGTTTTTATTATTTTAGATAAATAAATACTGAAAAATATTCATTTTCTAAATAGTTTTATGTCATATAAAATTATAATAACTTAAACATTATTTATATTATACATGTACAGAACACATTTATCAATTATTTTCTACTAATTTTGATAAGAAAAATGTCCTAATGCACAAAGAAAGCTAGTCGAAGAATCCAGTGTATATATAAGTATAGTTTTGCAATAGCTATAGTACGTATTTACTACAATGTATTTTTCTGTCTTATCAGCTTCCAATATGAAACTGCTAATTTCCAAACTACCCTTTCTTATATTCTCTATTTATATAGCCGCCACTAGGAAATGATGTAAAAAGAGCATATAATACAACTCTTTTAAATTTAACTTGATAAAGGATCGATCCAATAAATCTTAAGACATTAATGCATTTATCAATTTTGTTTGATCATCAGTCTTATAAAAGCATAATATAACTAACTTTAAAGGATAATAGCCAATATTCTAATTTACTATCACATTATCTGCTGTGAATTTATCTGAAAATAGATGTTGTACAGGCCATGGCATTAAAACATAAAATGCAACGTATATTGGTTTTGTCTTTTATATATGATTATAATCTCTTGAAAACAAAAATTTAATGCACAGGAAAAACAAACATACAACAAAGCTAATCATGAATTATAACTTGGACAAAAAAAGAAAATACTTATATCAGTGGACTATGAAATAAAAACAGGAATTATCTTCCATAAGAGTTTAGAATGTGGAAAAGATCACTCCAAGTAAAATTGTATTGCCCTAACTATTTATAACTACGTTTTTTTCTCGATTCAATCAAAACGCTATCACATGGTTCGATTAACTTAAAAAAATCATCAAAAATTTCAGTGTTATTGCCTCACACATCAGTTACAGATTTACCAAATCTGGAGAGGTTAGAGTGAAATAACATAACGGCTATTATTAACATATCAAAATCTATCATAGAGAGGCTGTGACGGGAGTACAGGAAGAACTGCTGGGAAGACAGCTTCTGAACAACTAACATTATTTAGAGAAAACATTGGTATTCATAAGGGTGACAATTGCACTTGGACATTAAACTGTTTTTGTCAATTAGCCCAAACATTAGCATAAAAATGACTATATGATAATGGAATGATAATAAAGTTCAAAATAACTTGTTACCTTAACGGTATTTTGACGTGGATCCCGATAGTTGTAGTCTATTTATCTATCTAGATGCGTTGACCTCGACGTGGGCTGTCGATTGTCTCCACCTGGTTCTATCTATAACTGTATGAATTTTCCCACTGTTACATCCTCATTTACATCCTCCTGTAAGGTGTCCAAAAACGTTTTCCTCTGCCGGCCTCCGGCTCTTCTCCCCAACATTTTTTCCCTTAAGGCATAACTGTTCGATCTTTCCTCTTCTTATAAATTTCCCAGAAATTCTATCTGCATCATGTTTATCACTTTTAAAGTGATATCTTCTGATTCACTCTTCTCAATCCCTCCTCACGTTACTCTTTCAATCCATAGGATCTTCAACACTCTTCTTTAAAACCATAATTCAGATGTATTCATTTTATTTTTCAAGTTCTTGTTTAATGTCCATTTCTCTGAGCCATACGTAAGTGTGGAACGTACATAGATTTTCAGTGCTGTAACTCTTGTCTCAATCATTATAGTGTTGTTTATCAATAAGTCTTTCAGATTATTGAAGGCATTTGGTATCCGTATATTTTTCCTATTTCTTTATAACATCTTGTATCATGTTTTATCATACTGCCTAGATATAAAAAGGCATCTATTTGTTTTTATTGTTGCTCCGTCAATTATGATGTTGCGATTTTGAGGCTCCTTGTTTTTCATGCTCCTACCACTTCTGTTTACTGTATATTAATTGTTAGTCGCAGGTTTCCATTCTCGCTTTTTACCGTGTCAAGAATTGTTTACAGTTTCTCTTCAAAATCAGCTATTATCAAAGTGTCATCTGCAAATCTAATATTATATATATTTTGTCCTTCAACTCTCTTGATATAATTTTCATTATGATTTCTCCATATATAGAGATGATGTCTGGTGATATTATACATCCTTGTCTTACTCTTCGTTATATTTCTATCGATAGCGTTAAATTATTTTCTGTGTTAACTGTTCTAACAAAGTTTGCTAATTGTCCGTATGCCCTCGCCATTAATAATTAAGCTCTTTAAAATTTATATAAGTAGGGAGTGTAACTTTATCAAATGTCTTTTCATACTCTATAAAACTCCTCAAAAATAGCTTTCTGTACCTCTATTGCTCTCTCTGTTAACTTGGCAGGTAGTAGGTTGGCCAGGGCACCAGCCACCCGTTGACATACTACCGCTAGAGAGGTATGGGGTCTTTAGACTGGCCAGACAGTACTTCATTGGATCCTTCTCTCTGGTCACAGTTCATTTTCCCTTTTCCTACACACACAAACACAGCGAATAGTCTGGCCTATTCTTTATTTATTCACCTCTTTCCTTATACACCTGGCAACAGTGTGATTACCAAACAATTCTTCTTCACCAAGGGGTTACAGCGCTTTAATTGTTCAGTGGACACTTTCTTCTTGTTTATTAAGGTAGGAGAGACTCTTTTAGCTATGGTCACCAGCTCTTCTAGGAGAAGAATACTCCAAAATCAAACCATTGTTCTCTAGTCTTGGGTAGTGCCATAGCCTCTGTACCATGGTCTTCCACTGTCTTAGGTTAGAGTTCTCTTGCTTAAGGGTACACTCGGGCAGCTGTTCTCTCTTGTTATTCTTCCTCTTGCTTTGTTAAAGTTTTTATAGTTTATATAGGATATATTTATTTTAATGTTGTTACTCTTAACCATTTTATTTTTCATTGTTTCCTTTCCTCATTGGGCTATTTTCCCTGTTCCAGCCCCTGGGCTTATAGCATCATGATATTCCTACAAGGTTTGTAGCTTAGCAAGAAATAATAATAATAATAATAATAATAATAATAATAATGCGCATGTTGAATATTGTATTTCTGGTATCTTTCCCTTCTGTAAATTCATACCGTTCTTATGAAACTTCTGGTTCTATTTTACTTTTTATTTTATTTATTACTAATATTATTATTGTAGTTATTATGCTCATTAAGCTGATGGTCCTGTGTAAACTGCACTCTACGGATAACAATTATGATGGGTCTGTATATCTCCTTTGGAATATATCCTGTGTTATATATTTTATTTGCCAATTCCACCATTGTTTTTAGTAAAAATTCCATATTGCCATTAACATTCCTATTCTTAACCGCTCATGGCAAGAACTTTCCCCCTTCCTTTGCTTTTTCATTAAATCTACTATTTCCTCCTCTATTAATTCTGGACCATTCATTGGTATATGCAACCTATGTCGATCACCTCTATCATCCTCAAAAAAATCATTCATAATACATTCTTCCCAACATTCGAGAACATCCTCTATCTCCATCACCAATATTCCTAATCACATTTCCTCTTTTATCTCTTTTTCTTGCAATCACTTCTCATATTTTTTTGTGCATAGTCTAATATCTCTGATTTCTTTCTAATTCCTCTACTTTTTCACAGTGTAAATTATTACAGTTTTCCTTTGCTGTGTTGCATTCCTGTCTAATGTGTAAATCTATTTCCTCATATCTTTGAGTATTTCTTTCTTTCATCATATCAAGTATGTCTTCAGTCATCCAATTATGACGTTGTGTGTTTTCCTGTTTGGGTACTAGATCTTGAGTTGGTTCTTCTAAGGCAGTTTGTTGGATTCTTCAGTCTCTATCTAGATCTTCCTCCTCCTCCAGTGGTTCTTCACTATTCAATCCCTCATACCTTTTTGACACTTCATTTCTATGTAATTATCTAGTGGTTGATCTATTAATAAGGGTTTTACTTGCCTTTTTTTCTTCTGTTTTCCTTTTCATGGTCGCTGTAGCAGTCTGCTCCTGAAAATGTTCGTGTCCAGTACAGCTTTTCAGAATCATTTTTTTTATTGTAATGCAGTCAATTTTATCTCTACATTTATATCCTGGGCTTTTCCATGTCCATAGTATTCTAGGTGGTTTTTCGAACCTTGTGTTAGTTATAAAGAGTCCGTTTGTATCACACCATGAAATCAATATTTTATCCTCAGAAGTTCCTTTTTCCCATTCCGTATGGTCGACAGTGTCTTCAAAACATCGTTTTCCTACAATTGCATCAAAGTTTCACATTACTATCAGTATTTCTTGAGATTTACAAAGTTTTTGAGTCTCTGCTAGTTGATCATACATTTTATCTGCTTTGTCTTCTGTAGTGTCTTGTGTTGGAGCATATACTGTACTTGTATTATGTTTTTTTTATAGAACATAACCCTTTATGATGTTGTAAATTACCCTGGTATACATTTTGATACTGTTTTATTGACAGTCATGCAAACTCCCTTATTTCGTATATCAGCCGCAGAATAAAACAAAGTGATTTTTTCACTATCTAGGTTCATTCTTTGACTTTCCTTTTCTGTTTTCTACAGTCGCATGGCAACGTTCTGTATCTGACCAAAGTCCTCGGATTTCCCTATAGACCATGGTTACACTGACTTTTCTGTCAGTATACCCATTTACGCTGTTGGCTATATCAACAATATGGTTTTCACTCATGATTAGTATGGAGGATATAAGTGGTTCGGTCCCCAGTCCCATTCCACTGTGGCGACTGATTTCTTCTGCATCAGGACTAGCTTGTGCTGTTCCACGCTGTAACAGTTTTTCTGCTTTTAGCATCGCTGTTGTAATGTTAAAAAATAGTAAATAGGGCATACTTCTTTATTTATATATGCATGCTTCTAGCACTCGCCTTTTCTGCCTCCCCAACCCAGCAGAGAGGAAAAAAATAAAAACAAGGATGTGATGAAGGGTGACCTGCCCTATAGAGTCATACTATCTTGAAGGAGGAACACAGATTTAAGCAAGTAAATGGTGATCCAACCGTCTTTAAAGTACGACACATGACCAGTAATGGGCCTGTAAATGGTGGTGTATGCTATGGCTTGTGTGGCTTGCAAACGCCATCTTCCTTGATGACGTATGTTGCAATGAGTAAGTTTTTTTTCAGTATGCCCTGATTTGCTGATGAGAGAGAATAAATTTCCCCATATTGTGTTGTAAGCACTAGAGATCATCGAAGGAGGGGGTGGACAGAATAATTTCCGCAGTGATGAATGACTAATCGTAATGTACCATTTCAGTCACTATAGCACCTAAGGTGTCCTTGTCAGTGGTCCACAGTCCAAAGAGGATCCAGGGAAGTAATGAAAACTGGCTTCATTAATTGCAGTGGGACATCAGAGCTGTTTTAAGGCTACAATGGAAACGTTCTGTTTGATGCTGTGCTATTGATGATAGTCTGATATAGGGTAATGCTGAGAAGATGCACAAATGATGTCCACAATTGAGAGTTGATTTTGGTACCACTATCAGAATTAAAGTGCTCTCAGATTTTGAATTTCATTATCCATTAGATAAGTAAGAAAGAAATACATGAGGCTGATTTACTTCTTGCATGGGGATGCCTTCAGGGAAGTGGAACAAACAATTACTTGTGACGTGGGTAGACGGCCAACCACACCAACCTTATGTGGGCAAAATGACACAGAGGTTAGTGGAAAGCACACACACCATAATCCATGTGTTGATAGTCTAATGAACTTTGAAATGAAGTAAAGGTGTGCACTCAATCATTGGTATCTCTAGTAATGCCATGCCATATGAACTTCGATTTCAGTAGCTGTGCAGTAGACTGGTACAAGGGGTGGTAGAGGCAATTGATCAATTGAATCACCTATTAGCAAAGGAAGGCAGGTACCCACATTCGTGGCCTACCGGTATTGAAGTAATAGAAGAGGTTGGTGTTGTCATCATCAAAAGTGCTCATCTTCCCAACGGAGGGCCGTGCAGGATGTCCTTCTTTTTCTGTACCAGGAATAATTTCATTTGTCTTCGTAAAATGACTGATAATCTATTTACAGGTGGACGCCAGCTCTGTGTATGTGGTAAAAGAGTAATTAACAAGATTCAGATTCACAAGGATGTGTTGAATGGTGGAGCTGTATTTACAAATTGCCGAGAGATGTTGGGTGTTGACGGAAAGACCAGGTGTCAAATTGTCGAGGGAAGGTGTGCATAGAGGGCTGATGGTTCCTTCCATTTCAGTATATGTGCATTTATCAGCTGTCAGATGGTCTGGTTCCAAATGTCTGAATCTTGCAAACACTGGGGACCATGTCATCTCGATATGGAGGATCTTGGGTGTGTGACGTAATTCTGAGAGAAAGGCATCAGAATATAAATTGAGAAGGTGGTTGTAGGCATCCATGGGCGTTCCTATGTGGAGATTCTGGTTGAAAGGAGCTGCTGATAAAAGTGTGTACAAGTGAGCTCTAGCAATGACCAAGCGTTTCTGTAAAAATTGCCAGGGAAACTCATACCAATGAAGGACAGTTTAACATCGGTGATGAGGATATTCCATTGTCACCGTATGCACCCCAAGCAAGACTATCAACATCTCATAACAGTGGTTTCAGATATACGAACCGTTGGTGGCCAGTAGGCAGACATCAGCAGTCTTTGTATGACGAAGTTTCACCCTAAAGAGGAAACTTGACAGAAGTGAACAACAGGCACTATTATCAACCATAAACTGCACATTAGATCTTGAATTAGGGTAAGCCCACTGCCGAATGTGATAGATTGGTTCAATATATTTAAAAATGGATATCTAGTAGCATATTTCTTAGCTGCAGTGCTGATTCTGGGGTAGTAGTAGAATAACTGAGGAAAAGGCGTCTAATCCAGTGGCTGCTTAAGGTACTGGTTAGGGCACGAGCAAAGTGCAGCATAGGTTAGGGCTATGCTTCTTTGCTGCTCAGGCAGGTCCAAAAGAGGACTTTGGCTTCAGGTTAAGCTAGTGTTGTATGGTTGTGCTCGTCATCAGGAGTGGAATTGGTGATGGAGATCCTGTAGGAAGTGGCTGTCCATTCATGAGGTTGTGGACTTACATCAGTAGTTCCTTCACTGTTTTGACATCAGGAAGAGTGACTCGCACATTTTACAGCAGGTTTAGTACCGCAAGGTCATGGAGTGGTTATATATAACGAGAAGCATCTGCAACAGGTTGCAGGTGAGCAATACTGATCATTTTTCTGAGAGGAATTGATACCTTTTGATCTTCTAATGGTTATTGTGTGCTGAAAAGAAATTGTCTACAGTATCAGGTTGTGACGGTGAGTACAGCTACCGGAGTTATGATTTGAAGTCATCATACAGTATGTGGTAATCCTTTGCTTGCAAAACCATTCAGAGATTTCTGACATGGTGTAGTCAGGAATCACAGCTAGGACGTAGTCTGTTTTGCTGCTCTAGCGGTTACTCCTTTGATGTGGAACTGAAGCTTAGCATGTTGAAATAAGGCAAACGTTTCTCTGTATGTGAATGGCGGTAGCATCACTATGGCGGCATGGCGAGATGTGTCACAGTAAGTGGTGATCATCATCTAAGGACACTGCAGAGACACAGGTAATCTGTGAGGTAAGCTGGTTGTCCGAAGCATTCAGTATCGGTCACCAACTAAACTACTAACTTTACTTTAATCATATCATACACAAGTATTTAAATGGCACCCAACGGTTCACCCAACGGTTCACATAAGGGTGTCAATTGTATATTTGCATTCAGCCGTTTTTGCCATTAAGGCTGACATTTGTATAAAACCTGAAAAGAAGACAGAAGAATGATAATATAGTTGAAATTGGCTTGCCACTTCAACGGCTTTTTTACTTAGAGTCTGATGGTTTTGTGCTGAAGAAAATCAAGACAATAATTTATATTAAAATTACTTAGTTCTTCAGGGATATTTTATTCTACGACATACTATTATCACCAATATCAAATACCTTGAATACTCTACTTCACTTTTTTAATGACGAAATTTAAAAAATATGGTGAGTAATTCATCTCATGACCAACAAACTACCCTTCAAATTTTTTACTACCGGATTATTTAATTCTATGTCAATAAAAGTAATTATTGCCACTTTGAAGGTTTATGTTTTATGGATTCATCCGATTTTTTTTAATCTCACTTTTACTATTTCTGCTATTTTAAAGTTCTTATTAGATTTTACACTTCATGATCCTTTTTAATGTATCAATGATAATAATATTCCTTCGTTCTTTATCAATCTGTTGAGATATTTAATCATTAGGAATACTGTCATTACTAAAATTATGGTTATGAATCATATTGTTTCTGATATTTCAAATTAATGTTTTTATTCGTTACCTGAATAGGTTTGAAGCCAGGGGTTTTTAATTCCAATATCAAATCTACTGTATAACTGTCACTAAAGCTCTGAGTATTCATAGTAACTTTTCACAATCATAGTCACTTTCCATCACCTATAATAACCTCATCTTCCTTCCACTGACTAAAGTGTGAAGCTCTTATTATATCCTTGTAAGGTTTTGAGTACTTTTACTAATTTGGTTCATTTCCTTTACCTCTTCTTCGGACTCATTCAGCAATGTACATTTTTAAATTGTATAGTTTTATCAACCAGATATTTTTAGGTAACAAGAGACACTGCTAGATTTTTAAACTTGCGTTTAAACAAACCTCAATCTAATCTGATATAAGAAACCTTTACTAATTTTACATTTGTTTTTTTTTTTCTGGTTTCCTTACCATCATTAACTTCCAGTGCTAGGTTTGCCCCTTGTAACCTTTCGCAAGTATTATTTTTATTTATCTGGTTTCCTAGTAAGAGAAGTAAAATTATAGTACTGGGTAAGTCTTTTCCCCTTCATTGTGAGGTTCACACAATATTGTATAGTATTCTACAAGTTTTATTCCAGATCTAACTTGATTGTCGAATGCTCTTCGTAATCAGGTATTTTAATCTGTGAAACTTCAGAAGTTCAAACTTATAGAGAATAGTTGTATGTTCTCTCTTCATAGTTTACTGTATATATGACAGATCTATTTTAACACTATTTTCTATTTTAATACACTTTATGTTAATTAATCATTGCTTCTCATGCAGTTTTATCTCCCTATTAACTTTCCTTGCTGGGCTATTTTTTCTTTCTGGAACACTTGGGCATACAACATAGTGCTAATCCAACTACTGCATTGTCGTAGCTTAGCTAATAATAATAATAATAATAATAATAATAATAATAATAATAATAATAATAATAATAATAATAATGCAGTGAATAAGGAGAAAATTTGTTATAAATGTGCTAGTCACTTCGTAATGTAAACGCATCTAGCTCAGGTAAGGTTAAAAAAGATTATTTATACTTTTTTACGTTGCTTTTGAAATTCAATGCTCTATTTATCCCTCTGAAAATGAAGTAAATGTCCATGTTGATTCTCGCCTTCTTGAACCCACACGGTGTCGGTAAAGTAGTACCGGGAACTAAACCGATGCTAGTGAATCACTAGTTCTCGAAAAAAAAGAAAAAAAAAGAAAAACTTTTATATAAATTGTTTTGAATGTGGCGGTAATGTATTTCCTATTTTTTTTCTAATATTTGCTGTTATATAAAATGAAAAATATAAAGGATGGTAACAAGAACAGTTTTGTTGGTAATTTTTAGACTATTTACAAATTATATAAATATCTTATGTTGAACAAAAAAGAGAAAAAAAAAAACAGTAAGAAACTACAGCGATAAAACAATTGCTTTCATTTTGACAAAAGAATCCATTTACTTTTTTTTATTGCAACAGAGAGCTCGACATGCATAGTACGTTTGCCTAAATTGAAATCTGAATCCCAATAAACAGCGGAAGATAAATGTGAATTTATTTGCATAAATATTGTAGTTTAAGTGATATTCCATCCAAGCTGCCAGGGGTAAGCTTGTAAGGCCATTTTACTCATTAAGATATCTTCTATTTTGATAAAATCGGAGTGATAATTGTGCTTGATAAAGGAAACAATTCATCTTTGTTGAATGTATTTCATTGTATATAAACTAGATGTTAATGAATCCATGAGAGAGAGAGAGAGAGAGAGAGAGAGAGAGAGAGAGAGAGAGAGAGAGAGAGAGAGAGAGAGAGAGAGAGAGAGAGAGAGAAATGCTAAGATAAAAGTCGTTCATTGACTTGAACGATAATAAAATAGTACCAGTGTGTAATGATAGAGTATTTTTTTTAGTCAAATTATTTCATTACGACTGACCTATTTAAAAATATCGATTAAGGTACTAATAGTTTTTTATGAAAATATTTCAGACATATTCTGATAAAAAGTCATAAGTATCGGATATAGGATTATAAATCTTTGCGGCTCAGAAAATCATTTCAATAATAGTTTTTATAGGCGTGTCGCCGAAGTGTGGAGCTTTTATTCTCACTATTGAGAGTAATTTTGAAAAAATAAAATCGGAAATAAATAAACGAAAGAGCTTCCATTAAAGGGATTGACAATCTTATTCATACCTACTCTTGAAATAAATTTTATGTAATGAATACGCCTGTTAGTATCGTTAATCATTATTACCATTGAATTTGTCGTTGAGTACGGCAATGTACTCTCGTCAAATTTATTTTCGAATTAATATTAGCGAATAGATTCGAAGTTGATAGCGGCGGCAATAGTTTTATTGTATTGTAACTATCTTTAAAAAAACACATAGTTAGTTGATATATTTTTCCTGATTTAGGGTTATTGATTAATAGAACTAGTGTCCTAGATTTCAGCTACCCATCTAATAATTTCAAGCTAACCAATTATCTTATTTCTGTAGATGGTAATGTTTTAGACGAATTTCCTTATTTTTTTTTTTTCATGTTCAGTGTTTCTCGCAAGGGGTTTATTAGCTTTTCTGTCTACTGTGTTATAGAAATTAAACTGTCAGACACCAATGACATGTTATTGCACAAAACTTGAAGGTGTTTATACTGGGTAGAGTTCTGTATATGCGAGCTGGCAATGAAAAGTTTTCCTTACTGTAAAATGCATCTGCTATGGTATATGTTTTTTTTTTTTTTATTATTTTTTTTTTTTACCTTAGCGACGCAATAACCGCTAAAAGCATTGGTGAGATTTGGCTGAAGAGACGTTCTTAAAATCATAATGAATAGCAATAACTGTTTCGACAATATTTGAACAGGCATTGAAAGAGGGATACATGTTCATCAAATAATTCCCTTCTATTTCTTTGCTTAATTTTTCTCTTTAGAACACATTCAATAACTGTACCATTTCTCAATATCTACATTTGATTAGCACTAGAGTGTAAATCAATGATTTGTTTTACATTATGTTTTCAGATAGTAGATTGAAGTAAGCTTAGAGAGTTTCTCACTTCTATATTCATATAAAAATTTGCTTTTAATGAAACCTCGTATAGCAAAGGTTTCTTTTGTGTTTTTGCTCTGCATAAGATAAGAGCATGGGAGTTCTATATTAAATATGCTATATATTATCTGATATTGATTTTTATAGCATTATGAAATCTCATTTGTATTTAAAAGCAACATAAAATAATATTTAACGTTGATTTAACAAGTAAACATTTTAAGATAACGTTAACGTTAGAAGCAACAGAAATATTATCATGCAACTCCGTGGTGACAACAGTAAGCAGAGCTAGCAACAATCATTTAAATAGATCAGAGTAAGTCTGTGGGGCTGTCAGTGGTAAGTATACAGGGTGATAGTTACCATAAATTACTTACGTTATAATGTTACAAACAAATATTATTAAGAAAATCTGGATATGAGGTAATGTTATCTCCTGACCATCATTAAACCACTAGAGATGTGATAGAAGCAAGGACTAATGTATGTGGATTTTTTTTTCTTTTATTTTCTATTTACTTGACTCTAACGATATTCTATGAGAGTTACCATATGATCC
>NC_090730.1:55742298-55747298 GCF_036898095.1 Palaemon carinicauda
CAAAGTCAAACATTAGATATTGCTTTAGAAACCGCTAATCAGGAAGTACAAACTGCTAGAGACAAAGAGAAGCAGAGAAACAGAGAAATTTTATGTAGGTTAATCTCCATCACTCTAATCTTGGCAAGACAATGTTTAGCAAGTATGACAGTGTAGTTAAATTGCACCTTGATGTAATAAAAAAGAAACACAAGAAATACTGTAAAGACCCCAAGTGCCATTGCTTTCAAATAGGACTCAGAATGACCTGATGAAGGCTTTGGCCATTTCCATTAGAAGAGATATATTAGAAGAAATTCACAAGAGCAAGATCTTTTCCATCCTCATAGATGAAACAACTGATGTATCACATACAGAACAGGTCTCTTCTGTTGTGAGATATGTACATGACTTCAAAATAAAAGAACGTTTCACAAATATTCAATGTGCAATCAACAACTGGCGAAGCACTGGAGAAAGTGATCTCTATGGTTAATAAAAATAACCTGAACATAGATGATATGCGTGGACAAGGATATGATGGGGCAGCAAATATGAGGGGAATATACAATGGATTACAGTCTAGACTCCAAAGACAGAACCCAAAGACACTCTATCTACACTGCCATTAGTCGAAAGTGCAAAATCAAGTATTCAGTTTGTAGCTTTTTTTTCAGTTTGGTGGACAAACTGCATGCTTTTATTGCTAACTTTTCAAAACGGCATGCTGTTTTCATGGAGATCCAGAAAGCAATGTATCTAGAAGACAGCCCACTTAAACTTAAGAAGCTATCGGACTCAAGATGGGCTTGCAAAGAGTCAGTTCTTAGAAACATGAGGAAGGTCATCCCAGCTCTGAAGCCATTTTTAGAAGATATAGTGCAAAAATATCCTCCTGATGCATCAGCAGGGGATGCCACCCCAGTTAAAAAAAAAAAAAAAAAAAAAAAAAAAAAAAAAAAAAAAAAACTGCCTATGCCTCTAATGCCCTACAACAGAAAGAATTTGATTTGGCTGCCTCCTACGGAATTGTGGTTGGAGTGCTACAAAGTTTGAGAGAATTAAGAAATGATGAGAAGTTTCAGGAGATTTTTACAAATGTTAAAGAGAGAGCTGAATCCATGGCCATCGATCTCCCCTCTGGGATTCCTGGACAAGGCAGAAGAAAAATGCCTTAAAGATACAAGTATAGTGCTACATCTGCTACTGAGGACCAGCAATATCAATCCTTGGATGAGTACTACCGTATGAGAGTATTTTATGTGT
This sequence comes from Palaemon carinicauda, assembly GCF_036898095.1. Classification (NCBI taxonomy): domain Eukaryota; kingdom Metazoa; phylum Arthropoda; class Malacostraca; order Decapoda; family Palaemonidae; genus Palaemon; species Palaemon carinicauda. The sequence continues at coordinate 55,743,544 of NC_090730.1, forward strand.
TTTTAGATACAATATCACAAGAGCTACAAAGAAAATTTAAAGGTGGAGACAACACAACATGGGGTATCCTAAATGCATTTCATTTAATGACAGCCCAAGATAACTGGAAAGAACCTGTGAATGAAGAGGCATTCAAATCATCGCAAAAATTATGCCAGTTTTATGAGTTAGCAGTAGACAAGCTACAGTTGGAATTAAAGATCTTTTATGCCTCATGTCCTTGCCTATCACAGAACACTGCAGCTACAATGCTCAACCTGATGAAAGAAGACAATGTCCAGGAGATATTGCCACTTATGCTTGAACTCTTAAACAATTTATGCCCCACTACCAGTCACAACTGCAACAGTGGAAAGGACCTTCTCCAAACTCAAGCTGGTGAAGTCAAAGCTACCAGCCTGTCCAGTGAGGCGAGGTTATCTGATCTTTTGTTGCTAGCAGTTGAAAAGGATATCACAATCAATAACAGTGAAGTTATCAGCATAATAATGAAATGGCACACAGAAGGGTTCTCTTATAAATATAAAATGATAAGGTCTGGCTATTAGTCAAGTGTATTGATCATAATGATTGATTTTCTTTCAGTCATTTATGTAAAAGTAATATTTATAATTTTTCTTTTGTTAAATTTCCTAGTTCTACAGGTAGTCAGTACTGTAGATTTTATGTTCATAAAATATATTAGCCCACTGGTACTTATGATATCAGTCACCTTTATCTCTTTCTTGAATTATCAATGGCTAGTTTAAATAAATTTGAAAAAATATTGAGCCGGTATATATTTAGCCTCATTCATTTCTAAATTTTTTTACCTTTTTTTCACTTGAGCACCTGCCCTGAAAAAGTTCTCTGTACGTCCCTGAGCATGTGTATGGGCTCGTCTTTATTATTTTATTAGTAATGAAAGATTCTCTTATTGGTTTGTCATTAATGCTGCCTTCTGTGCTTTTGTTAATGAATTCGGCATATTGTATTTATCATTTACTTGAACTTAAAGTTATAGGTATTTGTAATTGTAAATGCTGTCTGAATTTATGGTAATGATCATTTAAGTCACTGTGCTTCCCATTTACCTGAGCTCATTGTAATTATTGTTTATAATATTTGTATAAAATACTAGGTTAACGTACTTGAGTATTTTCTGTTATACCCACCCCTTTGGTTGTTGCAGTACATCAGTTCATTCCAGTCTCATTTATTTTACTATTTTATGAACCTATTTGTCATGGATGAAAGTGGTCATGTATATATATATATATATATATATATATATATATATATATATATATATATATATATATATATATATAATTAAATATAATTAAATGTAAACATAGATATATAGGTATGTTTATATATACATACATACATACATACATATATATATATATATATATATATATATATATATATATATATATATATATATATATATATATATATATATATATATATATATACATATGTGTGTACGTGTGTACATATATATATATAATATATATATATATATATATATATATATATATATATATATATATATATATATATATATATATATATATATATATATATATATATATATATATACATATACATTTACATATACATATACATATGCATATATATATATATATATATATATATATATATATATATATATATATATATATATATATGAGACGTAAAATGGTAATACAATATATCGGGTATAATGGCACTTATGCATGCTAAACAGAATTTTAAAGTCACAGAGTTAGGAAATTACTGAAAAATTACGATAAAGAATTATGGTTTTTAATAGTAAGCATTGTTTTGATTATATTATATGAATTGTATTAAAATCTACGTCAGAGACCGACAGTAAGTTGTACCATCATTTACAAAATTAGACACTTCTCTTAGGTTTGATTATAAAACGGAATTCCTTCTCTTAAAATCTTACCTTAATTTTTAATGAAAGAGCTCTGTAATCTTTTATTTCCCTACACAATCTATATGTTAACTCTTGCCATATATGTAAAACTATACCTTGAAAACTTAAAACCTCAATCTTTATAAAGGTACATCATATAATTCGTGAATTACTAGTAATTTAAAAAGGATGGTTAACTAGCCTTCTAAAGAGATATTTCATTTCATTTAATTTAATGAGCATCTAAAAAAGCAGACAAATCATATCATCATAAATAAGGAAAATATAGAGGAAATGTCTAAAGGTCTGGCCACACGATCGAGCATGGCCGACGGGCAAACAGTGATACCAGGCCACAATAGTTAGTGAAAATGAGGGTTGATGACGTCAGAAGCGGGAAAACTAAAGGCAGCGATCTGGCAACACTGTATGATGTCAGATCTCTGTATCTGGTTTTCCCGCTTCTGACGTCATTAAACCTCATTTTTCCTAACTATTGTGGTCTGGTATCACTGTTTGCCCGTCGGTCATGCTCGATCGTGTGGACAGGGCTTAATATACAGAAAGAAAATTGTCCGTTACAATATTCCAAAATGTGTTTAAATTAACATTTACCTACTAAACTGGTATCCCACATTTTTACAATCAATTACATAAGCACGTAAAGAAGAAACATTTTTTTTTTATGATGAAAGGTATTCGGCAAACATTTTTCTTCAGTTTTATACACCCATTTAAAATATCACTATAAGAATTTCAGAATGTTTACCTTTTCCATCATACTTTAGATATCATTATGTGTTGCTAGTCCTGAATTTCTTCAGAAAGAGATTAGTAGTGTTTCTGATATATATAAAAAAACTGCATTGTAAAAGGGCAAGAAAACATTCTGAACAGTAACAAGACAACTTTCAGACCATCAATATAAAATGGTTTAGGCCTTTAGAAACTTATTGAATAACATACATAAATTTTTCCAAGTTTATATATAATTTTTTTTTCAAATTTCTAAAATATTTGAACAAAAAACTCTCCGAATTATCGTCATGGAAAAGACATACTGCATTAATTTTTACAGGAACCGCCCAACTCTGTTTTCATTTGATGATAAGGGGGCTAGGTCCGAGATTCTAATGCGGTATCTCTTCCTATGAATATTGACGCAAAGGGCCTCAGACAGAATCCACCAGTCATCTTTAAATCGATACTTTTCCATTCATCATCTACTTCATGCTTCATAATCCTCAGCCACGTAGGTCTGGGTCTTTCAACACATTTAGTGCCTTGTGAATCCCAGTTTAAATTTTGGTCAACTAATCTCTCTTGGGGAGTGCGAAGAGCATGACAAAGCCATCTTCATCTACCATTCACCATGATGTCATCCACATATGATACTTTGAAGAATCTCTCGTATAGTTTGATTTCTAATACTGTTCTACCATTTACCTCCCAATATTCTTTGACCTCAAATCTACAAAATCTGTTGATTATTCCTTTATTGTCATACAGCAGCGTAGGTCCATATATGTCTTGATTTTTATATGTAAATCCAGGTGATTTGATATTTAAATTTTACTGAGCTTAGCCAATGCTTGATTTGCTTTTTAGGGGATGGCAGTTTTTTATTGAATACCAATTGCAAAGACCCTGTATTAGGAATCAGAGTGCCTAAATATTTATATGAGTCTACTTCATTAATCCTTTCTCCTTCCGATGATATTTCATTCTATTGAATATTCCATTATCAACATCTCTGTCTTTCTTCTATTTATCTTGAGCCAAATCTCTTCAGATATTTTATGTATTCTAGTAAGCATGATGTGCAAATCCTGTGGTGTTCAGA
>NC_090730.1:55752298-55759798 GCF_036898095.1 Palaemon carinicauda
TTCTCGATCTGGGCTACCTATCCTAGGTTAGGGAGCGTTCTCCCTTACCTTGGTGGCCGTTCTCATGCAGAGTCTCCTCCTTAGAAAGACCTATTCTTCTCCCTCCCCACCTATCCCTTTGATGTAGGCTTGCCTACACACCTCTGTCCTTAGTCCTACAATCCTTCTTTGGGTGGAGTGGTAGGGCTAACATTTTTCTCCTGCTGAGCTGGCCGCTCTGGTAAACATACCCTTCATAGCGTTCTATGTGGGTGGTTGCCGGCGGCGGTCTTGCCGGCGGGGGATTCCCCCCTCTTTGAGTGCCTTCTATTCCTCCCTTGGGTTACCACAGGCACCCGGCCACCTGCCGGCTCCCTGCCGCCGGATGTTAGGAGTATCCACTCTTATCATCAGTGCACTCTCTCCGGAGGTAGGATCTTACCACTTCCATCCCTCCTTACCTTTCTCTCATTCTATCCTGGTGCCGGTCCCTTGCCGTCTCTACTGCCGGCAATAACCGCCACTACCTCAGGTGAAATTCTTTCATAAGATGCTTCCCCCCTTTAAGACGTCAGCCTTCCGTGTGCCGGAGGCTGCCGCCTTCCGTCGGCGTCCCACTCTTCGTTTTACCTAGTAACAGCCGGCCGACTTTCGGAGTCGGCCACCCGCATACCAGCATTGATTGCTGGCAATCTAGGTATACGACCATATACATATCTATCTTATGAATTGATCCAAGGCTCACCATGCCGTCAGCCTTCGGCTGCCGGAGCCGCCGCCCCCTGCCGACGAACCGCCGCTGTACCGGCGGTCGCCACTATGGTATTATCCTTATAGATACTCAGTGTGTCTGCCTTGATGCCTTCCACCCTGCAGGACCGGCCTCCGGTGCCCCGCAGGTCTGGCGGCACCCTCATGAGACGTTAAGGGACATATACCCCTTCCCTGGCTGCCGGCAACATGCCGACAGTCAATATACTGCAGCCAGATGGCTTGGCCACTTCCATATAGGTATTGTCTTACCATCCAAGATTGTGGCTATGCTGTTTGATTGCATATTACAATAATTCCAGCATACTCTGTGTATCTTAGTGCAGTCGATTGCCGGAACCTACATTTAATAAGGGGTTTATCCTATGCCCCTCTCCCCCAGGGATCTGAGTGGTCTCAGACCTTATCAGACTGCGGACAATTCCTGCTACAAGCCTATCTTGGCTCATCCATACGGATTTCTCTTATTGTGACCTTCGGGCACAAAGGAATTGTCTACGGATAAGGTTACGGTAACCGGCTGGGTGGGATTCACAAGTATGTGTCTATCTACTTCCTTTCCCGCTCATTGATCTTAAGCATTAATATGTTCTTATAATTAAGTTATTCTTAATTTTAGGGTAATGTAAGTAATTCTTATGCCTTCCATGTACTCTTGATCTCTTTCTTTTACAGGAGGAGTATCTGAAGTGTGAGAGTAACTTCTGCGGGGTGAAGCGCCCGGACTTCTACGGGCACAAGGCGTGCCGGACCCATGCCCCCTGCGCCGCCAAGAAAGGCGACTTGAAGTATTGGAACCCGCAGAGCTGTACAGTCTGCAAAAGTCTTCTTGTCGAGGCGTTCGACGATCCTCCTTCTGCGGAGGCAAGGGACATTGCTAGGGAGAAGCTACGCAAATGGGTGCGTGACTTCCAGAAGAACGCCATTGGACCGTATCTTCCCAACGAAGACTTGAGAGCCTTGCTTTTCCCAAAAGCATCAAAAGATTCAGTGGTCCCCCATGATCAGATCCCCACCCTCTAGATCGAGGTGGAACCTGATGTTGTCATGGTACAGTCCATGCGTGAGTGCCATCTCGATTCCGACAACGTTGAACGTATGTCGGAGGTGTCGGAAGAGACGGAGAAGAACCTCATGGGCGAGGAACTTGACTATGAGGAAGATCAGGTGGAATACCCTGATTCGGAGACCGAGGTTGCTCCTGCTCCCTCAGCAACTCCTGCACCGTCCGAGGAACCTGTTCCTTCGACTTCTGCCACCCCGGACCCTGTTCCATCGGCCACTCAAGAGGTCTTCAAGATGCTTGAAGCCCTCATGGAAAAGAAGCTACGAGAAACTCAGGAACGATTCCGGACGACTCTCGTCAGCTTCAAACAACCGAAAAGGATTTCGGTTAAGGACCTCCCCACCTGCTCGGAAGCTAACCCATGGAGATACGCCGAGCATATGCCAATTACAACTGGCAAGATTTACATCAGGGAAAGGGTTGGCTCTATCTTGCTGGAAGAAGTGGAGTTCTTCCCAAATTTCGATGCTTATCCGGACTGTTACGTCCGGCTTAGGTCCGAACCAGCCTCAAAGGAGGAGACCGAACCAAAAGAAGTTATTGTGTTCGATCTCGCGAAGGCCCAAGCTATGTTAGCTCAGGCGGGAAAGAGTAGGGGTTTCACTAACTCCAAGATGCCGGCACTTAGCAAGAAGAATCCAACCTTCGTTGCGCCAAATTCTGCGACCTTCCCCTTCATCGAAAAGGCCTTCACAGCGGTCATAAAGGCAGTGGAGGAAGGGAAGCCTTGCCCTGCACTGGAAGAGTGCAGACCCTTCTCCATTACTCTTCCCCCCGATGATAGGCACTGGAAAGACATCCAGTCGACCTTCACGGTAGGGAAACTGGAGCCTGATGTAGCCAGTCGTCAATTCAATGAGGACCTCCCAAGGCTGAACGATCACCTCCTCGTAGGGAACAGGATACGAAGGAGAGACTTGCCGCGTCGCTGTCCCACCAGTTACAGCTTGAACTCATGGCCGGGGATACTAGAGTCCCGGACTTTTAAATGGTCCTAGCTAAGTCGCACCTGGCGATTGTAACCAAGGACCTATATAGCTTCACTAGGGCTTGCAGAGCCTGTCATGAATTCGTGTTTGCTAACGCAGCAGTGAAACACGAACCCCGGTGGCTGATTTCCTCCAATATCTGGGGCAAGTATCTCTTCCCATCTACCTTGGTGAAAGAGATAGTGGACAAAGCTGCCACGGAGAATAGGAACCTTCTCCATAAGTGGGGCATGTCCCGCAAGAGGAAGTCCTCTCAGGATGATGGCCCTCAGCCTAAGAGGAAAGCTTCAAAGCCAAAACCCCAGCAACGTCAACAGAGACGACAGTTTCCGGGTCCCGCTACTCCCCAAGTGGCTACGCAGGCGCAACAGACCTTTCAGTTGGTCCCCCAACCAGTGGTGTCGCAGTCGCCGGCCTTCACCCCTGCATACGAGCAACACTCGACTACGTTTCGTCCCAGAGGTAGGGGCTCAGGCAGAGGCTCCGGCAGAGATTCTTCTCACCGTCCCTCCAGGCAGAGGAGGAAGGGGAGCTAGCGGTCGAGGTGGCAAACCCTCGGGACACCAGAAGCAATGATGTGCTTCCGGTGGGAGGAAGACTCCGCCAATTCCAGGATCGTTGGACCTTAAATCCCTGGGAACACAGCATCATCAAGAAGGGACTGGGCTGGAGCTGGACTCAACCACCCCCAGCCTTCCAGCAATTCTTCCAACAGTCAACCCTCCTCCTGGAAGAATATGTCCTGGAACTCTTGAACAAGAAGGTGATCAGGAGGATAAAGTCAACCAGGTTCCAAAGGAGACTCTTTTGCGTTCCCAAAAAAGACTCCGACAAACTTAGAGTCATTCTAGACTTATCCCCTCTCAACGAGTTCATTGCGAACAACAAATTCAAGATGCTGACTCTGGAACAAATAAGGACCCCTCTATCTCAAAGGGCCTACACGGTCTCCATAGACCTGGCAGATGCCTACTGGCACATCCCAATGAATCATTACGCTTCCTCCTACCTATGATTTCGACTCCATGGGAAAAGTTACGCCTTCAGGGCCATGCCCTTCGGGCTCAACGTGGCTTCACGGATCTTCACCAAGCTGGCAGACGCAATCGTCCAACAGCTCCATCTTCAGGGCGTCCAAGTGATGGCATACCTAGACGACTGGTTAGTCTGGTCGACATCGCCCGAAGATTTTGAAAGTGCCTGCAACAAAGTCACCCAGTTCCTAGAGCATCTGGGCTTCATGATAAACACCGAGAAATCTCGCCTCTCTCCAGCTCAGAAGTTCCAATGGTTGGGAATCCATTATGATCTTCAGTCACACTGCCTTTCCATCCCACAGAAGAAAAGGAAGAAAATAGCAGGGTCTGTCAGAAGGCTTCTAAAATCCAAACGGATCTCAAGACGACAGCAGGAACATGTCCTCGGCTCTCTACAGTTCGCCTCTGTGACAAACCCAGTGCTTCGCGCACAGCTAAAGGATGCCGCGGGAGTCTGGAGACGTTTCGCATCCATCGCTCGAAGAGACCTCAAGAGACGGCTTCCAAACAGACTTCGCTTACTCTTAAAGCTATGGTCAGAAGCAAAGTCCCTGAAAAGGTCCATTCCTCTTCAACATCCACCGGCATCGATCAACATCCACACGGACGCTTCACTGGAGGGTTGGGGAGGTCACTCCCACCAACAACAGGTTCAAGGAACATGGTCTCCCCTATTCAAGACGTTTCACATCAACATCTTGGAGGCCATGGCGGTTCTTCTCACCCTGAAGAAACTCTCCCCGCCTCCCTCGATCCACATTCGTCTGACTCTGGACAACTCGGTGGTAGTCAAATGTCTCACTCGTCAGGGCTCGAGATCGCCCCAGATAAATCAGGTACTTCTTTCGATCTTTCGTTTGGCAGAAAAGAAGAAATGGCACCTGTCTGCAGTTCACCTACTAGGATTCCGCAACGTGACGGCGGACGCTCTATCAAGGACAAGCCCAATAGGGTCGGAATGGTCTCAAGACGCAAGGTCATTCTCCTTCATCTCTCACCAAGTCCCGGAACTTCAGATCGATTTCTTCGCGACGAGCGACAATAATCAAGTTCCCTGATATGTGGCCCCGTACGAGGACCCCAAGGCAGAAGCAGTGGATGCCATGACACTGGATTGAAACAGATGGTCCAGGATATACCTGTTCCCCCCTCCCAACCTTCTGCTGAAAGTCTTCTCCAAACTGAGAACCTTCAAAGGGACAGCGGCCCTAGTGGCTCCCAAGTGGTCCCGGAGCAATTGGTACCCTCTGGTCCTGGAGCTGCAGCCCACGCTGATTCCCCTACCGGGCCCAGTTCTCTCTCAACAAGTACAGAAGTCGACTGTCTTCGCTTCATCACTGAAAGTCAGGGACTTTCATCTCATGATTTTCTCTCCTTAGCCGCAAAGAAAAGGTTTGGGATCTCGAAGAAAAGCTTAGACTTCCTTGAGGAATACAAGACTGAATCTACCAGACGGCAATACGAATCTTCCTGGAGAAAGTGGGTCTCTTTCGTCAAGGCAAAAAATTCTACGGAAATCACCATTGATTTTTGTATGTCCTTCTTCATTCACCTTCATGGACAAGACTTAGCGGCCAACACGATTTCCATCTGCAAATCGGCCTTGACTAGACCACTCCTATATGCCTTCCAGATTGATCTGTCCAGTGATATCTTCAATAAACTGCCAAAGGCATGCGCTAGACTATGCCCAGCACCCCCACCAAAACCTATCTCATGGTCCCTGGATATGGTGCTCAATTTTTCTTCTAGCCTGGACAACGCTTCGTGCCCTCTGAAAGACTTGACTCAAAAAGTTATCCCCCTTTTTGCTCTCGCCTCAGGAGCCCGAGTCAGTGAAATAGTGGCATTATCAAGAGAAGAGGGTCATATCCTGTTCGCAGAGACAGGAGAGATTACCCTCTTCCCCGATCCGACGTTTCTCGCTAAGAATGAACTACCCACCAAGAGATGGGGCCCTCGGAGAATCTGCCCCCTGAAGGAAGAGGTCTCTCTATGCCCAGTGGAGAGTCTTAAGGTCTATCTTCGAAGAACTTCAGACTTCGGTGGAGGACAACTCTTCCAAGGAGAAACATCGGGTAGCGACCTGTAACTGAAACAATTAAGAGCGGAAATCACCTACTCCATTCACATAGCGGATCCTGACAGTACACCCGCAGGTCACGATCCTAGAAAAGTCGCTTCTTCTCTGAACTTCTTCAAGAGCTTTACAGGCTGGAAATCATCGCGCGTTTTCTTCAAGCACTACGCAAAACAAGTGCACGAAGTTAAGCATTTCGTGTTAGCCGCAGGTAGTGTTATGAAACCTGCTGTTTAAATCTGCATAGAACAGTGAGTTACTTGGGACTTTAACTCTACGGGTGCCTGTGTTGACCCTTTAGTGATATATAGTGATTTAATGGACACTTAGTGTTTCTAATAGACTGTTCTTACCAAGGTGAAATGTCATAGACTTTACATGAGTGCCACATGCCCTAGGGCATGATGTGTTTTCTTTGAAAAAGACTGACGTTCCTCTGGAACTTGTGTTTCTAAAAGTAAATTTTCTTTTCAGAATCAAGATTAAAGTCTTTATTTTCTATGTACATTATTCTTTTATTATTGTAAATAAACTCTATATTAATTATTGTAATTACTACCATAATGATCTGCAATCTTTGAAATAAAATGTCTATTTTATTCCCTATGCGTCTCTCTCTGCTCCTATTCTTTATCAAGAAATATACGATTGTTATAGTTTCATTTACCCCTTTTTTCCCTGAAAAATTAGAAGAATAATATATGTAATTATGTTATATGCTCACTCATACCTGGATAATATTCCTATTCGAATATTAACCTTTGTCCTGTCTTCGAGACCAGATCGATCTCTCCTCCAGGGAGAGTAATAAATGTTATTTACTTACCTATGCTTGATAATATTCCTACCCGAATATTAACCTTAGTCTTGTCTCCGAGTCCAGCGTAAACTCTCTGCAGGGTGAGTAGCTCTTTAATGATCGCTTCGAGATGTTCCTATTGTCCACCAGGACTTCCCTGCCAGGGGGGCAGGAAGCTAGTTCATCATAGAATCTCTGGTAAAGACATGTTCTATAATACTGTTCGAAGCCCTTGACACTTGCATTAAAAAGGGGAAAAATTCATCGATACATTAATTCTCTGGTACACTTCCATCAGGACGTCATGGCTTGAGTCCAAAAAACGGATTTTGAGCGAAGCGAAAAATCTATTTTTGGGTGAGATAGCCATGACGTCCTGATGGACCATCCCGTCTATTCTAGTTCAGCCTTTCAGGCCCCTCCCTGACCTGTTGTATCATGGAGATTAGCAGAAGCTGAGCTCAGGATGAGGACGGACGTGACGTCATTTAGCAATGGCGCCCATTTGTTTCAGTCTCGAGTACCAAATGTAGCCACGGATGAGTGTAACTGTGGACCGGCTCCTCAGTTACTCAGCCACCTATCCAAATCGAAGTGTTAACTCTATATGGGGTGTAGATAGCTATGTGGCGTGTTAATACATGCGTCCCCTGTTGATATACGATATCCTAAAGGAAAACCTATAGGGTACTCGCACCAGAAGTTAGAATTCTGTGATAACCTTTAGTTTAATTCTCTGGGAATATCCACTGTAGTTAAATATACCCTAGGAAGCTACT
>NC_090730.1:55764798-55769798 GCF_036898095.1 Palaemon carinicauda
TGGACGTGGCCTTCCTCTGTAGAGAGAGCCACTATTCACTAACTCTGGCCCCCAAGGCGAGTACAAACATAAATATGACAAATTCAAAACCTTCTAAGCACATTCCTCATTGTTCATTATTTATACACAATGAGGAATCATATCTAATGACCAAGCAAATGGTCTTTGGAAGCGCTGAAGGGCTAGTTCATTAAGAACGTCGTTAGAAAGGTCGACCTGTAAGGCATATGGTATCTGAGCTGTCAAGGCAGTCTTGAATAATAGAATTGTGTAGGCTGCTAAACCTTGCTCATGAAGGTGAATGAAGAATGATAAATAGGAATCAGTCGGGATTTCTTTCAGTTTCTTTGCCTTGACAAAGGATAGCTATTTCTTCCCTGAAGCCTCATAATGTCTTTTGGTTTCCTCGAAAAGTCTAAACCGACTTTTAAACACTGAATCTTTTTCTCATCGTTAAGGAGAGAAAATCATGAGATGTAGGTTCCGTGTTTTCTGTAATGGAGCGAAGACAGTCGACTTCTGTCCTCGCTGAGACAGGGATGGATCCAGTAGCGGAACGAATTTTAATCGTAGTTCCAATGCCGGAGGGAACCACACGCTATTTGGCCACTTGTGGGCCACTATTGCAGCTTTCCCTTTGAAGGATCTCAGCATATCAAGGACCTTCAAAAGGAGGTGTGCGGAGGGAACTGATAGATACAGGACCATCTGATCCAGCACAGGGACATAGCGTCCACTGCCTCCGCTAACGGATCCTCGTAAGGGGACACGTAACGAACTATTTTCTTGTTGTCTTTCGTCGCAAAGAGGTCTATCTGCAGCTCTGGGACTTGACTCGAGATGAAGGAGAACGATCCTGCGTCAAGGGACTATTCTGACTCTATTGGTGTAAACCTAGATAGAGCGTCCGCTGTCACATTGCGGAACTCTTGAATGTGAACTGCTGACAGGTGCCATTTCTTCGCGCGTTTGATGCATATTTTCTCCAGACTCCTGTTGCATCCTTAAGCTGTGCTCTTAGCACTGGATCTGTTATCGAAGCAAACTGTAGAGAGCCCAGCACTCTCTCCTGTTGGCGTCTTGATATCCGTTTGGATTTCAATAGTCTCTTGACAGATCCTGCTATTTCTTTCTTCTTCTTACTAGGAATGGAAAGCCGATGTGACTCCAAATTCCAGTGGATTTCCAAACACCAAAATTTTTGAGCTGGAGAAAGACGAGACTTTTTGATGTTGATCTTGAATCCCAGTTGTTCCAAGAACTGGATCACTATCTTAGAAGCTTGCATGCATTCGTTCCTGGATGCTGCCCACACCAGCCAGTCGTCCAAGTAGGCTACTACTTGGACCCCTTTTAGGCGTAACTGATGAACGGCTGCGTTCGCGAGCTTCGTGAAAATCCTTGGGGCTATGTTTAGCCCGAAAGGCATGGTTCTGAAGGCGTAAAGTTATCAAAGTAACTTGAAGCCTAGGTAGGGGGAGAGGTGACGAATAATTGGAACGTGCTAATAAGCGTCAAACAAGTCTATAAACACAGCATATGCCCAGAATGACTCTGAGTTTTTCTGAGTCCTCCTTTGGAACACAAAACAGTCTTCCTTGGAATTTGATGGACTTAAACTTCCAGATTACTCTTTTGACTAAGAGCTCTCGGACTTATTCTTCCAGAGCTGGGGTTGAGTGTTGGAACAATTGAGAAAATTGAGTTGGAGGACTGCTCCAGCTCCAACCTAGTCCATTCTTATTTAGGCTGTGGGCCCAGGGATCGAAGGTCTAGCGATCCCTAAAAAGCTGTAATCTCCCTCCTACTGGAAGTATCTACTTCTGCTGTTGTGGAGCTGAGGCCTTGCCTCCTTGACCGCGTCCCCCCCCCTGGATCCCCTTCCTCTTGAAGGGCGTCTAGAAGAACCTCTGGCTGTTCCTCTGGCTCTCGAACGAAAGGAAAAAGTCTGCCTTTTGGAGGCTGGGTTGAAAACTGGCGACAGTGTCGCCGTTTGTTGAGGTACCAGTACACAGTGTCGCCGTTTGTTGAGGTACCAGCTGGTACGTGGTTGGAGGTTGTCCCACTGTCTGAGGCACCGAGGTCACAGGAAGTTGTTGTTGATGTTGCTGTCGGTAGGGTTTAGCCGGTTGAGAGGATGGCCTAGGCCTTTTGTCTGCTACATCTTTAACCACTTCATTGGGAAAGAGGTCTTTACCCCAAATACGAGAGGAGATCAGTTTTCTCGGTTCGTGCCTTACCGCAACCGAGGCGAACACAAACTCTCTACAGGCTCTCCTAGCTTTAATAAAGCTATAGAAATCCTTCGTAACTGTGGCCAGATGGGTTTTGGCCACAACCATGAACATGTCCTGGTTCTTGGGGTCACTTGCCATCGTTTCTAGTGTTGTTTGCAGCAACATCGATGTCGCAAGTCTTTCCTTTGTCTCTTGCTCTCTACGCAAGAGAGCCTCCTACAGTTTTGGAAGCGCCTCACCGAACTGGCGTTCAGCAATATCAGCTTCCAGTTTCCCGACTGAGAAGGTAAGGTGTACGTCCTTCCAGTCTTCTTGGTCCAAGGGCAAGGTCAGAGATAACGGCTTGTACTCCTCCAAGGAGGGGCATGGTTTCCCTGCCTCCACCACATTTAAGGCAGCCTTATATCCCTTTTCCAAGAAGGGAAAGGCTATGGTAGGAGAGGCCACAAAGGAGGGAAGCTTCTTACTCAAGGCGGGCACCTTTGAGTTAGTGAAGCCCCTCTCTTTCATCGAGCTCGTTAGTAACTTCTGAGCTTTACTATGGTCAAAAACTATGACCTCCGGCTCCGTCTCCTCCTTTAAGGCTGGCTCCTTCCTAAGACGGGCATATCAGTCCGGATAAAAATCTTTGTTGGGCCAAAATTCTATTTCTTCCAGGGGAATTGCTCCCAACTTTTCTGAGATCACGATCTCCCCGGTTGTCATCGGCATGTGTTCGGCATACCTCCAAGCATTGGTATTCGAGCACGAGGGAAGATCCTTCACGGTGAGCCGCTTCTGGGGCCCACGTGATGCTGCAAGTCTACGTAACTCCAGTTTCATTGCAGCTTCCTTTTCATAATTTTTCCTTTGAATTTGTTGGATTATCTCAACAATGGAAGAAAGAGTCCTTCCCAGTTCATCTGGGATAGCAGACGATGTAGAAGGAACCGGTTCTGGGTCAGGAACCGACATAACCGACACTTCGTCGATTTCTTGCTCTTCTAGTTGAGGAGTCTGCAACAGCTCCTCCTCCTGACCTTTTCCTAGAAGGTCCTTCTCAGTAGAATCCGACGCCTCCGACATCCTATCGTCCACTTGGATGTCTTGAAGGGCGGCTGAGAATTCAGAATCTACCGGATTCAGGGCAATTGGTATCTCCACCTGAGGCTGGGGGATGATTGCATCAGCCGATGCTTTAGGGAAAAGGTAGGCCCTCATCTTCTCATTTGGAAGGTAGGGACCTGAGGTGTTTTTCTGAAAACCCCTCACCCAGGATCGTAACGTTTCCCTGGCAGCATCCCTTGACTCTGTTGACTTAGGGTCGTCAAAAGCCTTGGTAATCAGATTAGAACAAACTGTACAAACCTGAGGGTCCCAATAGCAGAGAACACCTCTGGAGGCTGCGCATGCTGCGTGCCTCCTGCAATAATGATGTCCACAGAAGTTCTTACTGCGGACATTACAGAACACACTCCCGCATTTCGGATGGTCCTCCTCTAAAGAGAAGAAAAATCCATGAGTATCAAGTGAAGGTTTTTTACTTATATTGAAACATTTAGCTTATATAGAAAAGCTATAAAAGAAAGAAAGAAAGACACATACTTGTATTTCCTGTTCAGTCAATTGCTGTAACCTCCCAAAATATTAAAACTAAGGTTAATTCTCTACTAGAATACCTTATGTAATTTCCTTAATGGAAATTCAATGTATAGTTTTAATATACGGGATTGAAAAAATAAAGAAAGAACTCACTTTCTATATAAAGTACGGTCTCAACAAAAGGCTGTACAAGATAACATTAAGTATGATGAAGAACTTTAGTGTTATCACAAACTCTGTACAGCAGTTTCTACTAATGCAGTGTGTACTACACTACGAATATAGCAACTACTGTACATCGCAGGTTATTGTGCCAGCCGGCAACTACCCCTTTATAGATCAAAGATATACTATCTTTAACTAATAGGCGGCAGCCCACTGATTCGCGACTGTGTGCCGGCCGGCAATCATTGCCAGCCGACGGGTGAAAACACTAAAACCCGGCTGCCGGCCGCTTTCGTAGTAGCCAGCAGATTCGGGCTGTGTTTCCCCTGTCGGCAGGCAAATGTAATAAAACCTGTGCCTGCCGACAGTAGCCAAGAACCAGAGAACCTCCACCGGCCCAGCTATCGGCTGTTAAGCCGGCAGCTGGGTTAGGGGTGCAACACAATAGACAGAGAAACAGTATGAATGTAAGGTTATTAGGCGGCATTGCCATACGACCTTCCATCCAGAAAGAGTGAACTTATGGAAGGGGAGAATGTAACATTCAGGCTTCCAAAGAATCCATAGTCTGCCGGGCTCTACCAACGGACATTGAAGGGAGACCAAGGGAGGTCTGGGATTCACTCTGCAAATTATAAAGGGTCTCTGCCGGCCGACACGTAGTGCCGGCCGGCAGAGAGCTGAGCCTGTCCTCCAACCTAACCTATACTAGGTACGGAAGTAGGACTGCGGCTAAAAGAAAATAAAAGAAAGAGAGGTGGGGAAGGGATAAGGGTCCTATAGACTTCGTTCTAGCAGGAGACACACTCAGCCGGTAGGGAAGCTCATCCTAACCAAGAGTTGTCTATTGGGAAGGAAGATTGGCAATACTTGCTAACCTCCTCCCAACCAAAACAAAGTTAGGTGAAGCTATTTAGCCGGGCAACAGAGAAAACTCATTCTCCAGCCCGAGAAAAACAACACAGGACAGTCTGCTAGGCCACTAGAGGAAGGAATCGTCCTTCCAACATGGACTAG
>NC_090730.1:55774798-55789798 GCF_036898095.1 Palaemon carinicauda
TTTTTTTTGTAATGTTATTTATTACTTATCTATTTCGTGGAAAGCCAGTATAGATATGCTCACCCCAAAACCGCTGAATGGCCGTTTTTATAAGTAATTTGATGCATGGATATATAATTGATTTTACTCGGTTTTGTGCATTTGTAGATAATTGTAATTACCATTTTCCATTTAACATTGAAAAGGGTATTCGTTACATTTTTACATGATACAAAAAAAAAAAAAAAAAAAAGACATGATCATTTCAATTTAAAAAAAAATAACTACTTTACAATAAACATTGATACATACAAATTTATTAACTGTTTTTTCCTTACTATTGCTCAATTTCTCTCCTACAATATATAGCTTTTATTTGTGATATGAAAGGTGGTATTTAATATATCAATGTATTTTTCAATTTCTTTACAGCTGTCTTATTTAGAGTGACACGATAGTTATTTATATTAGTCACCACTCATTACCAATAAAGTTTATATCCATATTGTTGATGTATCATGACAGATAAGGTGTTTCTACACAATTAACATTTAAAATGAATTACAGTAAACAAATTTACATATTCTCTATGAATAAATTCATAGACTATATATTTTTCCTGAATTGTGTTATTCACATGAATTTGTCAAATATTTCTAAGCATTAAAAAGATATTTAGGTTCCATTGTCTGAATGCCCCACTTATAGCACAGAGAGAAACAGAAATCTGTTTGAGGCTTGAGGTGACGATGGCAGCAGGTTCATCCTTGCCAAGATTCTTGGATATCATGTGTCGTACAATGCTAGCGCCGTTTTTAGATTTATTTCAGAAGCAGGTCTTCTAAAAGCTATTTACCTTTTATGATGACATATTTGCTTTTTTAATTAAAATTTATATACCTTTATTCTTTATTTATAATAAATGATATTGGCTTCAATGACCTTCAATATCAGGATGACAGAAAACTTCAAATCAATCAATTCCATCATGAAAGAGTTCGGTTATAAACTGAATGTTCATATCTGGTATAGTGTGGCAGTACTGAGCGCCAAAAAGAAAGAAAAAAAAATTCTTTTCGTAAAATTCTCCCTTCTGCAAAAGCCATGAGCCTCACAGCTAAATTTTCACGAATATCGAATTTTAAATTCCCGTTTATCTTATTTTATCTTGGATAGCTTCTTTTTTAGCCGAGTGTGAAAATTAACATATCACAAGCCCCTCATTTTTATGTAAGGTAAAAGTGTTCATATTCTAAATTCTTGCAATTTGAAGGTCATAGAATTCAAACGATTCCACTCAGAAAACTGCATTGCTAATAAATATCTATTTTCTTATATTTATAGTAATGATTTATCCCCCCCCCCAAAAAAAAAGAGATTTTCCACAATCTCCGTCATAAAACCCGTTTTTCATTTCTGCAATTATGTTTGACATTTATGTGGTGTGGTTATTGATTTGATCGCCTAGATCTAGAAATATAGGAACAAGGAAACGTCACTATAACCATTTATTGGTCAGACTTTGGTTGGAAATATTTCAGTATCACGGTAGGAAATTATTCGTGTTATACTACTATTGTTTTCCCGATAGGTTTATCTGGAAAACTTTAACAGGAACTGGTTATTACAGTTACTGTTAGGAAGTTGTACTTTCACATTGAAATAACTAGTTTAGTGGAATTATTAATGATTTACCATTTATAACCTGGGGAAAACGGTGAAATATAGAAACGCAGTAGTCTGTCAAGCTAAAGGCTTGAAAAGGCGGTCAAAAGGAATATCGTGAGAGATGACAATCAATAAAGATAAATGAAAAGCTCAGTTCTGAATCTTTTTTTTTTTTTTTTTTTTTTTTTTTTTTTTTTTTTTTTTTTTTTTTTTTACTGGATTGTTCATAACCATCAGTGATGATCCAATTACTCTTATGACAGGTACGAATTTCTTTCATAACAATTATGACCATTAAAACTGCGCCTATTTGTATGCTACTCCAAGGCACCATTATATAGTATATTATATGTAATGAACAGGTTATCCATTCACTTTACAATAGCAACAGAAAGGGAATAGGGTAGCAAGCACGTAACTATTATAACACATGTTTACTAATGGTTTTGTTTATTGTTGATCATAATGCAAAATATTCCGTTCCCCAAAATTTTTTTATCATTATTACAAAATCTTCCTTAATATATAAAATTGTTATGTGGTATGTCTCTTTTTCCAGTGTATTTTGTATGGAGAAGTAGATTCATACATTATTATCTACTAAAAAAAAAAAAAAAAAAAAAATGTGGTCAGTGCAATCGTCTTTATGAAGAAATTTTCTATTTCTCCATCTGGAAAATATTGTATATCGGATAGTTAATATCACTGAACTATAATATTAGGGACAGGAAATAAAAGAGGGAAATATGTTACATCTACGACATCTTAACTAGGAATCCTAACGCTCATAGGCTACTTACCCTTTCGTTTCAACTATTTATTATTAAGAAACTATTTAACATACAAAAATTAATAAAAGTATAGATTTCCAACCGCATTATCATAGACAAGAGCATCGAAAATTAGAAAAAAAAAAATAATAATAGGTAAATCAATCCAAATAAACTTTAATGATTTTGTGGAATTCGTGTTGCTGAGCGAAATTTACAACTTTTGAGGGCACAACATATTCATATCATAATCGTATGCTTATCTGATAAATTGATAACATATGAAAGTCCGGTTGAATATATATATATATATATATATATATATATATATATATATATATATATATATATATATATATATATATATATATGTATATATATATATATATATATATATATATAAGGATATATATATGTATATATATATATAAATATATATACATATATATATATATATATATATATATATATATATATATATATATATATATATATATATATATATATATATATGTACATATTTATACATATGTATATATATATATATATATATATATATATATATATATATATATATATATATATATATATATTTATATATATATGTATATATATATATATATATTAATGGTCGGACACTATTATTAAAAGGGGATACAGTGTTTTGGGGTTATAGTTTATGATGTGTCTTACACATTAAAAATTTCCTGAAATATTGAGAACACTACTAAGCTCATTTTGGATGAATTCAGGACATTATTCATTGAAATCTCAGTAAACATGGTTGGTAATTATGATTGGAATGATAATCGATAATAGGCAAAACAATTATTTGCACGCCTAAGATAGGAAATTTCAAATCATTAAAATGTAAAGATACCAATATTTTCTTCTCCATATATAAAGTGACTTGATGTTGTTTTATAATTCTTTTCAATGAATAAAGCTATCAGTTATATCAAATTATACGCAATTGTATAATATTACTGTCTCTATTCTTTAACTAAACACTGGTTGCCATTCCAGTATGTTCATGCTAACTTCTATACATTTTGGAATATTGTAACAATCCGTAAATAAGTTGTGACATTATATTTAGAATGGCGACAAAAATTGCAAATCAAGATCGGGATTCCGGAACCGGAACATCACCAAAATTTAATGAGATCTTCCGTGACCTAAGATCTTCCTGTGATGAAAATTTCGTCAAAATCAGTCGAGTAGTTTTGACGATATCTTTACAATAAGGAAAATGCAAATGTGGATCCAGAATCTGGATCTGGATCGTCCCTAAATTTCAATGGACCTTTACATGACCTAATATCTTCTAATGGTGAAAATTATGTCAAAATCCGTAGTAGTTTCGACGTAATCCTGTCCAAAGAAAAACGGAAAATGCATATGCGGATACGGATCACCACCAAAATTCAATGTTTGTCCATGGCCTAAGGTCTATCTATCTTCAGTGAAAATATCACCCAAAATCCGGCTAGTAGTTTTGGCGTAATTCTGTCCACAGACACTGAAATAAATCAACCAAATCGCTTGCAATATCTCTTTGAGGGAGTAAAAACTGTAGTGAAAATATTACATTTAACGACGTTGCCATTCAAATTGAGCCCAGTGAGTTGGTGGTTACAGCGTATGCTGATTAGAAAAAAAAAATAGTATAGAAAGAGAATTCTTTCTTATTCGCATATGTTTTGCTTGCTCTATGTGCTTTACAGCTATTTCATACAGTGAATGGGTCTCCTAAAAAAAAAAAAAAAAAAAAAAAAACTGTTGTGAGAATGTAAGAATAATTGTGGTAAGGGGATAATTTTGGTGCATTACAAAACCGAATCATAATAAACGCTCCTACGAATATTCCAAAAAAAAATAAAAAAATAAACAATTATCATATTTCCAAATAATTCACTGAGCGTTAATATTTTTGACTGCAAATTCTTTTAAAGAACATCCACTGAATATGTAATAAACCATATAATATTTAAATCTTATATTGTGTCTCACAAAAGTCGACTCGGGTCTTAAGTTGAATAATACATAAACGTGTAAATTCTACTTGAAGTGCTCCTGAGTATAAATAAAGAGATATTTTTTAGTTTATTGTTATTTACATAAACCCCGTTTGTCCTCTCAATATTTCGTATACAAGTTTTTTTTTCGGGATTCATAATGACTACATCTTCATGACTTTGTGTTTTTTGTCCTTTGGGGAGATAGCTCAGGTTGATTTTCAGTAGACAATCAAATGCTAAAGCAAATGGTTTTACTTATCGAATCTCAACCATCCGTTATGTCTTTCATTATTAAATAGGGCAAAACCGGCATAATATAATTCTTGTCACTTTCTCAAACTGATTATTTTTTTAGTACAAGGATCAATAGATGATATATTGCAAGTGAAGATAGGAAAATTGTCATTTTCGGCCTCCAATTTCTATTCCTATTCCGAAAGGAGCAGAAGGATCCATTTCATGCTTTAGCTCTCTCTCTCTGCAGACAATTGAATAGCGGAGGGTGATTTGTGGCAGCAATAAATGATATGGATTCGGATGCGTGAGTTCATGCAGAAGGAACGGCATTCCTATTCCTTATTTCTTCTGAAGTTTTATGAAGGTCATTCAAGCCTTCATAGTCTTGGAATCAAAGGATTCACGAGCTGGCTATCCAAATCGCAGTCGTCTGAAGGTTTACGAGATGAAACAGCCATTTATGGTGTGATAGAGGTAAGTCGTTTTTGCAGGATATAAAATACAGTTTTAGTCCAAGTCCTTTCGTTCTTTTCATTTTCTCATTCAAATTAGCTTTTTGGTCGGCATTCTTATAACAATTGAGATTATCGTAAAGATAAATAGAGGTTGGTAAGACTTGAAATTCAATACATTTTCTTGAAAGGTTTCTCTTTTTACAATAATTGCGATAGTGGCTTTGTGATATTGAGCTACAGATTTCATTATAACTGAAATAGCCCCACCGCTTTTTTTTTTTTTTTTTTTTTTTGCACTGGGGCATACGGCGGAAGTATGTCGTTTTTAGATAACACTTTGTCCCACCATTGCCTCTGCATTATATACGTGAATATCTTTTAAAAAAAAATTTAGATGTTAGTGATATTGTTGTAGCGATGAAAAAAAAATATTAAATAAAAAATGGGGGTTCATATCTTGGCCAGGAATAAGATAATGCCTTCTATGCAGCATAGGAACATGATTAAGGAATACTTTTTATATATCAGCTTTAAAGCCACGATTGATTTGATTTGTTTAGTACATGCGATAATTCTTGAATAATTTTTCAAGTGATTGGATTTTCTTCACATTTCATATAGCATGGGGTTTACTGGGAGAGCATTTGTTACCTCAATGTAGATGGAATATTTATGTTGTTTTTAACAGTTTTCGTCGAACCCCTATCGCCATAAAGTGTATTTGATTAGAATTACAGTTTTTGAGAAAATTTCGGTCAATGTTGCTATATGAAGAACACAGAAGAGTTCATATTTTTGAGTTTTACGCTAATGCAATCAAATGCGAGATCATTATATAATAAAAATTGACATTTATTTCAGAAAACCTAGTTGAAACACATTGATAGTAGGCGACAAGGATATCAACTATTCAGCTTATGGATATTTTACTGAAGTGCAATTTTTGACTAAGTGCGATAATCTGGTCAAACTGTGTTATCTTTTATGCTAATTTTCAGTCGATTAGACAAGATTTCTTTTCCTGATTGAACCCGTGAAATTTATTTGAAAGTTATAAAAAATTCTTTAGACTAAGAACGGCATTATTCTCAAGGAAGTGTCCGGTGATAGGCTATAACGCAAGATATTTATTTTGATATGTATTATGATTTTTAGGAAGTTTCATAAATAAGCCTGATAAATAATGACTATCTTTTAAAAAAGGAGTGATATTTGAAGGAGGATCGAATTTTCCCAGGAGAGACAAGAAAACAATTGAATCGAAAGACCTTTGCATTTTGATATTTTATCCAGTTATTAAAAACTGGTTATAATGTCGTAAAGTCCTTGATTTTTTGGTAGTTGAAAGTAAAGATTTATAAACTGCATCCTCGTTACCTTCCAATCCAAAATAGCCAGGAGGTTATGGGGTCCATCGCAATGAATAATATAAGATGGAAAGCATTCAAGCACTGCATATATACCTAGTCTCTCTCTCTCTCTCTCTCTCTCTCTCTCTCTCTCTCTCTCTCTCTCTCTCTCTCTCTCTCCTCTCTCTCTCTCTTGAAAGCAGGAAAAGCAAATAAATCAAAATACTCGTAAATGAAAATATTCTTAAATTCTTTCATCTGGACGTAGTTTTTTATTTTTTTGTGCAATAACCTGATCTACATGATAAAGTAATGAGAGTTTATATTTCAAAATGAATATAGAACAAACAATAGCATAATATTTCATTTTGGCTGAAAGATATCTGTTTAGTAAGAAGAAACTTTACAGAAATAACAATAAGTGATATTTTACAGTATGTCAAAAGGGAAGTTCTGTTACGTAAGACAACGTCTGACACTAGATAAACTTGATGGCAATTTATTTGTTTATTTATTTATTTTTTTCTAGAAACTTTAATACTTCAATGCGTAATATGATTGAGAAAATATATAATTTATTTTAAATATTACTTAAGATAATACTGTTACCTATTTATTATTATTATAATTATTATTATTATTATTATTATTATTATTATTATTATTATTATTATTATTATTATTATTATTATCATTATTATTATTATTATTATTATTATTATTATTATTATTATTATTATTATTATTATTATTATTATTATTCTCTACAGGACTTTCAATGTAATTTTAGTTCGTTTCACAAGAAAATCTCAAGTTTCCTTTTGAAACCCTCAATATCCTAAGTCTCTCGGATGTCTAGTGGGATCTTACTTTATTGTCCCGGGCTGCATATTTAAACGCTCCAGAACATACAGCATATAATTTATATAACTAGGTTTCAATAATTTGGAACCATTTGTAAGTATTCTTGTGTCAACACAATTTGTGGGTAGTACAATTTTTAGCAATTCCCTTTTATATTTTTAACGTCCGATTCCGATAACTTGATGGGTTATTGTACATATTTCATACTAAATTCTCGCATTAATACCCAACCATTATAAATCAATTAGTGTAGGAATGATCCTTTCTTGGGTTGGAACACCTTTTATTATTCTTTATCCTCCGTTTATTAAGTTTTCTAATTTCTTAAGTTGCACTTTTAGTAAATTTTAGTAGATGGAGTTACAGTAGTCAATCTTTGTGATAACAGTTTATTACAAGTTTCTTTGCGGAATATTTATTTTGGTACTTCTTTGTTGCTATAATATTTATTTGGGCATTGGAAGACAAGTTACATTCAAGAGATATACATAGATCCCGGCTGTACTAGATATCGGGGCAGAGTTGTTATTCAAGTTTATTTTAATACCAGCCAAGTTGCTTACGCAGTTTTTCTTTCCAGCCATCATAGACTCAGTTTTATTTTCATCTAATTTCAGTTGTATGATTGTCATTCATTCCCTGGCAGATATTTTGTTTAGAGTTTCAGCAGTGACGTTTATATAGATTATGGAGAAGTAAAACTGTTAATTTGCAAATAGTTTGAACTTCTCTCCATGCCTTTGTTATATTTTTGACAGACTGATAATATAGATACGGAATAAGATTGACCTCTTTCCACTCCCCTGAGGTACCCCTATGTTTAAAGTTTCATATGATGATTATAAGTATCTAACTTGCACACAGTAATTTCTGTCAAGCAAGTACTGTAGTCATTTGGGTATGCAAAAGCTTTATCTCCCATACTGATGGACCGTAGATCACTTAGTAGCAATTCATGCCCAACTATAGTTAGTAGGCTGGCAAGGGCACCAGCCATACGTTGAGATACCACCAGCCATACGTTGAGATACCACTGCTGCAGAGGTATACGGTCCTTTGATTGGCCAGAGAAGGCTATATAGGATACTTCTCTATGTTTACGGGTCATTTCCCTTTTGGTTACACAGATACCGAATAGTCTGACCCATTCTTTGCATATTGTCCTTCAACCTCATGCATGTGACAACACTGAGATTACCAAACAATTTATCTTCACTCAAGGAGTTAACTACTGTACTTTAATTGTTCAGATAATAATAATAATAATAATAATAATAATAATAATAATAATAATAATAATAATAATAATAATAATAATAATAATGATAATAATAATAATAATAATAATAATAATAATAGAGATATATCAAGAGCAGCATTATGATCGAGTAATTTTCAGATACCACGTTTATTTTCATCCATGATTCCCAGCATATCATTTACAGTAGAACAGATAGCTGTCTTCGTAGAGTATGTTTTTCCTTTAAGCAGCCTGGCTGTCTGGTAAAGCTTCTATTTCTTTTAAGTAATTAATTAGTTTTTTTAAGAATTACGTATTTTAGCACTTCAGAAATAAAGGATAGATTCAAAATAGCTCTTTACGAGCTTATATCTTGATAAGCTACACCACTTTTCAGAACCGGTGTGACTCTAGCCATTTTCTCATATTCGATATACTTACACTCATCAATGCATGTGTTTGCTATTCTCTTAATTATATCGGCTAGACTAGAAAAATTTCTTCCTCCAGTTACTTCAAATATTGTTGGGCCGATCACACAGTTTGTTTTCTTTTCTTTCATGATAATGCTGGGAACATTATCTTTTGTTATATTATTAAATCTCGTTAATTTTATCCCTGTATCTGGTGTAGCACTTAAATAATGTCGAATTTTGTAAATTACCTAGTTATATTTTCTAGTTTGTTTTTAAAGAATACTAGAAAATTACTTGCTAGTTCCTTGTCACTGTGCCCCACTGGTAGCTTTTTTTTCTATTTATACATCCCATTATAACATTCAGGAGAAGATATAACCTATCTATGTCTGTTGCTACTTTACGGGTCTTTCTCTAAAAGTATCCACTCTTTTTCCTTCTTAGTTGGCAATTATATTGGTAGGATGCAAGTATTAAAGTACCCATCTACTCCCATTTTTAACCGTTTCCACTTTCTTTCTTCACGTCTTTTTCCCTCTTTTTCTCTAAAGTATCACCATCAAACCAAGGAGAGCGGTCTTTAACAATTATAGACCTTTTTATCAGTGGACACATGGTATGTTACTCACTTATACTCACCTTATTATAAATGATTATAAGGCAGTCATAACATCTAGCGCCAACAAATGTTGGTCATCATAATCGCAAGGAATACTGATAGCATTATGTATTTTTTTCGTTAATAAAAAAGAAGTAATGTTTGATTTACGTCTAAATTTTATTTTCTTCACCACTGAACATTTTTGTAGAGGTAACTTAAATACAATAAGTTTTTGCGCTTGAGAGGTAGTGTATTTCTCTTCTACATTTATATCACATATAATGTTATTAATTTCATTATTTAAAACAAAGTCCAACGTATGCTCAGTCAAAGTAGTTGTACAGTCAACATTATCTACCAATTGATATGATTTCAATAACTCACTAAATACTCTAGCATCAATTATTGATGCGTCATCCATCCAAAGATTGAAGTTTACACTAATAACTAATTCATTTTTTTCGTATGATATTCATCACTTTGAGTACACTCAATTCTTCAAAGAACCTGCTAGTAATTATGTTATTCATGTAGGTTTATAAAGTGTTACAACGTACATTTATTTAGTTTTTTTGTGCATAAAGTTTATTTCATATATTCAAAGAGTGGTATATAAGTTCTATTTATCATCTTGAGGTTTGACTAACCTTTATGAATAAAAAGCTCGACCCCCCCCCCCCCCCCCCACACACACTTCAAGAACTGTTTTCTCTCGGAATATGAAAATCACCATGTGTATGGTTGGGTCATTTTACTGATCTTAGCCCTGTAAAAATAATCAAACCATGTTTCAGAGAATACTAGTATGTCAAAATATTTCTCATGTATCAATTCTCGAATGTCAGTAGTTTTATTACCGACAGAATGTATATTCAAATTGTCATAGTTTATAATATCCTCAGTATTCATGGTCAGTATTTTCTATTAGTCTATTCAATTCTAAATCCTAAACTTTGTGATTTTTTAATCCACTTTGTTGTCATTTGGTGTGTTTTAGTTATTGCAGTTTATACATACATTTAACCTGTTCTGTATTACATTCTATGGTGGAATATTATTCTGAATGTTTCCCGTAGACTTTATCATCAGTCGTATACTTGTAATCTTTTTCAAAATGTCCTTACCCCTGACAGTGGTAGCAGGAGATCACATGGTACCTATCGCCTATGTTATAAGTACCCCATCGCAACATATCTTTGTCACTATTTTCAAGAATAGCCTTCCGAACTTCAGGATCACATTTCCACTAGTAATGGGTAGTCTTACCTGCAGTACTTTACTTGTATACCAGACTAATCTTCTCTTCTATGTTTTAGATATAGCCAAGGCAACGATTTCTTTGAATCAAAGCATTTACTACTTCATCTTCATCATTGAATACATTTCAAATCTTTATTTTAGGTTTTATATATCCAATTCTCTTCGTTTTGGGGTCGGTAACCATTGTTTGAATCTTGTTAATTGCTCTTTCTATGGTCTTTTCATCAGCAAAATTTATAACAACACTTCAATTTGAAGATGAACTTGTATTAAAAATGGGAATGTCTTCTTGTGGTAGCATCTTTACAGCCACATCTATGAATTGTTTTCCATCTCCCGTGGAAAATCCACGCAGGAGGCAACCAGCCATGATTTACTTATACTTTCCACTTCAGTCTCTTCATAAGATTAATTAATATTTTCAAAGCTTCAACAAACGAGTAGTTTAACTTGCAACACTGCTCAGGGCAAAAATTCGATAGAGCACTACGGTGACACGTCCTCACTCGACAACGTCTAGAGGTTATCTTTTTAAGCACAGACAGTTTAAAATAACATCATGACTGAAGATAAGATGGTCTAAAAACGGTAAAACACATTTTGTTCGCTTTACATAATAAATCATATGATTGAAAATAAGGAATTCATAGAAAAAAAAAATACTGAATTCTTTAAAGAGGAACTGGAGGTGGAAGGGGGACTGACACGGGAAACAGATGACTTATTTGATATTTGGATAGTTTATAACAAATAGAGTCCTCTGCACTGGTAATTGTTCTTTTTTTGGATTTCGTAGTGTATGTGTTTTGAAAAATAATTGCCTTATTTGTCAGTATAAAAGAATATACTAATAATAAACTTTATTTTTCTTCTCTTTAGGAAACAAAATAAAATATAAAATATGACAAAAGAGCACTTGTTGTTATTAATTCCATTTGAACACACAGCCAAGTGTATGAGAAGTATGTAATGTTTGAACCCTAATGCGGAATTAGTGTGCTGCGTGGTACGAAGCAAATAAAAGCTACTCTAAAGGAAAGTAGGAGGATGACACAAAGGAGGGTTTGAATAAGCTTTCTCAGAAGTTCTAAGAATAGACCCAGATTTTCTTCTCCTTAATTTCCTTGTCTCTGCTGCATCCCCTGGGTCAGAAACCAGACGCTAATGCATTCTCTCTACCTACCACTATCCCTAGGCTACGTAACGGGGGCTAATGGATGATTCAGGTACGGGAGTGTAAAACTGTAGAAAAAAAAGATAAATAAATAAATAAGTTAGATGGTTCTCTCCCAACGATTTAGAGATATTAATATTACTTGTTGCTATTTTAATAACATAATTCTTTTAATTGTTTATAAAATTGTATCTTACAAAAATTTTGCATTTTAATGTGTCATTCTAAATTATGTCAAAAAATTCACCATTAAATTGCTTTTACTCATTACAGTGAAGCTTTTGAATGTAGCGTAAGTGCAAAAATAACCAGCGAAAATACAACCAATTAATCAAACTTCAATGAGTTTAGTTTACCAAAATTACCACTACATATCATAAGGAATTCGCTTTAACGACTCTCATGAATTTGCTGCAAGACACTGTTACGACCCATGGTCTCCTGTTTGTAGGAGCCAATTTATCTGTTTAGATACTGTCACCACGCAGAAAATCTTGATAATACTCCTACATTGTTATGCAAAAAAAATTTTGGAAGTTACGATGGTCCCATCTCAATATATACGATTAAGGTATATAGGTCGATTGGGATGTGAATATCAAATACAGACATTCGCGTTCGTACGAACATGCAACCTCTCTCTCTCTCTCTCTCTCTCTCTCTCTCTCTCTATGAAGAAAACAAACACAAACACACACACACACACACACACACACACATATATATATATATAATATATGGGTGTATATATGTATATATATATATATATATATACATATACACATATATATGAATATTTATATATATATATATATATATATGTGTGTGTATATATATGTATGTATGTATATATATATATATATATATATATTTATATATATATATATATATATATACACACATGATGCGTGTGTTTATGGCCTTCCTCTGGGAAATAGAAGTGTCAGACGGACAAGACGAGAAAGAATGTAGTTTTAATTTCTTTTATTGCTGGAATGTTTTTTCTTAATTGATAAATGCATGTCTCTATTATCAAATTGGTGTTTATTTTGTACTTTTAGAATTGACTTTTTTATTTGTTGTCAACTTAGAAAGAGCCAATGATATGTTTATCATACAAATATATGTATTTTAATTTTCTTATACGTTGAATATATTTATTTAATTAAGTATTTTTCCTCCTTTTAAACATTAACAAGGTATAATCAAAGATAATTAAGAAATTGTCTCTTTTTTGATGGAGGCCCTTGTCTTGCCAGCATTTGGTTGATGTTTGTATCGTTAAGAGCATGGGATGATTGAAGGTTATATTCACCTATAGAGGGTTATGCCATTCTTCTTAGGAATTGATTGTTCGTGGCAAATCATCGCATACAAGGTTATGCATATTCTACATTCAAATAGGAAATAGTGAGTTTCCTCTGTTACGTTATCGTATCCTACCTATAAAAGTATCTTCAAGTAGTCAATTACTCCATCCGCTTCTCAGCACATAATTTCTTGTAAGTGTTCAAATGCTTGTACAACATTGTCTGTTGGCCCAAAAGCGAGGGCTGGTATCATTCGAATGTTTATGGCAAACTCAGCATCCCTCTGGTATATTGATCGTAACTCCTCTGATTGTAGCTTCTGATAAATTGCTTGCGAAAGGTAAAAAAAAGAAAAAATAAAATCCCCTAATATTTGCATTTAGGAAAATTGCCGTCTTTGTATTCATTGCAGCCTTTTCATAATCAATCATAATTGAAGATGGA
Organism: Palaemon carinicauda; assembly: GCF_036898095.1. Taxonomy (NCBI): domain Eukaryota; kingdom Metazoa; phylum Arthropoda; class Malacostraca; order Decapoda; family Palaemonidae; genus Palaemon; species Palaemon carinicauda. Next base: position 55,788,587 of record NC_090730.1, read on the forward strand.
TTAAGTCTGGCATTAATAGCCCGAATTTGACTGAAAAGTTCTTCATAGGTGGCCTGTCGTTTATTTGGCAGTAAAGCAAAAACGCATAAGTCTTACCAAAATGTTTTTTTAGGCTCCTCAGTCCATCCTTCTAATCCTTCCCATGCTTCGTATGCTATCATTAAGGGACCACCTCTGTTATTCGTCTTGTCCATCTATTTTGATTATTTGCCTATCCACGTCCATTTCTTTTTCTAACAAGGTTGTTAGAATATCCTTTACTTAAGTTTACTTTCGTATCTATGCTGCTCCTTTTCTACATTTTTCTGTTATTCCCTTTATTATTTTCCCATGGTTCTTTGAGATGTAACCACCTGATTTACTGAGGAATTAGTCATTTCTTTTTACAACACAGGTTTCACACACTCTTGTACACTAACGGTATTACCATTTTATTTTTGTATATCTTACTGTCCCCCAGTACAAATAACCTGTTCAATTTTGCCTTTACATGCATATACTGTATACATGCAGTATGATATGGGGGTGAAGGCAGCCACGGGTAGAACCCAGACCTTGTCGATAGAACTAACACTAACAGTTATTTCGGGACGGCACTCCTAGGATAGAATGCTCAATAACAAATGACTTTAGTAATTTCATGAAATGTCTGGTCACCAAATTCAGTCGTATTCACGAAAAGGCTGGAATTTTCAGTCAATTCATTTCAATTCATGAATTGACTGACCCCTACAGGCATTACATGAAATGACTAACAGTTTTAGTCATTTCACGAAATAACTGATTTCACTGTTTGACTGTAACATATACATGCAGTATGATATGGGGGTGAAGGCAGCCATGGGTAGAACCCAGACATTGTCGATAGAACTAACACTAAAAGTTATTTCGGGACGGCACTCCTAGGGTAGAATGCCTTAAGCAATGTTTACATGGCCGCCTGATAGAAACAATGGTTTTCAGGTAAGAACATAGATTTTTGGCAATGTTTTTTCGTAATTTTCTGCATTATAATATAGTGTGTGACGACCATGAATATAGCGTGATCATTCTTAAAACCAGTTATATGGTGAAATAAGGCCTATTTACGTAATAACCAAGTGAAATAAAAGTGATTGCCTTCGAGTTTGGCGGGATGTTTGGACTTTTGTAAAATATGGCCATCGGGGGGACGTCGACTGGGGGTGAACCCGACCAGCAAAGTTTTGGAAA
>NC_090730.1:55797298-55804372 GCF_036898095.1 Palaemon carinicauda
AGGTACCGAGTTGATGAGTCATTAATTCTTCCAACTTTATTTGCTCCTGTGAAAATGTTGTATGCAAGAATAATAAAAGTAAGCAAAATAGTATTCTTGTACAAATATCTACCCTGTAATGCCTGATAGCTCTTCAAGTGCTACCCCCCCCCCCCCCCCCTCCCGCCACCCTTTCCACCGTTCTATTCGCGGTTATTTGTTACCATTAATCACATTTAAGAATGCGATAGTTTATTTCATGTTGTTTCGAACAAAGTAGTGTTTTTTTTTTTTTTTTTTTTGGTGAAGGTAAAAATATTTTCAAGAATTTACTAAACAACATATCTTAAAATCTACCTAATAGATTTAAGATAAGAGTCTAAACTAACGCGGGAAAAAAAATTCTTTTTACAGACATGTGTATGGTATTAGTCACTATTGGGACGAGCGAGAGAAGGTTGTGACAGGAGGAAAGCAACTGAGTAACATTATTACATAGCACTCTCCTTTATATACAAAAAACCCAATCCAACAGGGAATTTCTTGTTCAATCAACACCGCACCAGTTAACAGGTAACGGTGAGAAAAACAGACACATTATTTCAGGTTCAATGCAACAGGAAATTTCCTGTTCAACCGTCACCGCATCGGTTTAACAGTTAACGGTGAGAAAAACATACATGTTATTTCAATTCTTTTTAGTCCAAGGGGAAGAGCGAAGATACAAACATAATATATACACAAAATGAAATATCGTTACTATGTACGATAGTGTGACGCACGGTTGGTACATGGCTCCAGACCTAAAAATTACATACTGTACATGTTAAATAAGGCGCCCTGATCTAGAGAGGCGAAGTGTAGGAGGGTCATCTGCCTGGAGATAAGCATGTTTTAGATGATCAATGGAAGACCCAGTTTTCTTTGCCACGAATGTTTAGTAGGAAAGCTTTCGGACTGCATCGGATCCAAAGGAAAGGGCCCGTGTCAGGGGCCGTTACAGTGGCTTGCTAGTGTCATTACGCGGGAATATGTGCGTTGCAGAGTGCAAGTCTGTCGGTATGTGATGCTTTGCTGGGCTTGTAAGTCTGGTGGCATGGAGTAAATTTTCCCACAACGTGACGTATGCACTGGAGATCGTCGGAGGAAATTCTAGAAAGAAAAAATTCGGAAGGGACGCCCAACTGGTCGCCATACACCATTTCAGCTGCCGAGACGTCGAGGGCGTCTTTAGGAGTAGTCCTTAGTCCCAGGAGGACCCAGGGGAGGTAAACCAGATGGAATCCTTGCAGCGGGACATCAAAGCTGCTTTAAGGGTGCAATGAAAATGTTCAACCATTCCCTTGGCAACGGGGTTGTAGGCAGTTGTCTGATGTAAGGTGATGCCCAGGAGATTCGCTAATGATGTCCACAATTGAGAGGAGAAAGTGGTACGCCTGTCAGAAGTAATATGCTCAGGGATACCAAATATTGCAATCCATCCTGAGAGTATGGCAGATGTACATGAGGCAGACATTGCAGTTTACATGGGAATGGCTTCAGGCCAACGAGTGGAGCAGTCGATGACTGTGAACAGGTAACAATGTTCTTGTGATGTGGGTAGGGGGCCTACAACATCTACGTGAATGTGTGCGAAACAGCGCTGAGGTTGAGGAAAGGTGCCCAATCCTTGAATCTGTGTGTCGATGTACTTTGGAAGTATGGCAATAAGTACAGGCACGCACTCAATACTTAGCATCCTTGGAAATGCCGTGCAAAATGAACTTTTTCTTCAGCAGCTGTGCAGTAGAACAGCACGATGGATGTGAAAGGCCGTGAATGAAATCAAACACCCTGCCAGCGCATGGGAGCAGGAATCTAAGGTCGCGGTCTACCAGTACTGACGTCACAGAGGAGGGTGGTGTTGGAGTCTTCAAGGGGAAGTCTTCCCAACGGAGGGACGTGCAGGATGTCCTACATGCTTGATACTCTGGATCCTTTCGTTGGGCTTCAGCAAAGGCATTGTAATCCAATCCCAGTTGAACTTCAGCCAACGTGTTTCTTGAAAGGGCATCGGCAACGCTATTCATTATCCGAGGGACGTATTGAAGGTTACAATTGTATCCAGCCACGGTGGAGAGATGTTGGCGTTGACGGGCGGACCAGGCATCAGACTGTCGAGGCATGTGGTGTGTGTGAATGACGAAGGGAGTAAGTACCTTCTAAGAAATGGCAAAAGTGACGGACAGCCAAGTTCACCGCCAGCAATTCGCAAACGAAGGTCGAATAACCCGATTTTGCCTTGGACAGATTTCAGCTGAAGAAGGCAAATGGGCGGGGCAAGACGTTGACCACCTGCTGGTATCGTCTTGTATGAAAAAATTATCTATTTCTGCATCTTTAAAATATTGTATATCAGATTCTTAATATCACTGAACTATAATTTTATAGACAGGAAATAAAGGAGGGAAATATATTACATCTATGATATTTTAGTTAAGAACCCTAACGTTCATAGGTTACTTACCCTTTCGGTTCAGCTATTTATTATTGAGAGGCTATTTAACCCACTAAAATAGTAAAAGTAAAGATTCCCCCACCACGTTATCATAGACAACAGCATCAAAAATGAAAAAAAAAAAAATAGGGTAATCAATCCAAAAAACTTGAATGATTTTGAGGAATTCATGTTGCAGAGCGAAATTTATAACTTTTGAGGGCAAAACTTAATCATATCATAATCGTATGTTTATCTGATAAGTTAATAACATATAAAAGGTGAGTCGAAAAATAAATAATTCATAATCAAATGATAAGAAAATAAAAAGTGAATCGTCCTGTTGAATATATATATATATATATATATATATATATTTATATATATATATATATATATAAATATTTATATATATATATATATATATACATACACACATTATATCACACATTATATATATATATATATATATATGTATACCACACAGTATATATATATATATATATTGTGTGTGTATATATATATGTGTGTGTGTGTGTGTATATATGTATATATATATATATATATATAGAGTATATATATGTATATAGATATATATATATATATATATATGTATATATATGTATATATATATATATATATATATTTATATATATATATATATATATATATACATATATTTACAGTATACATATATATATATATACAGTATATATATATATATATATATATATAAACATATATATATATATATATATATACACATATACATATATATATATATATATATATACTACACATGTATTCATGTATATATATATATATAAATATATATATATATATATATATATACTACACATGTATTTGTGTATTCATATATATATATATATATATATGAATATATATATATTATATATATATGTATATCTATATATATATATATATATATACATATATATATATTTATATATATATATATTTATATATATATATATATATATACACATATATAAATGTATATATATATAATATATATATATATATATATATACATATATATAAATGTATATATAATATATATATATATATATATATATATTTATATATATAATATATATATATGTCTAAATATACATTTATATATATATATAATATATATATTTTATATATATATATATATATATATGTCCTAAATATACATTTATATATATATATATATGTATGTATGTATATATATAACATATATATATATATATATATGTATAAAAATACATTTATATATATATATATATATATACATATATATATATATATTTATATATATATATATATATATGACTCAACAGATACCTAAAAAGAAGCATATACATATATATATATATATATATGAATATATATATATGTATATATATATATATATATATACACACACACACATATATATATATATATATATATGACTCAAGATATACCTAAAAAGAAGCATATAAATATAGTTGATTATGAAATAATAAAGGTTATACACACCACAGTAAACCTGAAAAAAAAATTTATATTATCCTATTTACAACATGATGTAATTTATTTCATTAGCTTACTTTTTTTCGTTGCAATAGTATCAAAATTCTTAATTTCCCTAAGTTTTTGCATAGTTGAAAATTATTCATATATGAAAATAAAACTATCAATATTCGTATTGTCTTTATAAGATATTATTTACATTTGGTTCTGGGGAAAATACTTTTTCCTGATTTTTCGATATATGAATGAAGTTAATCAGAAAGGTATATTGCAGATGGAATTTGTTATTTTTTTCAGAAAATTTCTAATTAATTCTCTTTTGAAAACGTTCCTAATTACGGTGATTAGTATAATTCAAGTAAGTAATAATAATAATTATCATAATATATATATATATATATATATATACATATATAATATATATATATATATATATGTATATATATATATATATATATATATTGATGGTCGAACACTATTATTAAAAGGAGATATAGTGTTTTGGGGTTACAGTTTATGATTTGCCTTAGACATTAAAAATTTCCGGAAATACTGAAAACACTACTAAGCTCATTTTGGATGAATTCAGGACATTATTCATAGAAATCTCAGTAAACATGGTGGGACATGGAGACATTATGACTTGGTAATTGTGATTGGAATAATAATCGATAATAGGCGAAACAATTATTTTGCACGCCTAAGATAGGAAATTTCAAATCATTAAAATGTCTATATACCAATATTTTCTTCTCCATATATAAAGTGACTTGATGTTGTTTTATAATTTTTTTTCATTGAATAAAGCTGTCAGTTATATCAAATTATGCGCAATTGTATAATATTGCTGTCTTTATTCTTTAATTAAACATTGGTTGCCATTTTACTATGTTCATGTTAACTTTTATACATTTAGGAATATGGTAACAATCCGTAAATAAGTTTTGACATTATATTTAAAATGGCGAAAAAAATTGCAAATCAAGATCGGGATTCCGGAACCTGAACATCTCCAAAATTTAATGAGGTCTTCCGTGACTTAAGAGATCTACCTGTGATGAAAATTTCGTCAAAATCAATCGAGTAGTTTTGACGATATCTTTATAATAAGGAAAATGGAAATGTGGATCCAGAATCTGGATCCGGATCGTCCCCCAAATTTCAATGGACCTTTACATGACCTAATATCTTCTAATGGTGAAAATATGTCAAAATCCGTAGAGTAGTTTTTGACGTAATCCTGTCAAAAGAAAAACGGAAAATACATATGCGGATACGGATCACCGCCAAAATTAATGTTTGTCCATGTCCTAAGGTCTATCTATCTTCAGTGAAAATATCACCCAAAATCCCGGCCAGTAGTTTTGGCGTAGTTCTGTCCACAGACACTGAAATAAATCAACCAAATCGCTTGCAATATCTCTTTGAGGGAGTAAAAACTGTAGTGAAAATATTACATTTAACGACGTTGCCATTCAAATTGAGCCCAGTGAGTTGGTGGTTACAGCGTATGCTGATTAGAAAAAAAAAATAGTATAGAAAGGGAAATTCTTCCTTATTCGCATATGTTTTGCTTGCTGTATGTGCTTTACAGCTATTTTATACAGCGAATGGGTCTCCTAAAAAAAAAAAAAAAAAAAAAAAAAAAACTGTTGTGAGAATGTAAGAACAATTGTGGCAAAGGGGATAATTATGGTGCATTACAATACCAAATCATAATAAACGCTCCTACGAATATTCCAAGAAAAAAAACAAATATCCTATTTCCAAATATTTCAATGAGCGTTAATATTTCTGACTGCAAATTCTTTTAAAGAACATCCACTGTGTGTGTAGTAAACCATATAACATTTAAATCTTATATTGTGTCTCACAAAAGTCGACCCGGGGTCCTAAGTTGAATAATACATAAACGTAAATTCTTCTTCAAGTGCTCCTGAGCATAAATAAAGAGATATATTTTAGTTTATTGTTAATTACATAAACCCTGTTTGTCCTTCCAATATTTTTGAATACCTGTATGAATCACAAGTTTTTGCGGGATTCAAAATGACTAAATCTCCATGACTTTGTGTTTTTTGCCCTTTGGGGAGATAGCTCAGGTTCATTTTCAATCGACAACCAAATGCTACATCAAATGGTTTAATTTATCGAATCTCAACCTTCGGTTATGTCTTTCATTATTAAATAGGGCAAAACTGGCATAATAAAATTCTTGTCACTTTCTCAAAATGATTATTTCTTTAGTGCAAGGATCAATAGATGATATATTGCAAGTGAAGATAGGAAAATTGTCATTTTCGGCCTCCAATTTCTATTCCTATTCCGAAAGGAGCAGAAGGATCCATTTCATGCTTTAGCTCTCTCTCTCTGCAGACAATTGAATAGCGGAGGGTGATTTGTGGCAGCAATAAATGATATGGATTCGGATGCGTGAGTTCATGCAGAAGGAACGGCATTCCTATTCCTTATTTCTTCTGAAGTTTTATGAAGATCATTCAAGCCTTCATAGTCTTGGAATCAAAAGGATTCACGAGCTGGCTATCCAAATCGCAGTCGTCTGAAGGTTTACGAGATGAAACAGCCATTTATGGTGTGATAGAGGGTAAGTCGTTTTTGCAGGATATAAAATACAGTTTTAGTCCAAGTCCTTTCGTTCTTTTCATTTTCTCATTCAAATTAGCTTTTTGGTCGGCATTCTTATAACAATTGAGATTATCGTAAAGATAAATAGAAGGTTGGTAAGACTTGAAATTCAATACATTTTCTTGAAAGGTTTCTCTTTTTACAATAATTGCGATAGTGGCTTTGTGATATTGAGCGACGGATTTTATTATAATTGAAATAGCCCCACCGCTTTTTTTTTTTTCGCACTGGGGCATACGGCGGAAGTATATCGTTTTTTAGATAACACTTTGTCCCACCATTGCCTCTGCATTATATACATGAATATTTTTGAATTTATTTTAGACGTTAGTGATATTGTTGTAGCGATGAAAAAAAAAAAATTAAATAAAAATGGGAGTTCATATATTGGCCAGGAATAAAATAATGGCTTTTATGCAGCATACGAACATGATTAAGGAATACTTTTTATA
>NC_090730.1:55804872-55819872 GCF_036898095.1 Palaemon carinicauda
AATGACGGTTCAAGCTCTTGGTACCTGCTTGCTATTTTCGTACGGTTATTGGAAACAAGAAAATGACCAATTGCATTTTAGTGTTGTGTTTAAAAAGAAATTCGTTTTAATAACCCCGGCCCCAAGGCTATTAAGTAGTTTAGATATTTTTATGGTGCACAAAAAATCCATTAAGTAAAATTTATCTGTAGATAATATAATCTATAAGTAGAATTTTTCTGTATAGAATATAATAACCTTGGCAATGCGACAGTCACCAACGCTCATTATATATATATATATATATATATATATATATATATATATATATATATATATATATATATATATATATATATATATATATATATATATATATATATATATATAATACGGGTATTGGTGGGTTTTTTGTGTTTTTGAGTGTACATGTATCTATCTGTGAGCAAAATCTATATCAGTTTTTCTCAACTTCTACTGGTTTGGTATTTATCTAGTTTTAAATAAAGCCCTAAAATATAACATGTTATAATGAGGCAACCTTGCAATGATATCGGATATAGATATTTAATGTACAAAGTTTTTTTTAAAGAATTAGCAGTTATATTTTTAATAGCTGAACATAATGAAATTTTTTTTAAGGTTTCTTTGCAAATGAGGTTTGACGCGTCTATGGAGAATGACTCTCGAGGAGATATTGAAATGTATAGAGGCTAACTACATTCAGAGTTGATTTATACTCTTTCTGATCATGGGTAGTGATATGAATGCAACATTATTTAAGGTAATATACACCAATTGAAGGGGTAATTGGTACTGATCAGGTTATGTTTATTTATTTATTTTTTTTTTTTTTTTTTGGGGGGGGGGGGTGTTCGGGGTAATTGATACCTTTATATATATACTCACGGATTCTCGGAGAAGTAAGACCTCGCTCAGGGGAAGGTAATTCACACCTCATAATTTCACTCGCTATTTTATAAATTTCTTCGCTGGTGTTCTTTTCTAAGTAGCGAAGAGACATCACCATTGCGAATACTAAATATGATGTGGCCTTGGTAAATAGACAAGGGAGAAGCATTTGTCTAAATATCCTGAGTTTACAGGCCAGTTGAAGACGAGCCCCGACGCTGTGTCTGTTTGTTCTTTGCGGATATTAGCAATATCTACAGAGGCTAAACACATTTTCCCAATGATACATCCTTTATCGGCGGACTTTCAAAATATAGTGATGCTAAACTCTCTCTCTCTCTCTCTCTCTCTCTCTCTCTCTCTCTCTCTCTCTCTCTCTCTCTCTCTCTCTCTCTCTCTCTCTCTCTCTCCTTTTCATAAATATCGATATTTCATTACATATTGATGGGCAGAGCATTTATACGTTATGCTCTTTTGTATTCCATATACCTGATTGTGAGTGTTTATTTACTAATTAAAGTAATCATATGAATAAGAAAGTAGTAGCCCAAGCTGTTGCATGCTAGGTTAAAATAACTTACTTTCTCACGTTAACAAATTGGGATTTAGGGTCATTATTGGTGTAATGTGAGTACCTAGGGAATTTAACGCTTATTGTTTCTACCAGTAATGTTAATAAATGAGAGGAAAAATATCATAGACAATGATTAAATTTCAAGATATACGTCACTTATCAAATACCAATATATGAACTAAATCAATGCTAGAGCCTTTATCGTCGGACTTCAAAAATTAACTGATAAAGTTTAAAAACAATTTAGGGGTCTCAGTGTAAAAATTTGTATCGAGAACATTCCTCTGCACAAATAGAATACTGTTCTCTATTATGCATTTCCAACTAACTTATGATTGTATATCTACTTTTTAACACGTCCTAGAGTACCTTTGAAGATTCCGAAGAGCGTGCTCACATGTGGAGATGAATTAGCCTATTGTTATAAATAATAGGAATTATACACAATAAAAAACATGCAATTTCACTACCTTGGATAAAATGTGGTGTAATCGTTCTGCAGCAACAGATGCTTAACTACATTCGTAAAAAGTCGTAATATCAGCATCTGTGGAATAGGGAAATCTCGAGAAATATTGAATTGAAAGTCAAAGTATATATATTTTTGATAAGAGTCATTCCCATTGGTTCATCACTTTCAGTTGATTTAAACACATATAATGGAGACTTGATCCTTAAAAGATCTACATATCAGGAGTTAACGTAATGTGAAAATACTACTTCATATATTCACGGTACATGTATGTATCAATGTATATATATGAATATCTCCAATAAAGAAAATAAATTATGATTTTTTTTTTGTTTAGAAAATATCTCTTGTGAGTATCAGATCAAAATATGCAAGTAAACATATGTACGTAATGGAGGTCACTCGTGATATGGTCAGTAAATTTGTATATAATTGATCAATTTTAATGTTTTATGCATAAAATGGAAGCTGGTTCAATCTTCTTTGGAATAATATGTACAATTTACTTGAATCTATTTAGAATATTATTTTGGCAAATATTGAAACTTAAAATGTATACAATTTATGTGAATATATTTGTTAAAATTAGGGTTTCATATTTAAATACAACATACCTTTTTTCCTAATAGGGCTATATACATAATCAAAAGAGAATTTAATCGTAGTTAAACCTAGTCATTATATAATGCGTAACATGTCATAGTTGCTCAAAGGATGGCGATTCAACAGGTCAGTATGATACTTTAAAATGAAATTATGAATGTCATGAGCATGCAGTTTTATTGCATTAGGGTGGGTGAATGAAAGTAGTTATTTTTCAGAGCCAGTCCCAGTATTTTTCCTGTTAATATTTTTACTTGGAAAGTAGATGTTTTAAGCTTCTAAGCGATGCCACTTTTGTAGAGTTGTATGGGCTGGTTTACGTAGGATGAGTCTGGCCCGTGGCCTTATGAACATCAAGTAAAGTAGAATGGGTCTTTAAGGTTTGCAAAGGTTGCAGGGAAAGGCAGAAAAGACAAAAAATAGAGAAAAGAAAAAGGTTGCGGGTGTTGGGGATGTGGACTGGCAAAGAAAGATCATAAAGTGGTGCAAGTGTGTGGCACTTTTTCTGCAATGGATTAGCGATATACATACACACACACACACACACACACACACACACACATATATGTATATATATATATATATATATATATATATATAAATATATATATATATATATATATATATATATATATATATATATATATATATATATATATATATATATATATATATATATGTGTGTGTATATATATATATATATATATATATATATATATATATATGTGTATATATATATATATATATATATATATATATATATATATATATATATATATATATATATATATACATACATATATATATATATATATATATATATATATATATATATATATACAGATACACACATACATACATATATATATATATATATATATATATATATATATATATATATATATATATATATATATATATATACATATATATGTAAATATATATATATATATATATATATATATATATATATATATATATATATATATATATATATATATATATATATATATATATATATATATATAGATATATACCGTATATATATAAATATATATATATATATATATATATATATATATATATATATATATATATATATATATATATATATATATGTATATAAATATATATATATATATATATATATATATATATATATATATATATATATATATACGTGTGTGTGTATATATATATATATATATATATATATATATATATATATATATATATATATATATATATATATATATATATGTTTATATATAAATTATATATATATATATATATATATTTATATATATAAATATATATATATATATATATATATATATATATATAAATAAATATATATATATATATATATATATATATATATATATATATATATATATATATATATATATATATATATATATATATATATATATATATATATATATATATATATATATAAACTGTTCTATAATTATAAAACATATCACAAATTTTCTAAGACAGTGCCTAAATGTAGTTCGATATTTTTACCGAAGTTTGTAAATAATGTATTTGCTATTTCGAAATAGAAAAGGAACACCACCGAAAACCACTGAATTGTTTTAGTATTAATACCTTTATATTCTGGATTCGTGTTGTAAGACTTTCAGCTGCCTTGTAAATATTTGTATTCTATTCTCATATGAAAAATGTTTTGTGATTGAATATTGACGTAAATCAACAATTCTGTAGCAACGTTTAATCTTTTCTTTTTTTCAGGTACATCTCACGCAAATGAATTGATGTTGATGTCACTTAGTCATCTTTTGAAAACACCCCATCATGCCAATCAGCTAATAACTCTGATTGAGATTAAAAAAACCAAAAGACTCATTTATTACAAAAGGGGAGAGTGAAACTCATCACACAGATGAGATTCCCCAATGTAAATGATGATTGGATAATCCTCGCATATGAACATTTCTCTTTTTGTTTTTCTAATCTTTTCCAATGAGATGAATGCCCTTTATTAACTTCATTAGCGTAATCGAAAAAATCATTCCTTGAAGTGAAGGCTTGAATCCTAATAATCTCTTCTTGAGACTTGATTTATACATGCATTCAGTTAAATTAAGTTTTTGACTTTACGTGACTTTTTATTGATTTTACTTCATACTAACATATGAGATATACTGTATTACCTTTAAAGTTAGAAATTTTTTTATTAAGTAATTTTTTTATGGACTGTCGGGAGATTCATTAAAGTAAAATTCCCAATATAATATATAGCATTTTGAATAAGGAACATAGCCTAATCCTAATAATAATAATGGTAATAAAAATCTATTTCTTTTTATTATCTACTTGGGTTATATATTTGATAGCAACAGTGTTACCAGATCTAAATTGTGAAAATAGGCTACACTCAGAAGAAAATTATGCTAATACAAACCTTATGCAATAGGTTTGATGTAGTTATGCCAGATTTATGCCAGATTTCTATTGTAGTTTTCATAGCAAATATCTTGCTGAAAATGCCTTAATAAATAAGACTTCATTGATAGTTTATTCCAAAATTTAATTGTCTGAACTGTAAACACCAACCAAAATATATATGATAATTAAGGGATTTCATTGGGAACAATTACATGGCTGACAAAAAAAGATCTTATTGAAAACAATGGCTGAATTAGAAGAAAAAAATATTGTGTAGACGTATCTGTTCGTGGATTTGATCATGTCATCTGTTAGATGAAATTTAGTACATTCATCTGCTTTTCTTATGCCTTTTCCACATAGAACTTCATTTCTCAAAGAAACATTAGGCAGCCTTTCCGGCTTCTCATTATTTTTTATGTTAACTCAAGAAAATCTAAAAAACAGATGTTATGCCACTTCATACTAAACATGCAGGATCAAGGAGGGAAGACACCTCAAACAAAGTGGAATCATTTAGCTGAAGCCCTTTTTCTTACTGCAAAGACGATTTTATCAAAAATTTTGAAAGGCATTCAAACATCTAATTTGTGTGTTGATCATCCCTCCTATTAACAGTATTCTTAAGCAACCTAGCAGATTTCACACCACTATAAATCTGCACTACAGGAAGATGGTCACGTGGATCTTAAAGGCCAATTTTAACAAACTGTCACTTTGAGTATTTCAAAGCTGATGGCTTGATGAAAAAACAGAAAATCTTTTCTTCGACATAGTTCGATTAGAACCAGGTGCAATTTCCGACTTGCAAGAAAGAATATGTTGAGACAAAGAGTAGTGCGAGTCCCTGAGATGGAATTGGCGACTGGGTGGATTCTCACTAACTGTTTGATGTTCAGGACGTTTTCAGAGTAGCTGTTGATACATGTAGTGAACGGATGCAATCATTAATCGTATAGTATACACATATGAAATTCTTGCAACACCATTTTTTCGTGAATTTTAATTGCTACCGCGTTCGCATTTTACATTACTTATCTCGACTTTCTCCAGTTATTCTGTAATAATGTCAGATAGACCAAAATTATGCCAAATTTATGCTAAATTTATGATTATGCCAGATATTATGCTAAACTATGTATTCCCCTTCAGATTATGCCAAAAACATAAAATTATGCCAGATCTGGTAACACTGGACAGCAACCTTATGATGTAATTACAGAAACACAGTCAATTAGCATAACTTTAAGGATTTCTTTTCAGTCTATTTATACAAATCCTCATTTTTTTCTCTCTAGTAAGTAAAGTCATATAATTTTAGATCTTAGTAGTCAGTTAGTTTACTTTCTTTTTTCTATTATTGCTATAAATGAATCACATTCCCTAATTTTAATGCATTAAGATAAAAATTATTATTATTATTATTATTATTATTATTATTATTATTATTATTATTATTATTATTATTATTATTATTATTATTATTATTATTATTATTATTATTATTATTAGCTACGTTACACCCTAGCTCAAAAAGCAAGATGCTATAATCTTAATGGCTACACCAGGAAAAAATAATGCAGTGATGAAAGGGAATAGAAAAAAAAATTATACTACAAGAGAAGTAATGAGCTCATTATTATGCATATTTTTAGTAACAGTGAAAACATTAGAATAGATCGTTCATGTATGAACTATAAAGAGAGACTCGTGTCAACCTTTTTTAACATAAAAACGTTTACTTGGAATTTCAACTTTTCAAAGTCTACCGGTTAAACTGCCTGGTTAGAAAGATGATTACAGAATTTGGTTCTAGATAAAATAAAACTTCTAGAATACTCTATAAAATTTAGCCAAATCATGTAGAATGCATAACCAGTAGAGTTGCCTATATATCTGGTATCATGGGCAGTATCGTACTCTCCGGGAAGATCGAAAGGCGAAGTATGGCCAGGCTTATGGAAAATCATATACAGCATATACCGAAAAGTAACTGAACGGTGGTGCCATATATTAATATCTAGATAAGGAATAGGATATATGGAAGACCGCTATTTTCCGTACAGAAAATTAAAAGGAAATTCCGCCTCTGAAGTCCAGATAGAAGAATAAGGCCAAATGAAAAAGTGATCAGTAAATATCTTTACAGATTTCTTCATTAATTAAGCCATTTTTTGTGAAATAAAGAAGAAAGAGACCGAATGCATTTCTCAATATATATATATATATATATATATATATATATATATATATATATATATATATATATATATATATATATATATATATTTATACTTATATATATATATATTTATATATATATATATATATATATATATATATATATATATATATATATATATATATATGTATATATATATATATATATATATATATATATATATATATATATATATATATATATATATATATATATATATATATATATATATATATATATATATACATATATATATATATATATATATATATATATATATATATATATATATATATATATATATATATATATATATATATATATATATATATATATATATATATATATATATATATATATATATATATATATATATATCCTATCTCTCTGAATAGTAACCATTCTCCAAAAATAATATCCCACAAGTTGTCCACAGGCTAAAAACTCAACCTATAATTTCTTAAATCTTAGGACTTGCGTTCATTGACATCGAATACCAATCGTGTCTCTCAATTTCAAAAAGGGTGCCCTTTTGTTTTCTGTGACCAATGAGTGCATTGTACCAACCATATGTCACACTATCATACATAGTTCATTTTGGAATATATTATGTTTGTATCTTCGCTCTTCCCTCGCACTAAAAAGAACCAGAATAAACGTTTGCTTTTCTTCTCTGTAACAGTGTCTGTTTTTGGACGTGAAATTTCTTATTGCTTTGAGCTTTTGCATATTAAGTAGAGTGTTCTATAGTAAATTTTTCAGGTTCTTTCATCCTGCCTTTGAGTCATAACCTTTTCCTACCCCGTCACATTGGTGACCCCGGAGTGACTCACTCTTCCCGCCTCCCCCAAACCTCTCACCGTTACTATGACGCCCTCAAAGCATACCTTCTGCAGCAGTACTCGTCGTCGGCAGCCGTACGTATAGCAAAGCTTTTTCAGCTTTCTCAACAATCGTTGGGGGACCAAAGGTCTTCGCTCGCCCTCAGGGAAATGACTAGTAGCCTATCACTCGCCTGCAAGGCTCTCCTTGTGATGTGAACCTACTTTGTGCCTTTTGGATAAGCCGTTTACCCAAACTTGTATGTGCTGCCATACCTGATGCCAGCGACATCGCTATTGGTGCTGTACTCGAGCAGGTGGTCAACGGTTGTGCCCCGCCCATTGGCCTTCTTAGGCAGAAAACTGTCCAAGGCAGAATAGGGTTATTCTACCTTCGATCACAAATCGCTGGCGGTGCACTTGGCTGTCCGTCACTTTCGCCATTTCTTATAAGGTACTCTCTTCGTCATTCGCACAGACCACATTCCTCTAGTGCACGCCTGCATTCGATATCCTGACGCCTGGTCCGCCTAGCAACGCCGACATCTCTTCACCGTGGCTGAATACAATTGCACCCTTCAATACATCCCGGGGAAAAAGAATCCTGTTGCCGATGCCCTGTCAAGAACCACGTTGGCTGTCGTTCAACTGGGATTGGATTACAGCACCCTGGCTGAAGCCCAATGACAGGATCCAGATTATCAAGCTTGTAGGACATCCTACACGTCCCTCCGTTGGGAAGACTTCACCCCTGAAGACTCCAACACCGGCCTCCTCTGTGACGTCAGTACTGGTAGACCGCGACCTTGGATTCCTGCTCCCATGTGCCGGCAGGTGCTTGATTTCATTCACGGCCTTTCACATCCCTCGTGCCGTTCTACTACACAACTGCTGGAGGCGACGTTCATTTGGCACAGCATTTCTAAGGAACCTAAAGGATTAGGTCCACGCCTGTACTTCTTGCCAAATTTCCAAAGTACATCGACACACGGATTCAGGAGTGGGCACCTTTCCTCAACCTCAGCGTCGTTTCGCACACATTCACGTCAACGTTGTAGGCCCCCTACCCACATCACAAGGACATCGTTACGTATTTACCTTCATCTCTGTTCCACTCGTTGGCCTGGAGCCATTCCAATGGAAACTGCAATGTCCGCGTCATGTACATCTGCCCTACTCTCAGGATGGATTGAAAGATTTGGTAACCCTGAGCAGAGGTACCACTCTCACCTCTCAATTGTGGACATCATTAGCGAATCTCCTGGGCATCACCTTACATCAGACAACGGCCTACATCCCTGGTGCCAATGGAATGGTTGAACGTTTTCATCGCACCCTCAAAGCAGCTTTGATGTCCCCCTGCTAGGATTCCAGCTCGTTTACTCAGCTTCCCTGGGTCTTCCAGGGACTAAGGACCACTCCTAAAGATGCCCTCGACGTCTCGGCAGCTGAAATGGTGTATGGCGACCCGTTGGTCAACCCTGCCGAAAATTTTCTTTCTACAACCTCCTCCGACGATCTCCAGCTCATACGTCACGTCGTGGGAAAATTTACTCAATGCTACCAGACTTACAAGTCCCCAGCGAAGCATCACATACCAACAGACGTGCACTCTGCAACGCATGTCTTCCTGGGCAACGACACTAGTAAATCACCACGAACACCCCCTTTCACGGACCCTTTCCTTGTGATCTGATGCAGTCTGAAGCATTCCTACTAAACATTCGTGGCAAAGAAGACTGGATCTCCATTGATCGTCTAAAACCTGCTTATCACCTGCCAGATGACCCGCCTACATTTCGCCTCTCTAGATCAGGGCGACCTATTTAACATGTACAGTATGTCATTTTTAGGGGGGAGCCATGT
This sequence comes from Palaemon carinicauda, assembly GCF_036898095.1. Lineage (NCBI taxonomy): Eukaryota > Metazoa > Arthropoda > Malacostraca > Decapoda > Palaemonidae > Palaemon > Palaemon carinicauda. Next base: position 55,814,736 of record NC_090730.1, read on the forward strand.
ACCAACTGTGTGTCACACGATAGTACATATTTCATTTTGTGTATATATTATGCTTGTATCTTAGCTCTTCCCTCACACTAAAAAGAACCAGAATAAACGTGTCTGATTTTCTCCTCTGTAACAGTGTCTGTTTTTTAACATACAATTTCTTGTTGCTTTCAGCTTTTGTATTGAAAGGAGTGTGTTCTATAATAAATTTACTCTGTTGCTTTCATCCTGCCTTTGAGTCACAACCTTCTCCTATCCTGTCACACTATCCTTAGGTGGGCCTCAAAACTCCATCGAAGATGCCGCTCCCCTACCCTCGTTCTTGCCCAACAACGGACTTGACCTGTGGTTAAGAAAGATGAACCGGGTTATATACCACACCGGGAGAACATCTACAGCCACTATACCAAAACCGAGCTACAGCCTCATACAAAGACTTGTCACATCCAGAACAACTACTACAAGTAGATGAAATTTAACGGGATAAAACTAGTGTTAAGTGGCCGTGAAGTATACTAAATTCATTAAACTAGATACAACTTGTATGTGCTTAAAGGTACCGAGTTGATGAGTCATTGATGAGGCTAAGAAAGATGAACCGAGTTATATTCCACACCGGGAAAACATCTACAGCCACTATACCAAAACCGAGCTACAGCCTCATACAAAGACTTGTCACATCCAGAACAACTACTTCAAGCAGATGAAATTTAACGGGATAAAACTAGTGTTAAGTGGCCGTGAAGCATACTAAATTCATTAAACTAGATACAACTTGTATGTGCTTAAAGGTACCGAGTTGATGAGTCATTAATTCCTCCAACTTTATTTGCTCCTGTGAAAAAGTTGTATGCAAGAGTAATAAAATTAAGCAAAATAGTATTAGTGTGCAAATATCTACCCTGTAAGGCCTGATAGCTCTTCATGTGCCCTACCCCCCACCTTTTCCACCGTTATATTTTTAGTTATTCATATATTGGACCAACGTTACCATAAATCACATCTTAGAAGGCGATACTTTATTTCATGTTGTTTCGAACAAAGCTGTGTTAATTTTTTTTTTTTTGTGGAGGTAAAAATATTCCCAATAATTTACTAAATAACATATCTTAAAATCTGCTAAATAACTAAAGCGGGAGAAAAAAACACTTCTTTTATAGACATGAGTATGGTATTAGTCACTATTGTGACTGAGCCGAGAGAAGGTTGTAACTCAAAGGTAGGAGGAAAGCAACTGAGTAACTTCATTACAGAACACTCTCCTTTATATACAAAAACTTAATCCAACAGTTATCGGTGAGAAAGAGACATCATTTCAAGTTCAATACAAGAGGATATTTCCTGTTCAACTGACACTGCATCGTTTAACAGTTAATGGTGAGAAAAACATACATATTATCTCAGGTTCTTTTTAGTGCAAGGGGAGTGCGAAGATACAAGCATAATATATACACAAAATGAAATGTTGTTACTATGTACAACCGTGTGACAAACTGTTGGTACATGGCTCCCCCACTAAAAATAACATACTGTACATGTTAAATGGGGTGCCCTGATCTAGAGAGGCAACTGTAGGAGGGTCATCTGGCAGGAGATAAGCAGGTTTTAGACAATCAAGGGAGACCCAGTCTTCTTTGCCATGAATGTTTATTAGGAATGTTTTCAGACTGCATCGAATCACAAGGGAAGGGCCTAAGTAAGGGCGGCTTAGCGGTGGCTTGCTAGTGCCGTTTCGCAGGAAGACCTGCATTGCACAATGCAAGTCTGTCGGTATGTGATGCTTCGCTGGAGCTTGTAAGTCTGGCGGCACGGAGTAAATTTTCCCATGACGTGACGTATGCGGTAGAGATCGTCGGAGGAGGTTGTATAAGGAAAATATTCGGCAGGGACGACCAATGGGTGGCCATACACCATTTCAGCAGTCGAGATGTCAAGGGCGTCTTTAAGAGTGGTCCTTACTCCCAGGAGGACATAGGGAAGCTGAGTAAACCAGTTGGAATCCTGGCAGCGGAACATCAAAGCTGCTTTGAGGGTGTGATGAAAAAGTTCAACTATTCCATTGGCAGCGGGGTTGTAGGCAGTTGTCTGATGTAGGGTGATGCCCAGGAGATTCGCTAATAATGTCCACAATTGAGAGGTGAATGTGGTAACCCTCTCAGAAGTAATATGCTCAGGGATACCAAATCTTGTATCCATCCTGATAGTAAGGCAGATATACATGAGGCGGACGTTGCAGTTTCCATGGCGCGGACCCAATCCTTAGCATCCTTGGAAATGCTGTGCCAAATGAACTTCTTCTTCAGCAGTTGAGCAGTAAGGGCACGAGGGATGTGAAAGGCCGTGAATGAAATCAAACACCTGCCAGCGCATGGGAGCAAGAATCCAAGGTCGCGGTCTACCAGTAATGGCATCACAGAGGAGGGTGGTGTTGAAGACTTTGAGAGGAAGTCTTTCCAACAGAGGGACATGCAGGATGTCCTACATGCTTGATACTCTGGATCGTGTCGTTAGGCTTCAGCAAAGGCATTGTAATCTAATCACAGTTGAACGGAAGCCAACGTGTGTCTTGACAGGGCATCGGCAATGGGATTCATTTTCCCAGGGACGTATTGAAGGGTGCAATTGTATTCAGCCATGGTGGAGAGATGTCGGCATTGACGGCGGACCAGGTATCAGACTGTCTAATGAAAGCGTGCATCAGAGGCATGTAGTCTGTGCAAATGACGAAGGACCTACCTTCTAAGAAGTGGTGAAAGTGACGGACAGCCAGGTGCACCGCCAGCAATTCGCGATCGAAAGTAGAATAACCTGATTCTGCCTTGGACAGTTTTCTGCTGAAGAAGGCCAGTGGGAGGGGCGAGCCGTTGACCCCCTGCTCGAGTACTGCAGCAATAGCAACGTCGCTGGCCTCGGTGGAGAGAGGGAGAGGGGTATATGGGTTAGGAAAAGTGAGAGCCGCAGCATTTGATAGGGCCTTCTTTTTATTATAAAAGGCCGCTTCTTGAAGGGAACCACACTTCAGGTCCTTTGGCTTGCCCTTGAGGGAGGCGTAGAGGGGAATAAGTGTGGCGGCAACGGCTGGCAGAAAACGGTTATAATAGTGGATCATGCCCAAGAACTCCTGCAGAGCTTTGACAGTCTAGGGCGTGGGGAAGTCCTGAATGGCTGCTACCTTCTCAGGGAGGGGATGGACTCCTTCAGGAGTGATGCAGTCTCCTGAGAACGATGCACAGGTGAAGGAGGTGTTCCTCTTTTGAGGAGGAGATCGCAAGTATATCATCCACATAACATACATAGAAGGTAGGTCCCCTAAGATGCCATCCATGAGACTTTGAAATGTGGCCCCAGCATTACGAAGGCAAAAACTGGAGTAATTGAAGGTGTATGTACCAAATGGAGTGGTGATGTTGTTCTTGGGGATGTCTTCTGGGTTCATAGGCAACTGATAATACCCCTTCAGGAGGTCGAGTGTGGAGAAAACCTTTGCTTTGTGCAGGTAGGAGGTCACGTTGGCGATATTTGGGAGGGGGTAGTGATCTGGTTCTGTTTGCATATTCACGCGCTTGTAATCCCCGCACGGACGGAGGGAGCCGTCTTTCTTCAGAACTATGTGTAAGGGTGACGACCATTGGCTAGATGCCTTTTAGCAAAGGCCCACTTCCTCCATTTCGGTGAATGTCTGTTTGGTAGCTGCCAATTGTTCCGGTGCCAGATGTCTGAATTTTGCGAAGACTGGGGTCATGTCGTCTAAATATGGTGATAAATACCCTGCTAGGCAGGAGCCGTGGGCGTTTGGCGAAGTTCTGGACGGAAAACTTTCGAGTATGACGTGAGGAGGTGGTCGTTGGCATCCGTGGGTGCGCTGATGTGGAGAGCGAGGTTGGAGGGCGCGGGTTGAAGAGGTGTCTACAAGTTCGAGTCTGCAATGACCAATCGTCAGTGGGCGGCATCGACCAGAAGGTGGAAATGAGAGAGGAAATCCACACTGAGAATTGGCAATGTGACGTCAGCAACGACGCCAGCAACGAGAAACTTCCAATTAAATTTACCGTTACGGGGTAGGCGTGTATGTCTTACGGCATTCACATCAGCTTCGGTTGATGTTCAATAGGCGTCCTCTTCGTCAGGAGTGGAAGCGTTGATGGAGGTCTTGAAGTGGCTGTCCATAAGGGCGTTGGCTTTGTTCATCAATTCCTTTATGGCTAAACTATAGACATTGGGTATGGCAGCACGTACAGGTTCGGGTCAACAGCATATCAAAAGGACACGGAGTAGGTTAACCTCACAAGGAGAGCCGTCTGCGGCAGGTTGCAGGTGAGAGATACTGGTCATTTCCCTGAGGGTGAGCGAAGCCCTTTGGTCCCTCAACAGTTGTTGAGAGAGCTGAAAAAGCTTTGCTATACAGGCGGCTTATGACACCGAGTATTGCTGCAGAAGGTATGTTCTGACTGTGTCATATGCTATTGGGGTATCTCCTTGTTCACAAAGCCAGTCCGATATTTCCGGGAAGGTGTCCTCGGGTATCGCCACGAGAACATAATCTGCTTTGGTGGTTGAGCAAGTCACGCCCTTGATGCGAAACTGAACTTTTGTTCGCTGAAACCAAGCAAATGCTTCTCCGCTGGCAAATGACGAAAGTTTCAATGGAGCAGCCGTAGCGCCATCTTCCATAGAGTCCGCCATAGTACCAACGATGGAGGGGCGAGGGGGGCTGGTAAGCGGGAGGAGCGAGTCGACTTCCGATGTCACAATTGTGACCAACCGAGAGAAGGTTGTGACTCAAAGACAGGATGAAGGCAACTGAGTAACGTCATTACAGAACACTCTCCTTTATATACAAAAGCTCAATGCAACAGTAATTTTCTTGTTCAACCGACACTGCACCGGATAACAGTTAACGTTGAAAAAAACACACATGTTATTTCAGGTTCTTCTTAGTGCGAGGGGAGAGCAAAGATACAAGCATAATATATACACAAAATGAAATGTCATTACTATGTACGATCGTATGTCACACGGTTGGTACACTATAATACTATTACCATTATGTTTTCTTTTCAATCATTTTATTCTATTATCGCCAAACACTTAAAAATGTACCAATAGAGTTTTCATGAATTTCGAAAATGAAAAAAATTGAGATGGTTTT
>NC_090730.1:55824872-55837372 GCF_036898095.1 Palaemon carinicauda
ATAGTTTATATATGAAATATTCATTTTATTATTGTTACTGTTCTTAAAATATTTTATATTAATTCTTAATTACTTTTCTTGCAGATTCCATAATTCCTTTTCTCGCTGGGAAGAATGCCATGAGTCTGAGGGCTTCCCTCAGACTTATAGCATTCTGCTTTTCTAACTAGTGTTGTAGCTTAGCAAGTAATAATAATAATAATAATAATAATAATAATAATAATAATAATAATAATAATAATAATAATAATAGAGACGGCACACAGCTCTGGGCCTGTGCAGTAGCTTCTGTAATGGACAAATATCTGGCACCTGAAGCAAATAAGGGTTCAGGGAAATACTCCTCCGTGTAAAAGGATTCCCAATTTCCGAAGGAGCTCCGGAGGTCGCTGTCCCTCGTATAAGGCCTCCAGCTTGGGCAGATCTCCCGCCGGACTCACCCACACATATCTTGTCCAGCCTAGAGAATGGTTGGGTGGTTCTTCATACGTGACATACGCAGGTTGACGTATCGGATGCTAAGTATAGTAATCGCGTAGCACATCCTGTCGTGCAAGAAAGTCAGAGGTTTCCTTGTTCTGAGCTAAAATGATGAATCTTCTTTTGCGCTCAAGTCTAGTGGTCATGTGTCGCTCTGGATGTTTCTTTTCCATGCATTGGTGCAATGGTGGCATAGGAGATCATGTTTTCACCAGGAGTGATTCAAAATCCCCCCTTACGTGTAAAGGTGTTATTGGTGGTCTCAGTTGGTCTCTGGGCAAGGTGGTTATGGCTGCCATGGTCCTGGTTGGTCTCGTGGATGTTGTTGTCATCTCCTTCTTCGTTGGTCTAGAGGCTCTCGTTGTTGCCATCGTCGATTTCTTTGTTGCCCTCACTATCACTTATTTTTTTCCGCACTGCTTTAAATTTTTAAACTTTTTTTGTTTGTAAGTGAGTCATGGACAGCATCCATAGCTGGATCGTTGGAGGGGTTGAAACTGTTCTGCCTATTCTGTTTACTCTCAGGTTCTTTCTTGGTTTGGGAGAAGAGGGGGAGGGGGAGGAGGGGAGTTGGGTGGTGAACTGGCTGTCATCGTACGCACACGACAGTAGCCGACAGTTAACTTGTTAAGTTGCTCGTCGAACTTAAGGACTTTGGCCACACACAGCGTGATGAGCGTCGCAGTCAAAGTTGCCAAGAATGCCAATGATAAAAAGGCCTACGTCTAATCAGCTACAGCTTTAAAAGGCCAAGCTATTAGTAGAAAAGGTTAAAAATATAGCATTTAAGGCTAACCAATTTTCAGAAAGGTGAAATTTAGGTATCTAGCACGTAGAAAAGGACAAATTTTGAGGTTTTTGGGGGCTGAAAAAGGCCTACCTGGCAACTCTAGGACTCACGGTTGAGGCATAACATGGGTGGCAGGCCAGTGACAAAATGTTGCGTAGCCACACCAGAACTGCAAACACCTCTCTTGACTCCTCTCTCCCAGCAGTCAAAGTTACCCTTCCTCGCAAACATGATGATGGTGTTTAAGTAGGAAATTACTTCTGACTGAAAATATTTGTTTGGATTCACGATTTTAATAAACATAGCAGGGAAAATAAGTTAATTTTAAGATTAATGGTGCCAGTCTCGGTTGTACAACGCCAGATTTAATGAATACTTGCGTATTTCACAAGTCTTTTGTTCCTTTGATAGCAACATCCTTTCTGGACTCAAGCTCACAAAGAAAAAAAAAACCTTGAACCATGGAAAACCTCAATCTCTCTCTTATCAGCCATCATAATTGCTTTAAACATGCTACAGTTCACGGAAAATCATTGTCCCTTTTTTTCCAAGATATATTGTTTACAGGTACCACGATTCCTTTTACATTTGAAATTTCTGTACTTCACCTTTTAGATTCTCTCTCTCTCTCTCTCTCTCTCTCTCTCTCTCTCTCTCTCTCTCTCTCTCTCTCTCTCTCTCTCTCTCTCTCTCTCTGTATATATATATATATATATATATATATATATATATTATATATATATATATATATATATATATATATATATATATATATATATATATATATATATATATATATATATATATATATATATATATATATATATATATATATATATATGTGGTGATTAAATAGGTTGCGAAGCACAAAAAAATGCGTAGGCCTACCCACTATTTTATGACTATCCATTTGCAGTTGATTGCCATACCTTACAATTATTATTATTATTTTTTTTTCTCTCCGAAAATTCTCACAATATATTGTTGATTAGCCATGGCTGGAAACGAACAGCTGAACGCATACCCCTTCAGGAACTGATGAAAAATGGTGTAATCTTGGGGCAAGACGCTCGGAATAACCGCGGTTTTTAAAAACATGAAACAATCCTGGCGGCAGCTGCAGCTGTTGGAGGCTTCTCGAGCCTCATATCTGGCCACCCATATACCATACCTTAGGTTTCAATTTGCGGCGGGAACGTCTTCCCGGCAACCTTGCCACTAGTCGCGGTCGGTGTGGCCGAAGCCTAACAGTCATGTGTTGTTGGCGTCTCAAAACACAAACAACATAGGTGCGCTTGTGGCGTAGTTGAAAAAAAAAAAAAAAAAAAAAAAAAAAAAAAAAACTCTCGAAACTCTGATATAGGAGTAAAAAATGAGTCCGGTGACAGAAGAGCTGAGTGAGAGTGAGCGCCGGTAAGGAAATATAGCCCTAGCTTCGATTATCCTGGGTTCGCAGATCACATGGGAATCGAAAACTCTTTTAATTGAAAATGTTGGATATTTAAGTATGAAGATGATGAGGTTAAAGGATGTATAGATACCAGGAACATAATAAATTAAATAGGAGATGCTAAATTTTTATGATGGTAGCTCGTGTGTAAGGTAGGCTACGCTTTCTAAAAACAAATATCTTTAATTGCATGAGCGATGATTTCTGAACGAATGGTTGTAAGTACTCATTGGTAAACTTATAAAAAAAACTAACGGTGTTAAGATAATAGTAACTTAATGACAATGCTTAGTACACCATTAGATCAAGTAAGACCAGTGATATAAAGTCATAGGGGTTAGATAGCATGAGGTTAATATGCAGTGTTTGTTAATCAAATGAAGTTTGGAAATGAAGCGAAAAGTGTTTTTGTTTTAATAGGACTGAATAAAGTTGGGGATAAAATTTAGAAATTGGATAGGTGAAGGGTGTAAAAACTCACGGTAATGGTAGAATTTTAATGAGATTAATTAAATTTGTTTAATTTGATTCAAGAATACGTTTTAGAACGTGGGCATAAGAGTAGCTGGGAAATTTTTGGAAAATAACCTTTAGTAGGTGTACGCATATTAAACATCGTTCATCATTGTCCATATGATGGAAGAATTCGGAGGAAGGACACAAGAATTAGGCATTATAATTTGGAATTAGAAAAGGATCATTAATATGGAAAAAAAATAATGATAATATGAATAAAAGACTTATAAATTAGTCAAAGAAGGGACTGTTTTAGATCATACAGAAAGCATTAATCAGAGACTAGAACTGTCTATAAAATCAATGGTGGCTTGAATTAGCCCTCCTTTATATATGTGAAATGGTTGAAAATATTGATATTACCTGTTTAATATATATATATATATATATATATATATATATATATATATATATATATATATATATATATATATATATATATATATATATATATATATATATATATATGTACAGTATGTATATATATATATATATATATATATATATATATATATATATATATATATATATATATATATATATATATATATATATATATATATATATATATATGTGTGTGTGTGTGTGTGTGTGTGTGTGTTTATGATGAAAAGAATTGCTATGGTAAAAAGATATGAATTCAAATAGAAATGTTAAAAAAGTTAGCTTAATCAAACGAATGTTTAAAGGTTGGTTTCGTCATCTCGAGTGGGTACACAAAATTATGAAAATGATGACAGTATAATTAACTAGCTGGATTAAGTAGGGTGACATTTAAAAGAAAGAAAAAAAAGAGAAAAGAAAAAAAAGTAGTATGTAGGATAGAGAGGTAGGAATCATTTTGTTAAGCTAAGTTTTGCCTGGTGAAATTACAGTGGCCTTGTATGAAAGGTTATGAATCTACTATTATTTAGGAAGATGCTTGCTGAATCCCGTAATAGAATTAGTACATGACAAAAATTATCGGGTATGAAGTTGAACTATAACAAAACTCAAAATATGATTGTAAGTAGATCATGGGTGGTGAATCCTCAACATCCTGATCTTTACATTGACAACAACTCTTTAACAATGTAGAACACATTATTGATTGCAAATATGCTTTTGAGAAACACGTTTGGTTTCTTCTTCAATTGGTTAAAAAAGGGTTTATTGAATTTATATTTTTTTTTAGGTTTTCTCTGATCAATTTATCCATGGGGAATGCATTCATTCTTTCATTTTATATTATTTCCGGAATTATTCAATTGCTTGATCTGCAGCTGCTGACTCATTTTGATTCATTCAAAAAATACATTTTCTATCTCTTATATATATTATTTCTGACCTGCACTTTAATCTCTGATACCGTCGTTCAGTTGGTTACTTGTGTATGTTGCATATTATCTCTCTCTCTCTCTCTGTCTCTGTCTCTCTCTCTCTCTCTCTCTCTCTCTCTCTCTCTCTCTCTCTCTCCTCTCTCTCTCTCTCTCTCTCTCTCTCTCTCTCTCTCTCTCTCGTTGATAAATTGATAACACTTCAGGTGATTCCGTACTTGCCTTCTTTTTTGAAAGTCCCAAAATATCAAACTAAACAAGGCCTTTATTTACCGATAAATATGTTTAAATAAGTATTTATGTTTTTAAGAAGAATGCCTAGATTAGATAAGATCTTGAACAACGGAGTCTGAATCCATTAAGAAGATTTTTGAATTTTTATTTTGTCATACGTGATGAACCCCACCCCCACCCACAAAAAAAAAATGGAGGAGCTTATTACGGATAAGTTTATTATGCTCCTAATAGACATGAAGAACATTGTTATTTGAAATCCATGGGAAAAATTAAACGGCACGAGTTAGAAAGTATATTTGTTTCGTGAAAGTTTGTTTTTTCTTAATTACTGGTCTTTATGATTTTTTTTTTTTTTTTTTTTTTTTTTTTCTTTTTAAATGTTTGAAATATGTCATCATTTCTGATAGCCACAAAAATTACACACAAAAACAACAATAACAATAATATAGTGTAGCATAATTAATTTTGCTTTCCAGATAAAACAGTGGCAATTGAATTAGCTTTACCTTTGACAAGTTTGACAAGTTTGATTTCAAAGTCATTTTCTTTTAATATCAAGCTCATCGTACACTTATTGATTTTTATTGTTTTTTTTTAGAAGAAGAAAAAATATAGTCAGATTATAATGATATACAGCCTACACTAATATTGGCATTTATGAATTTGCATCAGTTTCAAATTGCTCTAATACCAGAATAAGAGCTGAACCCAATTTTTTTTATTAAAGAGTAATTTTCAGATATTCGTTAAATTTCCTTGAGAAATAACAAATAGAGTGATCAACACCATCATGGTACTCTTGTAATTAATCAGCCAATATGTATTTATAATTAGAATAAGGGACTGGTTACACTGGAGAACTCTTCATAACAGTTTTCAACTTCAAAAGTATATTATCACATCTGTTGTCTAGCTAATTTTAAACGTGGGGTAATGTTTTAGTAACATATGCAAAATAATGGGCGAGTGGATTCTATAATACGCAGTCTTACAAATCTCTCTCTCTCTCTCTCTCTCTCTCTCTCTCTCTCTCTCTCTCTTTATATATATATATATATATATATATATATATATATATATATATATATATATATATATATATATATATATATATATATATATATATATACATATATATATATATATATATATATATATATATATATATATATATATATATATGTATATATATATATATATATATATATATATATATATATATATATATATATATATATATATATATTCATCTATATATATATATATATATATATATATATATATATATATATATATATATATATATATATATATATATATATATATATATATTCATCTCTCTCTCTCTCTCTCTCTCTCTCTCTCTCTCTCTCTCTCTCTGTATATATATATATATTATATATATATATATATATATATATATATATATATATATATATATATATATATATATATATATATATATATATATATATATATATATATATATATATATATATATATATATATATATATATATATATATATATATAAATATATTTATACATATATATATATATATATATATATATATATATATATATATATATATATATATATATATATATATATATATAATGCATTTGGAGCGAAGCGAAAAATCTATTTTTGGGTGAGATGGCCATGTCGTCCTGATGAAAGTTCCTTAAAGTCGCTTCCTAAGGGATATATGTACTACAGTGATATTCCTAGAGAGTTTTACCTTCAGGTAACCAGAATTCTAACTCCTGACGCGAATATCCTTAAAATTTCTCCAAAGGATATCGCATAATATCTGCGGATGCATTCTTGACACGCCCCCGTAGCAATCTGCACCCCAAACAGCGTTTTGGCTTCGAGGAGGATGTGGCAAAGGGAGCCCTCCAAAGGCTCTCAGCGCTCTCATAATACTATTGGGAATACAACAGCGTCATTCCCATGACGGCGGACATTCCTTGTACCATTGAGGGTGGTGTTACAGATACAGTACCACGGGAGGGATACTGTGAAGATTTTTTCTTTTAGGAGAGATGGTTGGGTCCATCAGGACGACATGGCCATCTCACCCAAAAATAGATTTTTCGCTTCACTGAAAATCCGTTTTTTGGGCTCATGCCATGTCGTCGTGATGGAAGTATACCGGAGAATTAGTGTATCAGTGGATTTTTAATCAGTGCCTTAGCCTTATAGCAACCTTTTCTATGGTCATGGGGACCACATGAGACAAGGGACGTTACTTTTATTCGTCACCATCACTAATCATAACCAATGTTAGTGCTTCCTGCCTCCTACAAGGAAGAGTCATTCTAGACAGTAGAAAAGGGATCTTGAGGTGACCATACATAGTATGACCAAAAATAAGTACACACTGAATATACAAATAGTCTCATAGTTGTATATTTGCTAAAATAACATCAGTGTCTCTTTTATCTATTATTTGATGCATACAAATATATGAGGGGTACTTACTTTGGTAAGTTGAAGAACTCTGGCATGTATACATACAATTGTCTGGCGAAGGTAGACGCACTACATTCTAATAGACATTTATTAATAATAAATGACTAAAAGATGTTCAGTAAAACCAATGTAGTATGACAATGAGATTATACCTGTAACAAGTACAGAGACTATATCTCCTTCTTGAAGGAAGAAATGATGAGTGCCACTCTCAGACTGAAGAAAATTATCAAACAATTTCTCTTCATAATTCCTGTACTGGTTACTTCTATCTGCACTGTGTACTTCGTACACCGGCACTAGTGCTATCTGTATAATTCCGCACCTGGGATTTTGAACAGAGCTAGTGTTATCATGGTAACACTTCATTTAAAAGAAGTCACACCTAAGAAGGGTGACCTGTTCTCCCTTTAATTGACAGTCCCAATCAATTAGCTGTTCATCGTAGAATTAGACGGCAGGTTAAATATTCTACCTGGCGTCACCACATATTGCTTCATATCATAGATTTGTCTAGCATAGCGTATGTAGAACACTCTGGATGATTTTCATCCTTTATATGTGCGAGGACATGTGAGGTCCCAAACCAAAAACTGTTTACTACAGTAATTAGGGGGCAGGTTTTAATACACTACCTACCGCCACTACGAAGTATTTCAGTTCATGCACTTGTTTTGCATAGTGTTTGTAAAACACTCTGGATGATTTCCGTCCAGTGTATGAAAGAAGTTCAGTGATAAAGCAATCTTTCTCGGATCATGACCTGCGGGAGTATTGTCCGGATCCGCTCTACGAATAAAGTAAGTAAGCTTCTCCCTTAGTTGTTTTATGGATAAATTTGATCCAGAAGTTTCACCTTTAAAGAGCTTTCCTCCCCTGAAGTCTGAAGTTCTACGAAGATAGACCTTTAGACACTCTACAGGACATAGAGAGACATCTTCCTTCAGAGGGCAGATTCTCCAGGGACCCCACCTCTTAGTGGGTAGCTCGCTTTTAGCGAGAAAGCATGGATCAGGAAATAGATTCAGCTCTCCCACTTCCGAGAACTGAATGCGACCCTCATCTCTGGATAGGGCCACTATTTCACTAACTCTAGATCCGGATGCGATAGCGAACAGAAAAATAACCTTTTGGGTTAGATCCTTAAGAGAACAATCTTCATTGTTCACAGATGAGGCATAATGTAAGACCTTGTCCAAAGACAAAGAGATGTGCTTTGGTGGTACCGCGGGCTTAAGCCTAGCACATGCCCTCAGAATCTTATTAAATATTTCATTCGCCAGATCCACTTGAAAGGCATATAGGAGAGGCCTAGTGAAGGCTGACATGAACGTATTTATCATATTGGTCGCCAGACCTTGGCTATGGAGGTGGACAAAGAAGGACAGACAGAAGTTCATTGAAATTTCTCTCGGTCCTTTTGCTTTGACAAACGCAACTCACTTTTCCCTGGAAGACTCATATTGTCTTCTAGTTGACTTGGCCTTGTATTCTTCTAAGAATTCTATATTGCCTTTTGAGATCCCAAACCTTTTTCTAACCGCTAGAGTGAGAAAATCCTGAAATGAAGGGTTTGGTTTCTCTGTGATAAAACGAAGGCAGTTAATTTCTGAATCATCGGAAATATACCTAGGGTCAGAGCTACGACCAGCCTCATCTAGTCTATCAGCCCCACTAGAGGATCCTCGTATGGGGCTATATAGCTAGGTAGTTTCTTGAAGACGCTCGTGATGAAGAGGTTGAATTGCAGTTCCGGGACTTGTTCCTATCTGGGAGGGAATATGTCTGCGCCCATGGACCGTTCCAACTCTATCGGTTTGTATCGAAATAGAGTATCCAACGTCACAACGTGGATCAGTTGTAAATGAACTGCTGGTAGGTGCCGTCCCTTCATGAGAGGGATGGGTAACTTCCCCAAAACTGAATGAGACGTTCGAATGAGACGTCTTATTATCGCTTCGGTGTCCCAGATCAGTCGTAGGGAGCCTGATCTGTGTGGAGGGGGCTTCCCCACCCATGAAAGTACCAGCAGAGTATTGGGACTTTCGTGCTCTAATTTTTGTTAGAGGAGCGATTAAAGATGGACATACCTCAGTCTTTTTTTATCTCTTAAAGCGTTTGATGCGTGTTTTCTCTAAGCTCTTAACGCATCTTTCTGGTGTGCCCTTACCAGCAGGTCTGTCACTATAGCGAACTAGGGAAAGTTTAGCGTTTTTTCCTGTTGGTGTTTTGGTATTCTGACTGAGTCTCTTGACAGACCTCACGAGCTCTGTTTATATTTCCAAAGGAAAGGAGAGTTGATGTGACTGCGGGCTTCGATGGTTTTTTAAACATCGAAACCCCTGAACTGGAGAAAGTCGGGACTTCTAGAAGCCTATCTTGCATCCGTGATATCCCAGGAACCGGGTCAGCTCTTTGAATGCACATTGGCCGGACACTTCGGGTGTTGCCCACTCCAGCCTCTTGATCAGGTATATTAATACCTGAACTATTTCTAGGCTTGAATTTGACGTGACTAAGTTCGTCAATCCTTTGAAGATACTTAGAACTGTGAGTCCGACACGTATCTTCCTTAGGATAAATGTTACTCTCTGTAACATTAATTCTAGATAGGAGGAAGGGGGGGTGGTTGACTGGAAGGTTCCGAAGGACACTTTTCAGGTCTGACAAGACTACGGACACCCTAATTGGAACAAGGTCCATATGTTCAGAAGGATTAACATTCAGAAACTGCTGATTTTTTATGAACTTATTGAGTGGTGACAAGTTCAGAATGGCTCATTGATATCTTGAGTCCTTTTCGTGAACACGAAGCAGCCTTCCCTGGAAATCGATGAGCTGAAGTTTTCGTACCACCTGTATGCGCTATAGCTCTCAGGAGGGTTTTGAACTGTAGGAGAAGGTAAGGAAATGATGGTAGGGACATTTCTGTTTCCCATCAATGGCTCATCTTGAATAGGCTTTGGACAGAAGGATCGAAGGTTCTGCGATCCGGAGGGAAAGTTCCTCCTAGCCAAAGCGTCTTTATGCTTTGAGTAGTCAGTAGGCTTAGACTTTTGACCATCTGTCTGTAGTATCGTGGTCACTGGAATAGTGGGATGTTGTTGAGCAGCCCGGATATTTCCAGCATTTCCAATCTTCTTTTTTAGTTTGGGACACACAACCACAGAAGATTTTCTCTTTGAAGGAATGCCCCATTTTTAGAGAAGACCTATGTTCTCCATGGTGGCGTTTTTAATTACTTCCTTAGTGACCTCGTGTGGGAAGAGGTCTTTACCCAAGATGTTGGAAGTTATTAGATTCCTTGTTTCATGTTTTACTATTGCATCAGCGAACACAAACTCTCTACATGCT
Organism: Palaemon carinicauda; assembly: GCF_036898095.1. Lineage (NCBI taxonomy): Eukaryota > Metazoa > Arthropoda > Malacostraca > Decapoda > Palaemonidae > Palaemon > Palaemon carinicauda. The sequence continues at coordinate 55,835,494 of NC_090730.1, forward strand.
CTCCTAGCCTTCATAAAGGCGTAAAGGTCCTTCACCAAGATAGCCATATGCATTTTGGCTATGACCATGAGCATGTCTGGGGTACTCTCATAAGTTGAACACAACTCTATGTAGTTTTGTAGAGAAAGGGATGTCGCAAGTCTCTCCTTTGACTCCCGTTCATTACACAAGAGCAACTCTTACAATTTAGAGAGACATACCTTGAATTGTCGACTTGCGACGTCCTTGTCTAATTTTCCTACTGAAAATGTCAAATGGACTTCTTTCCGATCCTTTTCCTGTCCGGGAAAAGCTGGTGACAAAGGCTGGCACTCATCGAGTGTGGGACAGGGCTTACCCGCCTCTACCGCTTTGGCAACAGAAGTAAATGCCTTCCCCATAAAGAGGAATGAGAGTGAAGTAGGAGCAAGAAAGGAAGGGTGTCCATTATTCAGTGAGAATATCTTCGACTCTGAATAACCCGCCTTTCTTAGACTACCTGAAAGGAAAGTCTGTGCCTTATCATGGTCAAGAATCAAGACCTCCTTTGGTTAGGTTCCTTTTCTTGACTTTGGTTCGTACTTCAGTCGAACCCAACAATTAGGGAAAGCATCAAAGCTTGGCCAAAATTGAATTTTGTCCAAAGGAACAGCACCTATTTTCTCTGAGATGCAGAGATTGCCATTTGAAATCGGCATCTGCTCCGCGAACCTCCAGGGATTGGTTATGGAGCATGTTGCTAGGACTTGATTCATGGGTCGTTTGACTGATCCCTGTGAAGCGACAAGAGAAACTTTATGAGGATCTATCTTGCGTTTTACTTCCTGCTTTTTGTTTTGTCTACGAAAGCTCTCTATTTGATTCTTCAGTTGGATACATAATTGTACCACATTATCCAAATGAGGGGTAGAAGACGAAGATGTCGACATCGATGGCTCTATAGACGGCATAGGCGGAGGAAATTCTGACGCAACATTTTCCTCTTCTACCTTGGGGCATTTTTTGCCCTTAATCCCAAAGGTTTTCTGGCCGTCAGGGGATGTAGTTAGCTCACGAGGCACTACTGTTTCCTGACTTGCTTCCGGAAATAGTAGCTTACGCATCCCATCATTAGGTAGCAAAGGTCCTGGAGAGATCTTTTGAAAGTCTCTCACCCAGTTGCGTAATATATATTGAGATGTATCCCCAGTCTCTTTAGACTTGGGATTTTCAAAACCTTCGGACATTAATGTCCGACATAAACTGCAAACCTGTGGGTTCCAATAATGTAGGGATCCGGAAATAATATTGCAGGGGCATGAAATCTGCAAGTATTATGACCGTAAAAATACTTACTCTTGGCCTTGCAGTGGACTGCAGCACAAGGTATCTGGTGTTCCTCCTGTAAAGAAAGGAAAACCAATAAGGTATACAATGGATTATCTCCTTGAAAATCAACATGCAAATGTCCTTTACAATAGAGTAGCTTAGGATAGTAAGCTATAAAGGGATAGTAGGAGATACATACCCCTGTGAACAAATGCTGTTGCCTCCCCTCAGTATTAACTACATGGAGATTTCTCTATAGAGTAACTTCAAGTAGAAGGACTATTACCCCTAGGGGTAGAGAAGTATCAAATCACTGTCCCAAAATAATGTTAAAACTGTGGGGTCAGGATGACTGATTCTCGATCAGAATATTGAAGAAAACTATTCATTCAATATATGAACTGTACCAGCAGAATGCTCGTACAAGGGTACCCAAGGTAAGTCAGAAAATATTACTGTATCATGGTACTGTAGTTTTTTAATTGCAGTAAGTCTATAATGCAATATACTGGCTACCGTACTTCATGTATTGTAGTCTAGTCATTATGCTGCCTTCATAGTAGCATATGACAGTATGGTCCATATAGCATGA
>NC_090730.1:55844872-55847372 GCF_036898095.1 Palaemon carinicauda
TCTTACCTCGCTAATCATTTCTCGGCAGTTCCCTAACAAAAAATAATAACTGAAAAAAAAAGAAAAAAAAAATCAAACTTTATTTCATTCGGTTCATATCTTCGTTTAGTTTTTAATGTAAATGTATTTCGTGTTTTCTTAGAAATGCATATCTCTGCTCTTTTATAACCCCAAATGCGAAATGACCCGATACCATTATTTGCTTTTCATTGAACTGGAAGTTGATTTTTTAGCATAAACTTTAGCAGACGTAAGCGAATAAGATTATTATATTTCATTGGAGACTACAATTAGAATATAAAAAAGTCATTTTTTTTAAAGCACTGACCTCTATAGAAGCAACCGTTCATAAAAAAAAAATCTAAAAGTGTTAGATTAAAAGTTATTGATTGAAGCTGTAAGGCTACGTATATTAGAAGTACGTGTCAAATATAAAACCACAAATAAATGTGGGTTCTAAAACATTATACCTATAGGAGAAACAGTTTTCTATAGCTTGTTATTAAGCGCGGCATAAGGATTTAAGGATTTAAGAATTTTCTTTACTCAAACGACCTCTCTTGGGGTATGAGAGTACATCACGAAATATGTAAAATTGTAATTTGACTTTCAGTAATAGTGCAAGATGGCAGTAAAAAGAAGCAAAACTACTTCTATTCACATATTTATACAATACTCTACATATATCCGTATACCAATATACGCAATATATAATTGGGACATAAGCCGATCTGGACTAGATAAAACTAATAATATGTAACTAAAACTGTTCCATCATGATTTTTAGACATTTTGCTAGATTACATATTCTCTCTTATTTTCTACTTTAAACAACTGACTAAACTTTATACTATTTGTTGTAGTATAATAAAATCTTTTTATAAATACAATTCTCTGAGGATACTAAAATAAGGACACGCCAGAGTATAGTGGTGCTCATTAGCCTGTTCCTGGGTATTATGCATTGGGCATGTTTTTGACCCTTTAGAAGCTGAGTTTCGCTTATAATAACAGGAAGCATATGCTTACCACATCTATATCTACTGAGATACGTCCAATCTTTATAATCTAATTATGTTAAATATTTGCTTAAGCATAGTTCAGTCTTAGGCACTTTATAGTTAGGGCATAACCGACTTTCATTAATTTCACATAATAAGTCCGCATATCTATATCAAATTCTGAGATGAACACATTTCCTAACCTAATTACTATTGAATGATCCTTATCCAAAAGTTCGTCATTCTCTTTTCAATTTTGCTTCTAAATTGACCAAGTTCTCCGTAGGCTAGACAATTTGCTGATTTTTTTTTTTTAAGTATACTTTTCAGGTACTTTCTATGAAAAATATCAACCTGGTCTAGCTTTTGGAACCCCCAAATTTCGCTCCCTTATAAATGAACTGGGGTGACAAAATAGCCAAAGAGTTCACATAGTATATCCACTAGTAGGGATAGTTTTCTGGTTTTGGTTATTAAACAAGACATTGCTCTCTGGGCTAGTGTAACCTGTTTATTTATGGCCTTGTAATATCAACCATTAAAATCAAAAGTTGTTGCTAAATAATAATATTCATCCACTACTTCCAGGTCTGCATTACCAAACACGAAAAGAGGTTATGATCTGACTTTGCCTCTGGAAAAAAAGGATTATTTTTTTTTTTTCTTAGAGGTGTTAACTGATAGGTGGCAAGATTCACAATATTTATACACAACATTTATAGGAATTTGTAAATCTCCAGCTGATTCAGCCATAGCAATAGTAACATCAGCATACAGAAGAACATACATTCTTAAATCAAGTTCTCTGCAGTTCCTACCAACAAATTGTTCAAAATCTTTTAAATACAGAGCAAATAGAAGAGGTGACAGATTTTATCCTGGTCTTACACCATTATTACATGGGAAAAATTCTGAGATTTAGTTATCTACTTTGAAACCGGATTTAGTATTTTCATACGTATTATATATAACTGTGAAGACCTAACCATTAATGCCAGAAGAAATTAGCTTACACAAAAAATGCAGAATAAATATATGGTCGAGTGTGCTGAAGCCTTCTCTGAATTTTGCCTGATCTACTTCTAAAATACCAGCTCCCTCTAAGTAGGCAGTAAGGCGATCATTTAGACAAGCTGTAAAAAGCTTACCAACATAACTTGAGAGTGTAATGCCATGATAGTTATCTGGGTTATGAACTGAAACTTTCCTTTCATGCAGAGGTTTGATCATACCTATGCACCAATCAGATGGTACTATTCCTGTTGTTAATAAAATATAAAAATCTTAACGACAATATTTATGACAAACTTAGGACAATTCTTAAGGTATTCATAATGCTTTATTGTTCTTCAATTTACGAATAAGTCTGTTGGCAAGTTTATTATTAGAGGGATTAATAGTTCTGTTATCGAAGGGACTGTTCTCCTATATATTTTCATTGAGTTTTTGACTGAGATTATTGAAATATTGCATGAAAGTGTTCATGGCAATTTTACCTA
>NC_090730.1:55862372-55869872 GCF_036898095.1 Palaemon carinicauda
AAACGACTGAGTTATTTATTAAGGAACACTCTTCTTTATATACAAAACCTCAAGGCAACAGGACATGACCTGTTCGAGAGACAGATAATGTTACTGAGCAAAACGGAGACATGATCATTCAGGTTCTTTTTAGTGCGAGGGAAGAGTGCAGATACAAGCATAATATATACAAAATAATTATGTACAATTGTGTGACACACGGTTGGTACACTTTATATAATTATTTCTGTTAAAATAAGATTTTTGTGCTAAACTCTCCACCAGACCAACGGATCATCCGATATATTTTTTTTTCTTCTTCTTAGGCCGTACGACCGTGTTGGCTATGTTTTGGGCATGACTGCATTTTGTAAATAAATCATGAATAGTTTTAGGAGTTTTATTTGTACATCTAATGGGAATTTATAGAAGTAAAGTGAACATAATTAATTTATCCTTTAAAATAATTATTACATGTAGCAAAACAAATAGTAGTAAAGATGATAATGCAATGAAGGAATGATACCATACTTTATCTTTAGCTTCAACATCGGCAATAACATACCCATTTGCCATAATTTGTCAGCTTAATGAAATAACCTATCATTTAATGTTAAACTTAATTTCTGAGGAGGCCATAGCTTATTGCACAGTGAAAAAACATGACAAAGACTTTATGAATGACGGAACGATACATAAATGTGGGTGGGGTATCTGTGCTAGCGTAGTAATACTACTGTAGCAGTAGTGCCGCAACAGTAGTATACATGAATTAAACGTTTAGGCCAACTGCTGGGATCCTTGAGGATCATTTAGCACTTCTTACAACTACTCGAGAAATTAGTTTTTATAGCCAGAATTTAAATTTTCTGATCCAACAATGCCCATGATAGCCTTCAGTGTTATCCTGAATTACAACGAGGCCAAAGTGGGGGAGCCTCATAAAGTCATCATTCTGACGATAATTATTGGGGAAGGTTTAAAGCCAAAATACGGTACTGGCTATTTTTTTTTCTTACAGTAAATAGGTAGGTAGACAGACAATAAATAAAAATTGCTTGACATTGGCTATAGCAGTTATCAAATCAAGCTTGTCTACTACGTTTTTTAAAATTACCAACTATTCCCTACACCTTGTCAATCTGATTGTGACCTATAATGTAGACTGTAATTTCTTAGGAAACTTATTTTGGGAGTTAGACTAATAATCAAAGTGTTTTTGTATTTATTAACCTATTTTCTTGGTTTGTTCATTATGACAATTATCAGTGGAGAGGTTTCAGAGTTCATAAAGGTGTACTGCTTTGCTTTTATTTAAACTTTGGTGTCATTGTTAGCAGAGGTATAGCATTTGTTACGTATAGCCAATCATAGATCGAGAAAGAGGGAAGAAATGCCGTCAAAAGTTACGTAACGAGTGCGTTCGAAACCTTTTCTCTGAGTAAGTTGGCCCGTCTTCAAAAAACGTCACTTTTACATTATAAGTACTAAATTTATTCAACCTACGTAATGCAGAATATAGTCAAAATTTATGTGTAGATATAATGTGCATTCTGAAGAAGCGTTATATTTATGAAATTCATAGATTAAAAATTATTGCGAAAAAACCGTGTTACAGAGGCCCTGAATCTCATAGTAGCTTAAAACACATAAATGAATCAGTGTAAAGTAGATCCTATAACAATCCAATGTTTTAGCGTCTCAACAGGTCTCCTATTTATTTTTACCTTGAAAACTCTCGGATTCTATCAAGCTTTATGACCTGTTTGGTTTCACGAAGCAAGTCCTCCATCGCCCAGGATCACAAATTCTTTTAGTTTATTGCGATGGGATCATGGCAGGTTTACGATAGCTAGTTTTCCGAAAAAAAGGTAATATTGTTAGGCATATAACTGACAAAGTTCACTGTTTCTTTTTCCTTAGGGTCCTATAAATTTCTAGGTTATTATTTATCTCTGGTATAACGAGACATCATGATTTTTCATTATTACCATTTATACAACTTCCACCAAATAAGTATAATAATTGATTAATACAAATATTCTATTTAAAAACTATCTATTCTTCTGATACACAAGGTTACATTGAGAAATGTTTTAAGAATTTAAACGTAAATTACTACTTGTTATCAATTTTCAGCGTTGTCACACATATTCCCCATACGTACGGGATATAAAACACTTTCACAGAATTTGGTATCAGATCTGCATTGATATTGGACTCAATTCCATTTGAAGCGGGTCTTTCCCTGTAAACAAAATGTCATTGCTATCGCCTACGTTCTCCTTTGCTATTACTCTACCCTAAAATTGGAAAGCCAGTCAAATGTCTCATGTTAATTAAAAGGCATGTTTTATAGTTATCCTTTTTTTCTTGAAAGTGAAGTAGACTGGACATTAAGCGTGAGTTGCATGACAAGGGTGTGTTGCACGAGCACATATACCACAATGGCACACCGGAGATCTTCGAATATTCATGGTTTTTCACGTAGATGGGACGAAGACATGCGTTGCGGTTTTTAAATTTTATCCTACCAACAGTAATATAAGAGATGAAGGTCGTCTTCTGTTTGCTTATTTGCTTGATTATCTTGGACCTGCATTATGGTGTATTCATTGTATTGGGCATGGTAGATGTATGATTAGCGACCTTAACTTATTGGTGGTATATTCTAATGTGGAAAATATTTAGAATAATCAAACGGTTCCTTCTAGAGTTTTTGAATGTTGCTTTAATTTCTCTCAACATCAATAAATCTCACCAAACATTGTTCTACATGACGATCCACTAAAGGGATAATTCTATTTTTAATGAATCTTTTCAAGTCAATAGTAGGATTACTGTTGAGTGTTCCTTTGTTTAAGACAACTCTATTGGTGATGTCTCACCCTATACGGCTGTTTAGTGCCAGAAATACCGAACATAATTCAGAATCCTGGTGCGTAAACAGATTGTGAAGGGGCACAAAACAGACAGCAGAGATTCTCTCTGCTTGCATCAACAGTACCACCTGAAGAACAACTGATAGATAATACAACAGGGGTTATTAAATCCATGTGTATATATATATATATATATATATATATATATATATATATATATATATATATATATATATATATATATATATATATATATATATATATATATATATATATATATATATATAAACATATATATATATATATATATATATATATATATATATATTTATATAAATAAATATATGTATAATTATATATATATATATATATATATATATATATATATATATATATATATATATATATATATATATATATATATAAATAAAAATATGTATAATTATATATATATATATATATATATATATATATATATATATATATATATATATATATATAAAATTTTAGATGACAAAACAAGTTTTGGTAGCCTATGTACACAATCAGTGTGCTGTGCGGGTATGCAGAGATCTGCCTCTTCTTCTTCAGCTACTCTGTTTTTGTTTGAAGGCTGAAATCTCGTACGTTCTTTACATAGGTATGTATTCTCTGCAACAACCATCAGATCTAGGTGTATGATATTCCATTTCACCAACATTTCACTACTTTTATAGATGGTTTGTCACCATGATAGTCAAAGATATCATAACATATTCTATGCTCCTGGTACACAGATGTAATTTGTGGGAAATCTAAGAGCAGATCACAAAAGTCAGCTATTACAGTTAGAGTCATACTGTGAACGGTTGCTATTACATCAAGTAGGAAGGTGGACTTGTTTTGGGGATGATGGTAGTAATAATTAAATGTCAGACTCTCTTCAAGCTCACGGATATGTTTTCATTTTTTACGCTTAGTCATGAGTCCCTCGTCATAAAACAATATTGGTAAGGGAACATCAAAATAAGCAAGAAGGTTCAATGTGGCGAGACCTCTATATCGTGCAACTTTGAGTCAATATTCATGTTGTTCATTTATCTGGTCACGTCCTTTGCTATCTTTTTTTGGCTGGTTTCTGATGCTGATCAATGTTTTGGAGTTCAGTATCTTATCACTGTCACTAAGTTTCAAGGTTCTGTTGATAATTTATTCATGGTGAAATGCTTCATAGGTCTCCTTGGTATTTTCAGATCCCATCAGTATATATTTTCTACTTTTCAGTTGTCACCCCGTAGGTGACAAAATTGTGAAGAACGTTCGGGTATTCTTCTTAAAAAGGCGGTCCTCCTCTGCCCTGAATTTCAACACTGCTTGAATATGCCATTCTTTTCTAGTTGTTGTTGACTGATATCGTTCATAATGGTACAATACTACAATGCTTTAGATCTATTTTCGTTACACCAGTATGTTAACTTTGCAGGATTTCACAGTCATTATATCATGGTATACTAAATTTCGCTGAGCAGCTTCCTACTTCTGTTTAACATTGCTGCATTTTGATCAAGACTCTGATCTCCACCAACTGTTGAGAAATTATTAGGCGGGTCTTTAATTTAGATTGACTTTCCATAAGAAAAGTTTCTGCATATAGGTTGTGTGATATCAGTAAGAATTCTTTCATCTTCTGAATTAGCAGTATCCCCATAAAAAGTAATTTTTTGAGTCTCAAGCATCAGATTCATTAATGACACGCTGCACTGAATCAAGATCAAAGTGACACAGTTCTGCACAATTAGCTCGCAGCAAATCAAGATATATTTAATGATATTTCAAGAACTAATGCAAAAACTAGATTTTTTTTTTTGGAACATCTTAACACTTGCGCGAATTGAAAGAAATCAAATATTGTCAAGAACATTTCAGAACTTCTTTGTTTACGTCCACTTTATGATGATGTTATCATAAATCTTCAGTTTATTATTTTTTTTTTTTACTGTTTTTAATGTTTCCAAAATAGGAACGTTGGCCATTAATATGTTTAAACTTATTATTAAAAATTTAATACCTCTTTTTACAAAAGCAACAAACATTGTCAGTTTTTATTAGAAGTATTACAATGAAATATGGTAATGAGAAAGTTTCATTATTGTCGATTACTTTCCAGTTAATTTATTTTTTTTTTGACAAAAATTTATATAGTTCTTATGGAATATACTGCTACATTTCTTATGGAGCATTTCCCGACATTCTTGTAATTCAGGTATATGTTTATTTTACGACGTGGCACCTTCCTAGAGATTATTGATCAAGAATGTTATTTATCTTATCATATCGCACCATCTTTGGTATAAATGATGTTGGCCCTCCTTGTCTGCTTCTAGATGCTTAGAATTTTACCAGTGTATGGGTTATTTAACGTATGAGGTCCTTATGAGTTGAGCGAGAGTCAGGTTTCACATGCTGGTGGAATCTGTACCTAGCTAGAGTCAGGAGATTTAGTACATTTGGGAATACATTCTATAGCTATTTCTTTGATTGCAGCCTTGATTTGTAGGTGGACAATATTTTATCCATATATCTACCCAACCGGTTTTATTTCTTATACATACATACATATTAGATATGGCTCTTCTACTATACTTTTTCCTTCAGTCTTCACCACTCTATTAATATTACAATATTGCTATTATTCCATTTTGCCCATAAAATTATATAATCTGATCTGCAGTTGTAAGAACGTCTATCTCTTTTCTTTCTTTCTTTAGTGTATAGGTTCTGTTAATGGACCCACAAGCATTACTGGTGGAAAAGATGAAAAAGAAAAATATAACAAGTGGATCCTTATTCACTACTAGCACCAACATGTCCATAACGACTTGAGATAATAAGTTATATGGATAGCCACAGCAGTACACATCATTCATTTCTTATGGCCAAATCTGACAAGTTTATATTCATATGAACTGCTTAGAGTTATGCTGGTTATGATAAGAGATCTATGTGTTACAGTAAAAAAAATACCGCTAGCTTTGAAATAAACAACCAGGAAGCATGGTACACGGATGTTGACATGTGACCTCATTTCCACGAACTAGTTTGATAAAATCAGATAAAAACAGTTTCCTAAAGGCGGCATTAATCTGTTAAGCGAGCGCAAGTACTGAGGGTTGTCTTGGGTTCGTATTGGTACGAAAGGTGGAGGGGGTTGACTTGTTGAGAGAGAGAGAGAGAGAGAGAGAGAGAGAGAGAGAGAGAGAGAGAGAGAGAGAGAGAGAGAGAGAGAGAGGCCCTGGCAAGCTCCCTAACTAGGATGCATAACCATAAAAAGAAATTCTAGCTGATGGAAGAGCTCTTTAGCGTGTTGTGAGTCCCTGCTGGGACATACCCCTGCCCATTGAACTAACATTTGATTTCTATTCTTATATATTACATAATTTCAATATCTTCCTCTTTGTACCCTTCATTGCCGGTATCTTGTTTACGATAAATAACTGTGTGAAATGTATTATATTTTGTTTAATTTTTTTTTTTTTAATAAGTTCGACCATTTCAGAACAGCAAAATGCTTTTATTTCAAACAAATACATTATGAAACCTAATCGAAGGAGTTATCAAAGCTCATTTACGTCAAATTGTTCATGAAAATCAATTACAAACCTTTATTGATATTTTTTTTTTTTTTTTTTTTTTTTTTTTTTGTCACATATTACAAACAAATAGCAAAATTGCAGGCTACAAATGATCCATCGTTGCTCAGAAATTCTTATCATATCCAACAGAGGTAAAATATTTTCAATTTATTATATTGCCTGTTTATTATTTTCTACAACAGAGAAATACTCCTTTGTGGATCGGAACTTCTTCATGCTTTTGATATTAGGGAATATTGCTGAAGATAAATCATCAATAGCCAAACATTAGTTTTTCACAGAGGCATCATTATGATACCCAGTGATCAGGACTAATTGCAAAATCTTTGTCAAATATTCATCATCAATACAGGAATACTTGCTATTTTTTTTTTTATATTTTTTCTGCGGTCAGAGGACTAAGGATCTCATCTAATACTTTAGGAATATTTTATTAACCTTATGATTTTCTAGAAAGAAATATGGTCTCTTTTATGCGGGAAATGCAAATAAAGTGCAATTTTGTTTATATAAGAAAATTGTGACCTGTATAAAAAAGTAGATATAAACATATAAAAAGCTATGGCAGCAACAAGATGATGATGACGATGGTGGTGGCAGTAGTCGTCTAGAAAAAAAGAAAATATAACAATGATATAACAATAATCAATGATAAAATGATGATGATGATGATGATTCTGATGATAATGGCAGTGGTTTTTAAATGAAAAAAAGTGATGATAGTATTACACCCATATAAAAATAAAAAGCATATAATGATGAGGATAGTGATGATGACGACGACGATGATGGCGATGGTGATTATCATGATGATCGCAACCCAATAAGGATAAATGATGATAGAGTAATAATGATGATGATGGCAATAGCAATAATAATAATAATGAATGTTGTAATGATGAAGCTGAAGATGATTGATTTGATAATAGTATTAAGAAAAAAAAATATAAAACTTACCCATGACAGCTTTTACTGTCCATGGATAGCATATCTATGATGAAATTACA
>NC_090730.1:55874872-55882372 GCF_036898095.1 Palaemon carinicauda
ATAATAATAATAATAATAATAATAATCATAGTAATAATAATAATGATAATAATAATAATAATAATAATAATAATAATAATAATAATAATAATAATAATAATAATAATAATAATAATAATAATTATAAGAATGATTGTTATTATTATTACTATTATTATTGTTATTATTATTATTATTATTATTATTATTATTATTATTATTATTAGTACTGTTATTATTATTATTATTTGCAAAATAATTTCATGATAATTATATTTTCAATAATTTAGATAATACTAATTATTTCAACAATGATAATGAATTGCGTAGGAATTTTCATAATCTCAAATTCAATAATAATAATAATAATAATAATAATAATAATAATAATAATAATAATAATAATAATAATAATAATAATAATAATAATAATAATAATAATAATAGAGCCTATTTTCTCGATAACCCGAATAATCTTTTAGCTATGACTGTGTTCTGCCAGTAATTAAGCAAACGTCATTCTTCATGGTTGGGAAGTTAATATCCAGAAGTCCAAGTTGAGTATTTAACCCAATGTTGACAATTTAGGTAAAGAAAAACAGTTATTAGCTACGTGTTTCGTGAGAAAAATCTCCGTTCTTCAGGCTGTAGTACAATAGGGAAACGATGATGGCAACATTCTTTCAAATGGCAATGCTGGCTGGTGGGTAGGGCGGCCAGATTTACACTGGCCTTCTTCGGGTACGTGGATGGAGCGAATAATGACGTATGTCAGGCGATGAATTGTCATTGACTGGGACGTTCCTTGGGAGGGATTGGTTCTCAGTCAAACTATCTTTCCACTCATCTAAACATGGTGAGCCGACTTCTTGTTCGAATTATTTTTTACAGATTTTTGGCAAATCAATATTTAGCAATTGATTATAGTGTCCATAAACTCGAACAGCTACTTAAGAAGCAATTGAAGATTCTGAAGATAGTTTATGTTTTGTATTAATTAACCAAATGACATCATATGTTTTCTAAGAGAAAATCAAGTACTGTTTATATGTAATATTTTTATTAATGTTATACAATATATGCAACCATCATTAGTATGCTAACTATTAATTATTGCCTTTAACCGATCATGATACGTTTTAGTGGTTCATGGTAAAGATATATGACTTACCATCCCATTATATACTATTACTTGACGAAATACCGATGAAAACAGATGGTCGTTTACATACAAAGTGTATAAAAAAATACGTTGTTATTTAGATTCTATGTGTTTATAATAATTATTCATATGGTTTATGAATTGTATTGCTGGTTTTATATTTATATTAGGACCCTCTGATAATATCATTGCAAATGTCGAAACGTTTGCAATATAAACGAAAATAAAGACATTTTTATTTCTGTTTTTTCTTAAAAATATGATTTACTGGAAACGTCCCCATCTCTTTAATATCAATAACAATATGAATATATATATATATATATATATATATATATATATATATATATATATATATATATATATATATATATATATATATATATATATATATATATATATATATATAACGGATTTTGAGCGAAGCGAAAAATCTATTTTTGGGTGAGATGGCCATGTCGTCCTGATGGAAGTTCCTATAGGGTAGCTTCCTAGGGTATATTACAACTACGGCGATATTCCCAGAGAATTTACCTTAAGGTACCAGAATTCTAACTCCTGGAGCGAGTATCCCTCGTGAAAGGGATATCGCGACATATCAGAGGACGTATTCTTGACACGCCACATGGCAATCTGCATCCTGGACAGAGATTTCGTCTCGTAGGAGGGATTGGCAAGAAACGAATTCGGGAAAGAAAAAGGGGAGCCGCTCCCAGGGCTTCCCTATCCTCCGATTCGTATGCATGCCTGGCGCCAATCCTGGCGCCATCTGTATTCCTTGTAGCGTACACGAGGTGCTACAGATACTCTATGTAGGGAGGGGTCCTACAGCCCTTTCTTAGAAAGGCAAGGGCGGGTCCATCAGGACGACATGGCCATCTCACCCAAAAATAGATTTTTCGCTTCGCTCAAAATCCGTTTTTTGGGCTTAAGCCATGTCGTCCTGATGGAAGTGTACCAGAGCATTACTGTATCTGTGGATTCTCAGAACGTGCCGTACTCCCCGGATGTAATTTTTCCCGGTCGACTAGACCTAGAGACCTAAGATGTTACCGTTATACATCTTTTCAACTAACTATAAACCATGTTAGAGCTTCCTGCCCCCTACAGGGAAGAGTCCTACTAGACTCTGGAAAAGTCTCGGAGAGTACATATACCTATGTATGAATACCAGGCAAGCTAATATACTGGTCTCGCCCTATATTAAGTAAAGCATAGTTTGTAAAGAACCACTGCGTCAATATAAAATATCGACCAGTTCTCCACACAATACTTGTATTGGGCAAAGGTTTTATATCCGTATAGGAGGAAAACCAATGCAACATAGCTTGCATAAAGGAACAATTCTATTAGAATTATTCCAGATAAGGTACATAGAATGAATGCTCAATTATACCAATAAATTGACACAAGTGAAGGAGACGCAAGGTTCTCAAGAACCAGTTTATTGACAGGCAATAAATAGACAGGTTAACCACAATTATATATATATATATATATATATATATATATATATATATATATATATATATATATATATATATATATATATATATATATATATATATATATATATATATATATATATATATATATATATATATATATATACATAAGAAGAGGATAACCCAAAACTTTAAGCATAAGTATGATAGTAAACAGAGCTTGTTTGTCTGAAAGAAAAACATTAAATGCCACTCTTAAGATACCGAGGTATCAAAGTCATAAAAGTCTGTATTACAAATCAATGACATTAGCGTTAGAAACGCTTGGCACACATGTCTGCACTTATGCTAGGTTCACCTTCGGAAATGGAACAGTCTACATGGGCAACACAGTGCCCTCACTTAGTTTGTAGTACAGTATGTAACTACACACTCACCCTGGAATTAATCGTCCCAATTAAGACCACTGTTCCTCGCAGAGTTAAACAGTAGGGTTAACACCGCGACCCACTGCTACCACAGATCTCTTTAGTTCCTCTACTTGCTTCGCATAGTGGTGAAAGAACACTCTGGAAGACTTCCAGCCAGTGTATGAACGGAGGTGCTCAAAATCCATACAATTAAAGAAATTTAAGGATAAGGCAACTTTCCTCGGATCGTGACCTGCGGGTGTATTGTCAGGATCCGCTCTGCGAATAAAATATGTGATTTTCGCTCTGAGTTGATTCAGAGATAAATTTGAGCCTGATGTTTCTCCCCTGAATAGTTGACCACCCTTGAAGTCTGAAGTTCTATGAAGATAGACCTTTAGGCATTCTACTGGACATAGAGATACATCTTCTTTCAGAGGGCAGATTCTCCAGGGACCCCACCTGTTGGTGGGTAACTCATTCTTGGCAAGAAACGTAGGATCCGGAAACAGGTTCAGTTCTCCCCCAACCAGGAACTGAACACGACCTGCCTCTCTCGAGAGGCTAAAATCTCACTAACCCTGGCCCCGGACGCGAGTGCAAAATAGGAAAATAACTTTTTGTGTCAAATCCTTTAACGCACACTCTTCATTGCTCAACAGAGAAGCGAAATGAAGAACTTGTCTAAAGACCATGAAATGGGCTTTGGAGGTGCTGAAGGTCTGAGCCTAGCACAGGCTTTCGGGACTTTATTAAAGATCTCGTTACCTAGGTCGACCTGGAAGGCATATAGAATGGGTCTTGTCAAAGCAGACTTACACGCTGAAATCGTGTTAGCTGCCAATCCTTGACCATGGAGGTGGAGAAGAAAGATAAGCAGAAGTCTGTCAAGATCTCCTGCGGATTCTTCGCCTTGACAAAAGGCCACCCATTTTCTCCAAGATGACTCATATTGCCTTCTAGTAGATTTGCACTTATATTCCTCAAGGAAGTCTATGCTGGCTTTCGAAATCCCGAAACGCTTTCTCACCACTAGGGAGAGAAAATCATGAGCTGCAGGATCCGGGTTTTCTGTAATGAAGCGCAGACAGTTGACTTCTGGACTCGCTGGGTCAGAACTGGATCTGGTAGCGGTACAAACTTCAGCTACAGTTCCAATGCCAGGAGGAACCACACGCTGTTCGGCCACTTGTGGGCCACTATTGCCGCTACCCCTTGAAGGATCTCAGTTTGTTGAGGACCCTCAACAGAAGGTTGTGAAGAGGGAACAGATAAATCTTGGACCATCTGTTCCAGTCGAGGGACATCGCGTCCACTGCTTCCGCTAAGGGGTCCTCATACGGGGCACGTACAGGGGCAACTTCTTGTTTTCTTTCGTCGCAAAGAGGTCTATCTGCAGTTCTGGGACTAATTCAGAATGAAGGAGAATGATCCTGCGTCTAAGGACCATTCCGACTCTATCGGTGTGAACCTGGATAGAGCGTCCGCTGTCACATTGCGGACTCCTTGAAGGTGAACTGCCGACAGGTACCACTTCTTCTTTTCCGCCAATCGGAAGATGGCCAACATCACCTGGTTGAGAGGTGGTGACCTCGATCCTTCTCGATTCAAGTATCTCACAACTACCTCGCTGTCCATCACCAACCTTATGTGGATCAAGTGACGCGGGGAGACTTTCTTTAAGGTAAGGAGCACTGCCCTAGCTTCTAGAAAGTTTTATGTGAAAGGTCTTGAATAGCTTGGACCAAGTCCCCTGGACTTTTTTCCCGATGAGAGTGACCTCCCCATCCCTCCTTCGAGGCGTCTAAGTGAATCATCACCGACGGGGAAGGTGGCTGAAGAAGAACCGACTTCTTTAGATGTCTGGCTTGGGACCAAGGCCTGAGAAGAGTACTTAGCCGAAGCGGCAGGTCTTCTCAGATCTCTTTGCGCGTTTGATGCATAACTTCTCCGAACTCCGATTGCATCCTTTAGCTGTGCTCTTAGCACTAGGTCTGTCACCGAAGCAAACTGGAGAGAGCGCAGTACCCTCTCCTGCTCGCGTCTTGATATCCTTTCGGAATCTAGAAGTCTCTGGACAGAACCTGCTATCTCCTTCCTTTTCTTCGCCGGGATGGAGAAACGGTGTGACAAAAGGTCCCAGTGGATTCCCAGCCACTGGAACCTTTGAGATGGAGAAAGTCGAGACTTTTTTCTGTTGATCTTGAAGCCTAGGTACTCTAAGAACTGGATCACTTGACTGGAAGCTTGCAAGCATTCTGTCTCGGATGCTGCCCACACCAACCAGTCGTTCAGGTAGGCTACTACCTGAATTCCCTTTAGGCGTAATTGTTTGAGAGCTACGCTCGCAAGCTTCGTAAAAATCCTTGGGGCTATGTTTAGCCCGAATGGCATGGCTCCGAAGGCGTATAGTCTTCGTTGTAGCCTGAACCCTAGGTAGGGGGAGAGTCGATGGCTAATTGGAATGTGCCAATAGGCGTCTGACAAGTCTATAGAGACGGAATATGCCCTCTTGGGCAGTAAGGTCCTTATGTGTTGCAGTGTTAGCATTTTGAATTTGCAATTCACTATGAACTTGTTGAGTGGTGACAAGTCCAGAATGACTCTGAGCTTTTCCGAGTCTTTCTAGGGAAAACAAAACAGCCTCCCTTAGAAATTGATGAGCTTCATCCTTCGGATCACCTTTTTTCTCCAACAGTTCTTGAACGTACTCCTCCATAACGGGGGTGGAGTGTTGGAAAAACCGAAGGCACGGGGGTGGAGTGCTGTACCAGCTCCCGCCCAGTCCATTCTTGAGTAGGCTGTGGGCCCAGGGATCGAAGGTCCACCGATCCCGAAATTTCAGAAGTCTCCCTCCTACCGGTATCACCTCACTTGGACTGCCGTCCTGAGGTCTTGCCTTCCTGACCACGACCACCCCTGAATCCCCTTCCCCTTGAGGGGCGTCTAGACGAGCCTCTGGCTGCTCCTCTAGGCTTTGCTCGAAAGGAAGTAGACTGCCCTTCGAACGTTGGGGTGAATGCCATGGACTGTGTCGACACGGCTTGGGGTACCCACTGAAAAGTGGTCGGGGTTTGTGCCACGATCTGGGGCACTGGGGGCAATGGCAATTGCAGTTGCTGTTGCTGTCTAACAGGCTTGGCTGGCCGAGACGGTAGCCTAGTTCTCATAGTCTTCCTCTTTGGTTGAGGACCCTCATCCGGGGAAGACTTTCTTTTGATAGCCAGGCCCCACTTCTGGAGAAGGTTTCTATTCTCCAAGGCGGCCTCATCAACAACTTCTTTGACCAAGTCGGTAGGGAAAAGGTCTTTTCCCCAAATGTTGGAGGAGATTAGTTTCCTTGGCTCGTGCCTCACCGTAGCCGAGGTAAACACGAACTCCCTACAAGCTCTCCTTGCCTTGACGAAGCCAGAAAGGTCCTTCGTCACTGTGGACAGATGAGTCTTGGCCACTACCATGAACATTTCATGGACCTTGAGGTCACTTGCCATCGTCTCGAGAGTAGTCTGAAGAGACATTGAGGCAGTCAGTCTTTCTTTTGTATCGAACTCTCTTCGCAAAAGAAAGTCAGACAGCTTAGGGAGGTCCTCGCCGAACTGACGTCCGGCAATATCAGCCTCCAACTTTCCAACTGAGAACGTAAAATGGACGTCCTTCCAGTCTTTGTGGTCCATAGGCAGGGCCAGCGACAAGGGTTTACACTCCTCTAGGGAGGGGCAAGGCTTGCCGGCCTCCACTGCTTTTAGTACAGCCAGAAACCCTTTCTGTAAAAAGGGGAAGGCTCTAGTAGACGAGGACACAAAGGAAGGGAGCTTCCTGTTCAATGCAGCTACCTTTGAGTTAGAGAAGCCCCTCTCTTTCATCGAGGATGAAAGTAGAGCTTGAGCCTTAGCATGGTCCATCACTATGACCTCCTTCGGCTCTGTCTCCTCCTTTGAAGCTTGTTCCTTCCTCAGCCGGACATAACAGTCCGGATATGATGCCTTGCCGGGCCAGAATTCCACCTCCTCCAGGGGAACTGAGCCCAGCTTATCCGAGATGACGATCTTTCCAGTCGTCATCGGCATGTGCTCAGCATACCTCCATGGGTTAGCATCTGAGCACAAGGGAAGGTCTTTCACATTGAGCTTTTTCTGGGGCCCATGTGATTCTGCAAGGCACTGCATTCGCAGTTCCATTGCAGCCGCCTTCTCCTGATTCTCCTTCTGCATTTGTTGGATCATTCCAACAATAGAAGAGAGGGCCTGTCCCAGCTCTACTGGGAGACCGGCCGATGTTGAGGGAATAGGCTCCGGAATCTGAACCAGAGTAGCCGCCACCTCGTCAACGTCTACCTCTACAACGTCTGGGGCTTGAACTTCATCCTGGGCTTCTGCCAGGAGGTTTTCCTCCAGACACTCGTCCACATCAGACATCCTGTCATCTAACTGGATGTCTTGCATCGCGACCGCGACATCAGCATCCACCTGGATCTGAACTTAGGGGATCTCCTCTTGAGGCTGGG
>NC_090730.1:55887372-55902372 GCF_036898095.1 Palaemon carinicauda
TTATTCCTTTTCTGTGTTACTACCCTGAGTCCTTTAATCAAGGCTTGACTCCCAGCACGGGCCCATGACAATATATATATATATATATATATATATATATATATATATATATATATATATATATATATATATATATATATATATATATATATATATATATAAAACTCACCAGCTACATGCAGTCTCCACAAACAGGATACAGGTGGCAAGGACACTTTGCCTTGGGGCACCTGTTCCATCTGTCCTGTTTCTTCCTATCACTCTTGCTAGGGCACCTAACACAGCGCATCAAAGCCTCACTGCCGTTTGCAAATGATGTCCCTGACGAGTGTGTAGCACTGCCAAGTGATGGTATATCGTACACAGTGGTTTTCAAAATTTGAGGTTGGGGAGGGGCATGTAAATGCATCCGTGATTGTCCCCAAGGAGTTATGAGTACTTTCCCCAGCTGTATCAAAAACTTTATACCTTAGATGAGCGGTTCCCTTTTCTTCTGCAAATTCTCCCTATATATGATATTTAAATTGATATTGGCATCATTCACAAGTCCATACATGATGCAGCGTAGCTAACGTCTAGTCACGGGGAGCAGTAGGTGACAGAACACATCTGGTCAAATTTATCAGTCTCTGCTTTAGTGGAATTATAGAACTCGATGACCTTCGTCTTTCCAGCATTGCCGATGGTGTGCTGAGTGTGCTGAGATGATAACAGCGGCACCAGTTTCTTCCTGGTACTTGATGTGTTGGCCATATATGAAACTAGCATCATTTGCATGGTGTACAAGAAGGCCCTTGATATTTATTTCCGTGTCTGTTTGTCCGTCATATCATTAGGTATTTCTTTTTATTGGCATGTAATGTGCCAACAAGGGTCATTCCATGGTTATTCAGAAAGTCAGGTACCAGGGGAACAGAGGTGAACCAGTTGTCGGCGGTCATATTCCTGTTTAATCCGTGGTAGAGTCTTGTCAGCTCTTTGGTGTAGTAATAGCCAAGTTGAAGGTTTCCCCTGTCCTCAGCCACCTTCTTACCTAAGTAGGGTATGCACCGAGTAATTACTTGTTCTTGCTTTCATTGATCAGGACCAGCTTGATGCCATACTTGGCCTCCTTCTTTGTTATAAGCATCCTAAATGGTCACCAACCATTAAAACACAATAACTGCTTGTCAACTGTGACGTTCTCATGGGGGACATAAATTCGGCCACAGTTCCCATTGAAGATATCCCATACCTCCCCCATGGGCTCAAACTTTTAAATTCTCTTCCGATCGTCCCGTGTTTCAATGGCGTCAAATCTGAAACCGCGGATGAGGAATTTGAATCGCACCTCAGACATAGCTACTTGATATAAAGAATATTCTGCATCGAAGCTCAACATTTGTTCCTTGGGGATGTGCCCATCATTTTTATCACCACTGATGACTGGGATACCCAAGAGTGCTTTTATTTCTTTTGGCTATGTGTGCATATAAGTTGCTGTCTGTTGACTATACATAGAGGCAAGTACATCCATTTTCTGGTTAGTCCACTTCACAATAATATAGACAATTTCATCATTGAGAGACAAGCAGAACACTTCTTTGGGTGACGCAGCATCCCTTGCCTTGCCTGGAACAGAGCGGGGTGTAAAGCTCTGGATTATGTTCCTACTTGGTGTCCTGATGCTTGCTTTGGACTGTGGCCGGCAATTCCACTTATACTGACTCCCATTGTTAAATGTGCTGGTATTGAATGTGAGGATGAAAGGCATTTCACATTGGCGATGGTGACGACTTCTTCCTTGGCCAGTGGCAGCAGGGAATGTGGCATGTCTTGCATCAGAGGTCGAAGCAGTAGGAACCGGGGAGGTGGCAAAGTGCACATCAGAGGTTGAAGCTATAGGAAATAGCGAGGTCCCACGGCCCCCATTGGAGATTGAGGCAGTAATAGTTGGGGACCTGGCACAGCCTTTATCAGAAGTTGATGGGGCAATGAAGTTGAGGTCTCAGCGCTTGACTGGTGTGGATATAACTATCACCCTTCTTTGTTTTTACCTTTTACCACCACATACCTCCTCCCCATCGTCATCATCATCGCTGTCTTCACTTGGTATAGGATTATATTCCACAGCACTATCACTCTCATACATAAAGTCAGCTTTAAATTACTCATTTTCACCCTCGCATTCACTTAAAGAAAATTAATCTGTTAAATCAGTACTTTTCATTACACTCTCAAGTGCTCCATCTGTATATATGTGCATTTGCTTTGCCATGTCTTACTCTTATTTAATATATTTTATCTGATAATAGCTGAAAAGATAGAAAAAATAGTAGAATAAGGGTTCACAATTTATAATAAAAATGGTAATACCTGGAGAAAAACACCTAGGTGAAACGAACACACTAACTGTGGGAAAAATTCTTCCAAAATGGACCAAGGAGCAAAAACTGATTGAGATAGTTAAACCACAGAACCCCCCCTAGTCATATCATACTAAACACTACAGCTATTGGGAATGTCAAGCCGGAGTCACGCTGCCAGATGTATAATTTACGCAAATGCCTCTAAAACACCGGAGGAATTCCACCCTGGTAACTGGTCTAGGGATAAATATATATATATATATATATATATATATATATATATATATATATATATATATATATATATATATATATATATATATATATATACCTCGAACATTTGATATGTGACCATAGAAAATAACAGTAAAAATTCAAGAATGTTTTATGATACAATCCTATTTTTTTTTTCATTCTACTTCTACACCGAGAAAATTAGGAATATTTTTTTCATCTGCAACAGTCTAGTAAAAAAAGTAAGTATATTGTATAAGCTTTATGTACACTCGTGGAAACAGAGTTTAAAATACAGCATAATGGACCACTTCAACCTTGTAATGATGTCATTATTTTCACTCCCCGGAAAACAATTATGGTTTCCTTAAAACGACACATTTTCTAGCTGCCACAAAGAAAGACTTTCATAATGTATTTCACAGGAATGTAGCTGCAAAAACACAAAATAGGACACTTAGTAAAATATGGCAACACACTTTATCCAGATTACTGAGATTATTGATTTATATATATATATATATATATATATATATATATATATATATATATATATATATATATATATATATATATATATATATATATATATATATATATATATATATATAGATAAATAAATAAATAATTATATATATATATATATATATATATATATATATATATATAGATAAATAAATAAATAATTATATATATATATATATATATATATATATATATATATATATATATATATATATATATATATATATATATATATATATATATATATATATCTCAATTTCACAGAGGCATCCTCTTACATCAAATCTGTTCTTTCGATACCATTCTTCACCTTATATCGTCATCTAATTTTCTGCTTCTGTCTAAATCTTTTCTCACTAACAGGTTCCTACAAAGGCCTTCTCACTACCTTGCCACCATTGATTCGTAAATACGTTCCCACCCTACCTCAGTTGTGATATTCTTATCATCTAGTAAACTTTACTACATCTGTAATTTTTCTCACTTTCAAATTTTCCAATCTTTCAAGCAGCGATATTCCTATTGTCCACTTCACATCTCTGTTCTCCCAAGCTTCACTTCCTCTTTCCACCTTAATGCTCAAGTTTCTGATCTATATATTAACACTGTTCTTATTACTGTGGAATAGATTTTGATTTTAATCATGGGTGTCATTTTCTTATCACATACCACTCCTGATACATCCCTCTACTCTCCCTATGATGCTTTTATCCTATTTTCAACATCAGCCTCAAAAACTTTATAGTAGATCCTAAATATTTAAATTGTTTTATTTGTTTTTTAACTCCGCCTCTACTTTCATGTATGGGAACTCTGTACCCACTTTTCGTAATGCCTACCATAGTTTCAGTCTTATCCACATTAAACTTCAAGTCACAGCTTTCCAGTCTCTTGCCACTCTACAACCCTTCCCTATGATTTTCCGTCAATTTCTGCATGTAGCAAATCCCACAAAACTTCATTTCTGATCTCTTCATTTAACACATCCAAGACTAGCACAAGTAAAAACGGGCTCAATTCAGACCGCTGATGTAATCCCCCACCAACTTCCAAGATTTCTGTTTCTCAAAAAGCTGTTATTACTTTTGTTCTTGTTCTTTTGTATATCATCCCTACCATTCAATATTCCAACGCTAACTTATAAGGTTTCTGTTTCTCAATAAGGTGTTATTACTTTTGTCCTTGTTTTCTTGTATATCACCTTTACCATTCTAATCATCCTCTATTGAACTTTCTTTTTCCTCACGCACCAAATCATCATTTCTCATGGTATGCTATCATAAGCCTCCTCCAAATATACAAAAGCTCATAAGAGCTTCTGGTTTTTTTCCATCTCTCTTCCCGTAACTGCCTTATTATAAAGATGCCAGCCATAGTCCCTCTAACACTCATTAATCCAACTCCTCTCTCAAATTTAATGTTTTTTTGTATCTAGTAGTTACTGATATTATTTCCTATCTCTTTTTTATGCCATCATCCTATTGCAATATATAACCTGCTCTATTCCTGATAACTACCAGTTGATCCAAATCTTTTCTTTTTTTCCTTAACTTTGAAATCTTATTGATATTCCTTTCTCCTTCTTTTGTTCAAAGCCTTTCATTCCATTACTCTACTACTCTACCAATACCTATACCTAATTTACTCCAAGAATCTTTTTCCTCTGCTCTCTGTACTTGACTTACTTTCAAGTCCTTAATCATTTTTTTTTTAACTGATGCTTGCACCCCTCTTTCCCACTACTCCTTTTATCCTTTCAACACACAATCCCCACTGGTTCTTTCCACTTATTCATCTGGTTACCCTATAGATACTTCTTTCATACCCAACCATATGGGGACATGAAATTGAATCCTAACTAACCTCAAAAGAAT
The DNA here is from genome assembly GCF_036898095.1 of Palaemon carinicauda. Taxonomy (NCBI): domain Eukaryota; kingdom Metazoa; phylum Arthropoda; class Malacostraca; order Decapoda; family Palaemonidae; genus Palaemon; species Palaemon carinicauda. The sequence goes on from NC_090730.1 coordinate 55,892,354, forward strand.
GATTTTAAGAAGGCCGAGAACCGTGGCTCCTCAACATGGAGATCTTAGCATTGATAATGTTTCTTTAAATTCGTATGAATCTTTTAAGATTTTAGGTGTGATTCCCGGCAGCAAATTTATTTCATAGAAACACACTGGATCTGTCTCTTCTTCGATGGGACAAAAAAATCGTGTATTCAGAAAGTCTTGTGAAATTTTCGGTGATCAATATATCGTAAAAAAAAAAAAATTATTTTCACTATTTGTTCCGAATATTGTTTTCCAGTCTGGTTATCAACTGTTCATTCTTATCTCAATTTGTTGGATAATGACTCATGGTCTATTGAATTCCTTATTTCTGGTCTAGATGTCAATCTCTGGAAACATCGTTCAATTAGTTTGTTATGCATGTTGCATAAGATTTTTCATAATTCTGAACATCCTTTACATTCAGATCTTCTTCGACAGTACCATCCTATTCGTAATATTAGGTATGTAGTAATTGTAATAGTCTTGTTTTCTCAATCATGAGGCTCAATGTTACACAGTATTGTATAAGTTTTATTCCAAGTTAGGGAATGATCATCCTTAACGGGATAGATTAATTGGTAGAGCTTTAAAAGTTAAAACTTGCGGCAAATGTTTTTATGTTGAACAGGGTAACATAAGAATCTTTTAATAGTTTATATATGAAAGATGTTTCAATCATGTTACTGTTCTTTGAATATTTTTATTTAACTGTTCCTATAGTTTATATATTTCTTTATTTCCTTTTTTTACTGTGCTATTTTTCCTTGTCAGAGCCCTTCGGCTTCTAGCATCCTACTCCTCCAACTATGGTTGAAGCTTCAATACTACTACTACTACTACTACTACTACTACTACTACTACTACTACTACTACTACTACTAATAATAATAATAATAATAATAATAATAATAATAATAATAATAATAATAATAAATTAAAATCATATTATTATTATTATTATTATTATTATTATTATTATTATTATTATTAAATAATAATTATTATTATTATTATTAAAGCAGAGGTTCAGAAAGTACTCAGTATATATCTCTATTAACACGACATATTAAGGTTTAAGATTTGACCGAAGTTTCACTCGTGTAGATCCCTTAACCCTTTCCGGTGCAATGAGATGTCTAGTTTGGTTATACGCTAAACTATAATAAGTGTACTATCATAACCATGGAAAGTAGAGTATTTATATTATAGTGTTTCGATGTTGCATTCCCAGATATCTGAGACTATCTATAGGAAACCCAATTTCAAGGATTAGAGGAGGCAATTCTCACATCATTGTGCCATACATTCATATTACATGCAAATATCTCTCTCTCTCTCTCTCTCTCTCTCTCTCTCTCTCTCTCTCTCTCTCTCTCTCTCTCTCTCTCTCTCTCTCTCTCTTTCACATTATTGTGTCATAGCATTCATATTATATGAAAATATCTCCCTCTCTCTATCTCTCTCTCTCTCTCCCCCCCTCCTCCTCTCTCTCTCTCTCTCTCTCTCTCTCTCTCTCTCTCTCTCTCTCTCTCTCTCTCTCTCTCTCTCTCTCTCTCCGTTGAAAAAGGCTTGGTATAATGCCAGCAATAGATATTCCATTGATGTTTAGATAACTACAAGCTGTGCGCTTATGCATAAAGCATCATCCAGGCTATTACTATGCTTGATGGAGTTTTGCCAATATGAAGAAATTTAGTGTATTACTTCGCTTGGTTGAGTTTTGCCAATATGGAGAAATGCTGATTTTTTGATAGACGTAAGCATAAAAGGAATAGGACAAACTGGGTATATATAGATAACAAACTTATTATATATTAACAAATTCTAAAGAGATTATAATAGTTCATGATTTGTCTTCCATGTCTAGCTGTGTTACTGTTCTTTTTTTTCGCGAATGAACTTCATAGGATAGTGTAAAATTCTTATATTTTATATGGAAATGTTTTGAGAATTTATTTTAGGTAATAAAAAACTCAACTAAATATTTATATATTTGTTTTTCAACGTTGATCCTTTACTGAATCTTTCAGATTTCTTTGTAGCAAGTGAGTCTTGGAATAATTGAGGGATGAAAAGTTCATATCAAATGAAGTGAATTGAATAGTTTTTGTTCAGTTCATGTATCATTGTATAAAGTTCAACACTTTCTTTCGCCAATTCGAAGGGTCAGTTCTGTCTTAACTATGCTTAATCATTCATACGTTCCAGATTGCAAATAAAGAAAAGCCAATAAATTGGTAAAATGAATTTAGTCTTCTTATTTTATTTATTTAAGAAAGGTGAGTAACTTTCTAATGTATTATATGATTATTTGTCAACAGCGTACAGAACTTTAAAGAATGTAAATATTACCCACGAATCTGGGTTTTTTTTCTTAATAGTCTTTGGGAATATATAACCACTCGAATCTCATATGGATAAATGTTCCCAAAGAGTATTCCGTCATTAAGTCCCATTATATATATATATATATATATATATATATATATATATATATATATATATATATATATATATATATATATATATATACATTATATCTCTCTCTCTCTCTCTCTCTCTCTCTCTCTCTCTCTCTCTCTCTCTCTCTCTCTCTCTCTCTCTATATATATATATATATATATATATATATATATATATATATATATATATATATATATATATATATATATATAGTATATATATATATATATATATATATATATATATATATATATATATATATATATATATACATATATATATATATATATATATATATATATTATACATATACTTATATCTATATATATATATATATATATATATATATATATATATATATATATATATATATACATATACATATATATATATATATATATATATATATATATATATACATATATATATATATATATATATATATATATATATATATATATATATATATATATATATATATATATATATATTCAAATAAGCCATATATATTTTTGATATATTAATGTCTGGATTCTCTTAACAACCTCGGGATCACAGACCCAGGCGAAATCTCACAAAGACAAGAGCTTGGCTCCGGCCGGGAATCGAACCCTGGTCGGCAAGCTTATATAGACAGTGACTTAACCCACTTGGCCACGAACAAAGTGATCCCGAGGTTGTTAAGAGAATCCAGACATTAATATATCAAAAATATATATGGCTTATTTGAATATGAAAAACACGTAAAAATGTGCAAAATTTATCATAAATATATATATATATATATATATATATATATATATATATATATATATATATATATATATATATATATATATATATATATATATATATATATATATATATATATACTACCGGCTGAAAGTAGTCTACTATAGTACGTTACCGGTCGAATATGACGTATAATATTTTAATAGATGTGCACACACACGCACACTTGTACACACAGATTCAACCCTTCATAACCTCTTCTCCTTTCCTAACTGCTACACAATAGTTCGAGCTGTTAGTGAGGAATTGTGATCTCCGTGAGTAGTTGTCGCGGTACCTCAGCTAAGAGTTAATCGCTATTGACTCTGCCCCCGCTCATAGGGATATGACTATTTCCTCTCACCTTACTCGATGATCGTAGTGAGACCGTTTATTCTTACATTTGGTTATGTCACTCAGCGTGATTGGAAATATATATATATATATATATATATATATATATATATATATATATATATATATATATATATATATATATATATATATATATATATATATATATATATATATATATATCATCATTATAGAGTGTCTATTTGTGTATTTGGAGTTGGGCACTTATTTTCTCCATTTAGACAGACACCAATTTTCGTAGTGTTGATATATACGGAGGTTTTAAAGCCTGAGTAAGGTTTATTTAATATAACATTAAGGAAATGAAATTGGCTGATGTTGTTGCGTTCTTGTGTGAAGTATAAGCATCTACACAACTCGAAGGACTGACATAGTCATTGGATATCGAAGGGGTTTCATCTTCACTAAGGTGTCATCAATGTATTTCATCTATATAGTAGGTTTCCTAAGGTGAGGGAAGACATGTTCTTCTACTATTAAAATGTAGAAGTCGGGGAAGAGGACGCCTAAAGGGGAACCCATGCCGACGCCGTACTTCTTGGGAAGTTTCTCCTCTGTTGATAGTGGAAGGGAGTTTCTTCCTGCAAATTTCCGGGAAATCATGTTTCCATTTCTTGATTGGAAATCTATTCATTCCTATATCTTGAGGAAAAAAAAATATTTTAAAAAGTGTTAGAGTTGTGATCAATGGCGGCCATTGAATATATTCGAGAATAATGTTTGTGTGCATATTCATAACATTTCTTTTTTTATTTGCTAGCATAGTAGTGATTATCCACTTTAAATATAAACTAATATAATACAGCTCCTTTAACTAATTTGAAATAATTGAAAAAATTATTTAGGTTGTCCTTGGGTATTCACGTGTTTCCAAAAATAATCAATTAACTAGTTGAAATGATACAACGCATATAAACTTTTATATATATATACTTTGCGGAAGGACGTGTTATATTAACAGATCCTATTCCTAATTCTGATTTTAAAGTTTTTTTTCTATTTAAACTTTCTATTCTATCTATAAACTTTTCTTTTATGTAAATATTCCCTATAAAAATGAATAGATCTATACGTACTGAAAGTAATTCGTGAACATCCATATAATTTCTGTCATTTAGGATAGTGAAAAAGCTCAAAATATAATTAATGATATGTTTTACTAACTACTAATTTCTTTTAATAAATAAATTATTGTCATTGTTGTTATGGGTATTGTTATTTTTAGCGTTACTATTGTTGATGTTGCTGTTGTTGCTGCTGCTCTTGTTGTTGTTGATAAGGAATAAATTTTCTTATAATAAACTGAAATAGCTAAATAACTAGGTATAAAAAAATAATTATCCTATGATTGTAAAATGAAGTTTCAAACTAAAAATTATTCTATCTTTACTTTCATGGGTAAATCGATACCTGTGTAGTGGTATTATATACATCACAATGTATATAAATTATGCACAGCAATTTTTAAGATCCTAATACGAGATCTTTAAATTTCAATATAATAAGGTTTTGATTTTTGTGAAATACTATTTTATCCCCAGCTATCTTTATTTCTGTGTAAGATATATTTACCAGGTAATTATGAATAAACTAACTTTCATCTTATGTATATTTAGATAACGTACAATTAGCCAATTTATAATATTACACCAAAACTAAACACAAACTTATAAATAACTACTTTTTGGCCATTGCTGAGAGTGAATGTTCTTTAATAGGAAAGAACCGTTCTTCATCTATGATCTAGGTAATTATTATGGTTAATAGAAACTTCCTATCAACTCATATTTAAAAATTGGTGATGCCCAGGAGGATGAACACACGCAGAAGAAACATTGGCCCTTATGTAGAAGGACGGCCAGCACAAGAACAGGAATTTCATCAAACAAACAAAATAAGAAAGGGTGAAATTTAAAGTTGGGTAGGCTACAAAACAAGTAGGAAGTAAACTTGTGACTACAGAACAGTAGCTTAACCTAATCTAGGTATTAAGGTAAGACTCAAAATGCCTTTTGATATAGAACATCCCGAACGCTTCAGCATCACTGCTGAGCCCAATTCTGTTGCAACACGATGGCAACAGTGGTGTGAGGAATTTAAGATTTATTTAGAAGCATTAGGGAACATGAAGGATGCCCAAAAGAAGGCATTATTACTTCGTACAGCAGGTAGGGAAGTTCGGGAAGTGTTTAAGACTTTGCAGCCTACAGATGACACAAGTGAAGCTGCAATTAAGGCTCTTACCACATATTTTGCTCCTCAGGTCAATAAATTTTTTGAAAGATACCAGTTTTCAGCGCAGGCTTATTTGAAAGAAAATGAAACTTTAGATGCATTTGTGACTAGACTAAAGACTTTAGCCATTTCATGTGAATTTCTAGAGTTAGAAAATGTTATCATAGATCAAGTGATTGCACATTGCACATCACAAGAGCTAAGAAAGAAATTATTGCAAGATAAAGAATTAGCATTGGAAAAGGTATTGATAACAGGCAGAGCTTTAGAAACATCAAATAGGCAAAGTAACATAATAGGTAGTTCTACAAGCAATAAAGTGGAAAATTCTGAAATTAATACAGTAGGTTCTAAGTGGAAAACCATTGAGAATCAGAGAAGGAATATGTCAAAGCCTAGTCATAGAAAAGTGCCTAACACTAATGTTCATAAATATCAGAATCAGGTTTATACACAGAAACAACAGGGAAAACCCAAGTGTTATAGGTGTGGTAAAACTGATCATATTGCATACGAAGCAAAGAAATGCCCTGCTACTGGACAGATACGCCAGAATTGCAGAAAGATGGGTAATTTTGCAACTGCTTGTAGATTCTCTAAACAGTACACAAAGAAAATAAATGCCAAAGTTGATACTATTGGTCAAGAGAATAATGCAGAAAATGTTCATGATAATCAGGTTAGGTCAGAAACTGATTTTGCGTTTCGCATTAATTCCGTCAACAAAGGTGCAAACAAACATATCATAGTAGAAGTAATCATAAATAGTAAACCAATTTTGATGCAAGTTGACACAGCAGCCAATGTATCAATTATGTCTGAGAGAACAGCTAAAAGTATTCCTAATTTGTTATTAGAAGGTACAAATAGAGTTTGGAAAGGTTATAATGGTTTTGATATTCAGGTGATAGGTGCTTCGTACGTAGAAGTACAGTAAAAAGAACAGAAATTAGAGAGAATGCCATTAACAGTAGTAAAAGGTAATGGACAAACTTTGCTAGGTTTAGATTGGCTACAGTATTTGAAGTTAGATTGGCCTAGTATTTTGAAGGTTACAGGTAGACAAGATGAAAACAAAAATGAAATATCTATGGATAATATCATATCAGAGTTTCAAGACGTATTTGAAATAAAGTAGGTACAGTAAAGAACTCAAAGGCAATTTTAGTTTTGAAACCTGACAGTTCTCCTAGATTTTGTGCTCCAAGACCAGTACCATATGCATTGAAAAGTGCAGTTGAAACAAATCAGGAGATTAGAAAATGAAGGTTCCTGGGAAAGGGTTACATATTCAGATTGGGCTACGCCATTTGTTCCTATTGTGAAGGAAAGTGGACAGGTTAGGTTATGTGGAGATTACAAAGTAACGTTAAATCCACAACTGCAAGTAGCTCCACATGCCTTACCAAATCCGAAAGACATGTTTGCAACTATATCAGGATGCAGTGTTTTTTTCTAAATTAGATTTAAGACAAGCATTTTAACAGCTTTCTATGGATGAAACCTCACAAGAATTATGTACAGTAAATACATCCTTAGGTTTGTTTAGACCAAAGAGATTACCTTATGGAGTTGCAAGTAGTCCAGCGATATGACAACAAACTATGGATAAGATTTTTTCAGGAATGAAAGGAGTATTCATTTTCATAGATGATATTTTAATTGCTGGTAAAGACACAAGAGAACATAGAGAAAGATTGCGAACAGTTCTGAAGAAATTGAAGGAACATAATATTAAAGTAAATAAGAACAAGTGTATTTTAGAAGTTGATTCAGTGGAATACTTAGGTTTCGTAATAAATGGCAAGGGTATTCACAAAGCTAAAGAGAAAATTAAAGCTGTACAATCAACAAAAGTGCCAGAAAATGTTAAGGAATTGCAATCATTTCTAATTTAGTAACATTTTATGGGAATTTCATTCAGAATTTGTCTACAATTGCACATCCATTGTATAATCTGTTGAATAAGGGTGTAGAATGGAAGTGGACAAAAGAGTGTCAAGAATCTTTTGAAAGAATCAAGCAGGAAATAACATCACCTACATTCTTAGTACATTATCAAATGGATTTACCAGTTAAATTAGTATGTGATACATCAAACATAGGTTTAGGTGCAGTATTATCTCATGTAATGCCAGATGGAACAGAAAAACCAATTGCATTCACTTCTAGAGGATTGAGCAAGGCAGAAAGGGATTACTCTAAAATAGAAAAGGAAGGTTTAGCATTAGTTTATGGAGTTAAGAAATTCCATATGTATCTTTATGGTAGGAAAAAGTTCACATTTGTTACAGATCATAAACATTTATTAGCAATATTGGGTCCAAAAGCAAGTTTACCTACGTTGGTAGCTGCAAGACTACAACGTTGGGCAGTTACGTTAGCAGCGTACCACTATGATATAGAATAGTGTCCAACATCAAACATGGGTAATGCAGATGCTTTATTCAGATTACCCATAGACAAAGCTCCAGAGGAGTATGATAACAGTGTTCTGTTAATTTCTGTATATGATGTACCAATAACTGAAAAAGATGTAGCACACAGTACCAAGAGAGACCCAGTACTTAGTAAGGTTTTGGAGAGTTTAATCACAGGTTGGGACTTATGTGGAAAAGAGGAAAATTATAAACCGTATAAGGATATATGGTATGAACTGAGTGTAACACAAGGAATAGTGATGAGAGATTCAAGGGTAGTTATTCCTAATTCACTGAGAAATAAGGTTTTGTCTGAAATACATGCTGATCACCAAGGTATTGTAAGATCAAAGTCAATTGCAAGAACTTTTGTATGGTGGCCAGGTGTAGATAAAGATGTGGAATCTTATATAAAGAATTGTATCAATTGTGTTATGCAACAGAACAGTCCTCAATTTGCTAGAAAACACCCATGGGAGTTACCCAGGTATCCATGGCAAAGAGTGCATATAGATTTTGCAGATCCTTTTTTAAATTACTTGTTTTTGATAGTAGTAGATGCTTACAGTAAGTGGCCAGAAATTATCCCAATGAAGACAGCAACGTCTTACGCCACAATAAAAGAGTTAATGCAAATTTTTTCAACACACGGTATTCCAGAAAGAATTGTTACAGATAATGGTCCACAATTTACCTCATAAAAGTTTAAAGAATTTTGTAATGTCAATGGTATAAAGCATACATTTTCAGCTACATATCATCCATCTACTAATGGAGAGGCTGAAAGATTTGTCCAAACTTTTAAACACAATATGAAGTGTATAAAAACAGATTCAGGTAATATATTTTTGCATGTATCAAATTTTTTATTGTCTTATAGAACAACGCCGCACAGCACAACAGGCATGACACCCTCAATTTTGTTGATGGGGAGGAGGATAAGGTGTAAGTTAGATTTGTTGTATCTGAGTTTGCAAAGTGATTTAGAAGAAAAAGGGTATAAACAAGTAGTAAAGCTTCCTAATGTAAGACATTTTTTACCTTTGTCTGATGTCATGGTAAGATCGTACACCACTCCAGAGAAGTGGGTACCTGGAGAGATTGTATGAGAGATATGAAATTTACATTATGATGTTCGTGTTGGTGATAATGTTGTAAAACGTCATGTTGATCAATTACAGCCGTTAAACAGAAAAAAAAGTAGAACATGTGAATGTTAGAGATGAGAAACTTAAAGAAGTAGTTAGATCAAATGAGTCAAATATTAACCAAGATGCTTCAACACCAAATGTAGATTTAGAACCAATTCATGTTCCAGTACAAGATGAGGTTAAAGTTCTTCCTAATAGGATTAACAGAGGAAAGCCCCCTGAGAGATTAGGTTTATGAAGATTTTTACAATGTCAAGTTAAGGGGGAGGAGACTGTTATGTATTATTATAATATTGTACTATATTATTTCAAGTGTTACAGGTATTGCGCAACATTGCCTCATATTGCATGAATAAAACATGTTATGCTTTGTACATAAGTGTAATGGTTTGTTTTGGTATTAGGATTCAAACATTTGTTGATTACCTCAAAGATAGGATGTAATTCTTTATAGTTTTGTGCTGGAGTAGGATTTAAGTCTTCTCAGAGCGATGCTCTTTATTTTAGAAATGTTTTGGTTTTATCAGATTGTGTATGACACTCCAAGCACACACTTAGGAGTCAGCTGTCACAGAGCAATGTAGCCATAAGATAT